>NC_133653.1:205485105-206085105 GCF_009905375.1 Apium graveolens
GTACGGTAAGGGATGTCATCTACCGGCGGAGCTTGAGCATAAGGCCTACTGGGCATTGAAGAAATTGAACCTGGATTTAGATGCAGCTGGTAAGAAAAGAATGCTTCAGCTTAATGAACTTGATGAATTTCGACTTCAAGCGTACGAGAATAACAAAATGTATAAGGAAAAGGTGAAAAGGTGGCATGATAGGAAGCTACATCCTAAGTTGTTTGTGCCAGGGCAACAAGTTCTGTTATTCAACTCTCGGCTCCGACTTTTTCCTGGGAAGTTGAAATCAAGGTGGTCTGGACCTTTTATTGTCAAAACTGTGTTTCCACATGGAGCGGTGGAAATTTTTGAGAATGATTCGGACCAAGCATTCAAGGTTAACGGTCAGCGGTTGAAGCACTACTATGGGGACATGGCAAACCGAGAGGTGGTTAGTGCCATTTTGTTGACTACGTGAGAAAGGAACGGAACGTCAAGCTAATGACGAAAAAGAAGCGCTGCGTGGGAGGCAACCCATGAATTGTTGTTACAGGAACCCTTAGAAGTTAATAACATATCCAAAAACACAAAAAAATCAGAAAACAGGGGCTAAAAAAAAAATTTCCAGAGACCCTCTGCGCGCCCATGCAGCTATGCTGAGCGGCCGCGCAGCTTTCTGCGCGCCCGCGCAGAAATGCTGAGCGGCCGCGCAGGGGTCAAGTTCCAGAAAATTTTTTACAGTTCAGAAAAAAAAAAAACAAACAAAAACACAAAAACTCATTACAGCCCATAAACCCACGAATTCTTTTCCCATTACCCCATGATTTTATCCCTCAACCCCACTCCTAATCTAATTTAACCTACTCCACACCCTATATATACATACACCTATCCTACATATCTCCCACAACTTCCTACACTTAAACCCTCTCATAAACATCAAAAATCAGTTCTTACACACTTTTATTCACAAATCAATGGCACCCAAGAGAGCACGCACTATTGACAGCAGCGGCACAGTTCCTACTGCTGATTCATCAAGGGGTACTGCTGCAAGGCCTCGGTTAACTGACAGAGCCGCGGAGGAGGAGTACACTAGGCTGTTGGGGAAGCCGATTCTGAAGGAGAGGGGGTTTTTACCATCAGGGAGGGATGGTGAGTTGTTGCCCATTATTGCAGAGAAGGGGTGGATAGCGTTTTGTGAGTCACCCAAAGCAGTACCGATGAGTGTTGTTCGCGAGTTCTACGCGAACGCGAAGGATGAAAAGAATGGGTTTTCTGTAGTTCGGGGGCTGACAGTTGATTATCATCCTGCGGCGATTCGCCGAGTGATTGGACAGCGAGAGAGGAAGCCCGAGGAGGAGAACTGGAATGAAAAGACTGCTGAGGATTTTGACTTGGATTTGATTTGTGCGACTCTCTGTCGACCGGGCACAGTTTGGAACCGCAGTCCAGCCAATAATGAGTATCGTCACTTTCCGGCGATCGCCATGAACAGGTATGCCCGTGCATGGAACGCATTTATATGTGCTAATATTTTGCCTTCTTCACATGCACACGAGGTCACAGTTGAGAGAGCACAGTTGTTGTGGGGAATTCTGAATGAGGAATACTATGTGGACCTTGGTGAGTTTATCTACCAAGGAATTCTGAAGTTTTTGAGGGGAGCAAAGCATATGAACATCCCTTATGCATCCACGGTTATAAAGCTATGCCGTGCAGTAGGAGTGAACTGGCCGGCTCATGAGCAGTTGCAGTTGCCAGCAGCTCCTATAGATTCTGGCACTCTGAATGGGATGCAGGAGTGGACCGGTGGTGAGCTTGAGGAGCATGGGCTGGGTTATCGTCTTCCAGGAGGGCGTCCAGCACGAGGTGCTACTATGGCCAGGCCAGGGCGTGGTGAGGCTAGTTCTTCGAGAGCTCAGGAGGGTGCTGGGATGGGTGATGCCCAGTATAGGAGGCTTTCACGGCGGATGGATGCCATGTATGAGACGCAGAGCAGGTTTGCTCAGGAGCTCACCCTTGCGTTAGGGACTGCTTTTCGAGGCCTTGGAGCTGATATTCAGTGGCCAGTTTTTGGTGAGGACTCTGCATACCCGCCGCCTGATACTCCACCCACTGAGGGTGATGATGATGATGACTCCGAGTAGGTATACCCTGTGTTCCTTTCTACTACCTTCACTGGGGACAGTGAAGATTTTAAGTTTGGGGGTGGTAGTTAAGGAATATTTTGTGTGTGTCATATAGTTGCATATTCATGATAGTTAGTTCATATAGTTGCATAATTTTTTGCCATATATTTTTTTTATATATAGCTTTATTTGTTGTCATATCATATAGCTCATGCATATACCATGATCCCTTTTGCAATGATTTATCGACTGAATTGTGATATTGATGCGAGTGTAGTGATAGCATTAAAGTGATATTAAGTTGTGTAGGTTGATATGCATGCTAGAAGCACTTGTATTGTCACTAAGTCTTAGAGAATGCTTAAGGACTAGATTGTTGTTATGATCTGATTATTTTCGAGGATAATCTATTTATTATGCTTAGAATTTGATAATAGGTTCTTAGTGGTAAAGGCATGAAAAAAAAAAGAAAAAAAAATGGAGTAAAAATGGAATTTGTTGCTAGTTGTGGCTAGGCATCAAATGGCTAGTAGCCGGCTCGCATGTTATGCGAGTAGTCTAGGGTTGAGCAAGATGGAGCGAAACGCACTTGCTCAGAGTTAAAAAAAAACAAAAACAAAAATTTGCGTAATTGATCAAGAGTGGGCTCTTTGGTATTCGAGTTATTAAGTTCTTAGGGGATTTTGTGCCTAGTGACCTAAGGCTTTTAGAGTCTGGGATCCGCTAACCTAACGCTCGTTACATGGATACCATTGTATAAGTCTTTTGTGGACCTCACTCATTGCACGGTCAAATAAGCATTTGCGTTGTAAATAAAAAGCACGATTCCGTAGTAAGCTCCAAAGTTCTTGTAGTGTTGTATATCACTTTGTGCCTAGAATTTTTATTCTTTGTATAATCGTAGGATTGCCTTGAGGATAGTCTAGTCATAGTAATTGGTCTAGTTCCGAAGCATATCTGTTTTGCACACACCACGTTTCTGGCGGTATGTCCGTTTGCATGAGTTTCTTGATCTTTAGTGTCTAACTGCATTCGTTGAGACGTGACAATTTGGTTGGTTAATTGTAGTAAGGGGGATCGTTGCATTTTCATATAGATTGCATTCATGCATATTTTTATTTGTTTTTGAGTCTGTGACACTTGAGGACAAGCATCGATTTAAGTTTGGGGGTGTGATAAGTGGCATTTTATACCACTTAGAATGTCTTAAAATGGCTTAAATTGGTGTCTTGAAATCAAGTATTTTGTGTATTTGATGCGTTTTTCTAGTGTTTATGCATTTCAGGGTATTAGTTGCATTTCGGAGGAGGAATCATCAAGAATAAGCCTTGGCATGTGTTCACCATTGCGAGAGGAAAAGAACGGGCAGATTACGGAAAAGAAACGGAGCAAACCTGGAAATTTTCCAGTAGGGTCCTGCGCGCCCGCGCAGCAATGTTGAGCGGCCGCGCAGCAGCCTTGCGTGCCCGCGCAGAAATGCTGAGCGGCCGCGCAGGGTCGGGGAAAATAATATATTGTTTTAGACTTCTACTTCTGTTTGGCTTCCAACTTCTATGTAATCTGAGTTTTATGGGACTATTATATAAGTAGATTTGAGACGTTTTTCACAGAGTATTAAGAGGGGATTATGTTTTAGATTGTGTTTTGTAAGAAGCGAAGGAGATAAGGAAGAAGACCGATTTAGCACACAGCAACGAAGGGGAAGCATATATTCTTGTGATTCTTGTTTCGTTGTAACGTTGGATGCTAGTTTTCTTGCTTTGACTTATTTACTCTTGTGACGTACTCTGTTTTAATATAATTAGTTTAGTTGTTATTTTCTTGTGTTCATTTATCATGATTTCATATGAACCCATGATGGCGATAAGTTCTATTATGGGCTAATCGTGATCATGGGGTTGCAACGGATTTACTATGGAATTCTTTAGTTAATTGTTTAATACTTTAGTGTGTGATGATTGCATGATATCTAGTATTGGTTGTGCATATTCGTCTTATGTGCGTCGCGAACATATAAGATAGGGTGTTAATCTCTTGTGAAGCGACGGTGGATCTTGAGATTTAGAACTTGCCATGCTAGCATAGGTTCATGTACGTTGTGCATGATTAGTGGGTAACTCTAATAGTTTTATTTGCCCTATGTAATCAAAAGGAATAACTTGTGCTTAAATCGTTGTGTTGTCAATTTCTGTAGACATATAGGAACTCAACATAATTGATGACTATTCAATTTCTATCTTAATTGTGGATGTTTGGTAGAATGGTATTAGTACAATGAAAGTTGGCTTTTATCAGTTTTGTGTTATTCGATTAATATCATCACTGTCACATGCTAAAGGTAATAACTATGGCTATAGAAGGAAGTAATAATGAAGTTGTGATCTCATGAGTGTTTTATTATTGATAAATTGAAGTGTTAGTTAAGTGGTTAATTAAGTAGTTAATTATAGTTAATATTTAATCAATAATTTTAAGTGTTATTATCTTAACATTGAGAAGTAATCATACATTGGTGAGTGAGTTAAATTAGACAATAACTTAGTCTGAGTCTCTGAGGGAACGAACTAGAAAGTATTCTATATTACTTGCGAACGCGTATACTTGCGTGAATATTAGTGCGTGATTTCGCCCTAACAATGAGTCCAAACGATTTCACATATCGGTAAACTTAAAATGAATTTAGCCAAACTTCCTTGTATTCCAACATAAAGGTTTTCCAAATGAATTCCTAAAAGATTGGATAGAGACGTAAGAGGCTAGTGGGACTAGTCCAGTCATGTAAGAGACTAGAGGGGCTAGTCTAATATTAGGTTGAAATACTGCCATAGGTACCTTAATGACTGAACAGAGGTCCGTACGGGCTGATCACCCATATTATACTTAAAAGATGGATATTCCAATCAAGGGTTCTTTGTTGTTAAGTAATGAAAGTAAAAGTTTTATGAATATTGCAAAAAGCGTTATGTTTTTCTTTTAATTCGAAGTTGAATAGTTGAATTGAATCTTCCTTAAAGTTCTGAAAATTTTGTTTGAGAACCCTGTCACTTTACTTTTATATTGATGCTCATAGATTAGAGCGATTTATATCTCAAAGTATGAAACTCTCTGAGAACCCTATCGATTGATCTTGAGAAACATTGGTTATACAAACTTGAATCTTAAAAGCTTTTGAAACCTTCCTTTGGAACCCCTTTCCTAGAAATTGATTGAATGCTGCCATCTAGTTTAATGGAATATAATGCCTCAGATATTGTTGTTATGTTGATATTTAGACCTATTTATATAGTTACTTGCTGAGCTCCTTTGCTCATTCATTTGTGTGATTTAACAATGGCAACTTAGAAATAAGATGGCCAGACTTAGACGCACCGCTCGCAAGAGCATTCCTAGAAGTCCCTATCGAGTCGTGGGATTTCAGATGCCAGATCAGGTAGATGTTGTGTGAGAAAGCGGAAATAAGTTGGTGGGAAGTGTAATAGTTGAATCAGATACTTTTGGTTTATCTGTTCTGGGTCCTCATTCCTAACCCCGAGTTTGAGGGTGTCACGGTTTGGTATCTGAGCTACAAGATTTAGTCCCTGAGACAAGTTAGGATAAAAGGGTATTTTCAGTAATTAAGTATTACGAGAGTGTTCAACTCATATAGAGTTGAGTTAGACCATTATGTATAGTCTAAGTAAAGTAAATAAGTTTAGGTGATAACTAGAGTTAGGGCATCAAGTCAGTTGTAGGTTTTATTTAACCCGAATGTTATTTCTTGGCTGTTGTTTTATGTTTTATCTCAGGACCCTGATAATGGTAGTGATGTTGATTCTGAGGATAGTTTATTACCGGGATCACCTGCGGAGCCCTAGTACATTAGTTCAGACCCTGAGGAGGATCCTTCTGAGGATAGTGCCCCTATGCCTGTTTCTCCCCTAATACCAGTACTTGATTCCCCAATGGTTAGGGCAGATTTTCCAGTACCTATGCCTGAATCCCCGGCCCCTGATAGAGTGTCTGTTGTGCCTGTACCTGCCCATGTTAGTGATAATTTGGCCCGAGACCGTGATTTTATGTTTTTTCGCATACCTGAGTTGAGATCTCTAGTTGACAGGTTGGCCCGAGAGTCTAGGCTGCAGATGTTGGTGCTAGAGCCCGAGTGGCGTGTTCGTATTAAGATGGTGGAGCAGGTGTCCCGTAGACACTTGGAGGAGGGACATTCTTGTAGTGATGCTGATGCCGAGGCACGCAGAGTTCATACGATAGTGCGTTGGATGCTTTCGGTGTTGAGGGAGGTTCTTGATTGCCATGTTTAGTTATGGTTGGGAGATCATACAGGACATCTGGTAGAGCCCGAAGTAGTAGTTGTTGTTGTATCTTTTAGCGCGGGTAGGCTTTGGGATACTTGGTCAGATGCCAGGATCCCTTTATGTTGTATTGTAATTTTGACTGAGTATTAATTATATCAGTAGTAGCTAGGTAGAAGTTAGGGGTAGATAGGGGGATATTTTCCAATTTTTCCTCTGTTTAACCCTGCTATATTGTTATATTTCATTTCCAGATCATTGTTGTACTCAAGCTATTTATCTATTTACCTTGTTTCCATATTATGGATCCCTGAGTTTCATAAACTATTTTGCATACCATATTTTCCAAGCAATTGTATTTAACACCTTTGTGATAATATACCTTATGTCATGTGAGAACCCTAACCGATGAGTGAATTATGTAGTAATAGGATTACATGCGCAAATGGGTAAAAACTTAAAACCCGTAAAATTATTCCTAAAAGAATCATTATTGTTATATATGTCGTGCAATCGTATTGCTAAATAATTTCTCATTAGGTTTACCAAATGACCACTTCACCAAATCGCCAAGAAGAAGAAACTCAAACTCAAAACCAAGAAATCCCTGTGATGAACCGACTTCTCTAACTCCTACAACAACCCCCAGCCTCAAGAATCAGAAACTTCAAACACTTTTAATCCATCCATCCCCCATAATTTGTAGGTTTGACCGTTCCAATTAAAGCCCAGTCTTGGTTAAGAGAAATGGAGAAAGCCTTTGAGTTAGAAAAAGTTAAGGACCGGAAAAAGATGAAGTATGCAAGTTATTATCTTAAGGATGAGGCTAATTATTGGTGGGAATCTACCAAAGCGTTGAAAGAATGAGAAGCTATTTTTTGGAAAACGTTTACTGAGTTAATCTTAGAGAAGTACTTACCGAGTTATATTCAAGATCAGTTAGAGATGAAGTTTTTGGATTTAAAGCAAAAGAATATGACTGTAGCGGAGTACGAAGTGAATTTTTCATAATTAGCAAGGTTTGTGCCAGAGTATGTGAATACAGTAGCTAAGAAAGCTAAAAGATTTTAACAAGGACTCAAGCCATGGATTCGTAGTCAAGTGGCTCTTCTCGAGATAAGGACATATGATGTTGTGGTACATAAGGCAATGATTGTAGAAGGAGAAAGAGAATAAACTAAAAGGGAAAATGCGGGAAAGAAGAAGAAGTTTGAGGATTTAGACCAAGACCAGGGAAGTTCCAAGTTTAGAAGAAAGTTTGGAAGGGATATAGGAAATCAAAATAACAAGTTCTAGAAGTTTAAGCCCAGAAATGGGAATCAAAAGAATCATGTTCAGAAAGCTGGACAATCAACAAAGGATAATAGACCCCAGATTCAGGAATATAAGACTTGTGGAAAAAGGCATCCTGGAAGATGTAATAAGCTCAATGTGACATGTTTCAAGTGCAACTAGAAAGGCCATTCCTCATCAGAATGCACGAGTGGTACGGGAAATGCAAAGATGACTTGTTTTAAGTGTGGGAAAGTTGGCCATTTGGCAAGGAATTGCAAGGAGCCTGTTCAGAAGGAAAATGTTCTTAGGATTGTTGGACCACAGTTTCCCCCAGCACAAAAGCTCATCCAAGGGCACAGACATTTAACATGACAATAAAAGATGCACTACAGGATGCAGATGTGGTAGCAGGTATGCTTGCTATAAATTAAACAGAAATCGAAGAGTTAATAGATTCTGGAGCTACTAGATCATTTATTTCTGAAAGTATTATTGATAGACTAAAGTGTGTTGTGTACCCTTTAGAATCCAATCTTATTATAGAAGTGGCAAATCAAGAACGAATTGCTGCCAATAGAATTTGTCCTAGTTGCGATTTTATTATAGAAGGACAGCACTTTTCTACTGACTTAATACCGTTTAAGTTAAGAGAATTCGACATCATTCTCGTAATGGATTGGTTAGAGAACCACGATGTGCAGATCGAGTGTTGAAGCAAAAAAGTGAAATTGAGAACCAAGGATAGAACTGAGGTGATATTTAAAGGAAAGAAGCAAGATAGGAAATTTCTAACGGCAATTCAGACAAGGAGATTGTTATGACAAGGATGTGAAGCCTATTTGGCTCACGTAAAGGATGTGGAGAAGGAATCCCTAAAGATTGAGGACATTCTTGTGGTTAAAGAGTTTCCCGATGTATTTCTCGATAAATTATCTGGACTACCTCCGGATAGAGAGATTGAATTCACGATGGATTTGGCTCCTAGAACGGAACCAGTTTCAAAAGCTCCTTATCAAATGGCACCCATTAAAATGAAGGAACTAGAGACGCAATTGCAAGAATTATTAGATAAAGGAGTTTTTCGATCGAGTGTATCCCCGTGGGGTGCACCAGTGCTATTTGTAAAGAAGAAAGATGGAAGCATGAGATTATGAATCGATTATCGCGAACTCAATAAGTTGACTATCAAGAATAAGTACCCTCTCCCGCGAATCGACGATTTATTTGTTCAGCTAAAGGGAGCTACTTGTTTCTCGAAGATTGATATAAGATCGGGATATCATCAATTGAAGATTAAGGCGGAAGATATTCCCAAGATAGCATTTTGAATATGATATGGACATTATGAATTCTTGGTAATGGCGTTTGGATTGAGAAATACGCCAGTTATTTTTATGGATCTTATGAATCGAGTATTTAAGAAATACTTGGACAAGTTCGTAATAGTATTCATTGATGATATCTTGATTTACTCAAGGCTAGAAGCAGAACACATGGAGCATTTGAAGATTGCTTTGGAATTTCTGAGGAAAGAGAAATTATATGCAAAGTTTTCAAAATGCGAGTTTTGATTAAAGGAAGTTCAGTTTCTTGGACACGTAGTCAATAGTAAAGGTATCAAAGTAGATTCTGCGAAGATTGAGGCTATTATGAATTGGAAAGACCAAAGATTCCAACAAAAGTGAGAAGCTTTCTAGGAATAGCGGGATATTATCGACGATTCGTTCAAGATTTTTCTAAGATTACAGTTCCACTGACTAAGTTGACAAGGTAAAAAATGAAAAATTTGTTTGGTCAGATAAATGCGAAGAAAACTTCCAAGAACTAAAGAAAAGGTTAGTTTCTGCACCAGTTTTGGTTCTACCTGATGAGAAAGGCGAGTTTTTGATATATAGTGATGCTTCATATAAAGGATTAGGTTGCGTGTTGATGCACCATAGAAAGGTGATAGCGTATGCATCACATAAATTGAAGCCGCACGAAAAAAAATATCCTACGCATGATTTGGAATTAGCAGTAATTGTGTTTGCCCTTAAGATTTGGAGACACTATTTGTACGGAGAGAAATGTGAAATTTATACGGACCACAAAAGCTTGAAGTACATCTTCACGCGGAAAGAATTGAACATGAGACAAAGGAGATGGTTGGATTTAATCAAGGATTACGATTGCACAATAAGTTATCATCCCGGAAAAGCGAATGTTATAGCAGACACGCTAAACCGCAAGGAAAGATTGAATATGTTAACTTCGTCTACAGAATTGATCAAGGAATTTGAGAAGTTGGAGATAGAGATGCAAATCCAGGAGATAGCAAATGAAGTGGTATATATAATGGCATTTTAGCAAGAGATTTTGGAAATTCAACATTGTCAGGAAGAAATGATGGACCACGAAAAGGATAAATTATAAAGAGATTAAAGCACAAAAGGATGGTAAAGAGATATACAATGTTTGTTCGCGTATTTGGATTCCTAATGTTACAGAGCTAAAGCACGAGATTCTACATGAAGCGCATAATTCAATATTTTCGATTCATCCTGGAAGTACGAAAGAGAACTATTGGTGGCCGAATATGAAAAAATAAATTGCCTAGTGGATAAGTAAGTGCTATATGTGTCAAAGAGTAAATGAGGAACATCAATGACCGAGTGGAATACTTCAGCCACTAGACATACCTGAATGGAAATGAGAATATATCACGATGGATTTCATGGTAGGATTACCAAAGACCAAGGCTAATCATGATGTGATTTGGGTGATTATTGATTGGTTGACAAAGTCAGCGCATTTTTTGCCAATCAACGAAAGATTCTCATTGGAAAGGTTAGTCAAGTTGTATTTGGACAAAATAGTGATGCATCATAGGATACCAGTAACTATCATGTCTAATAGAGATCCAAGGTTTAACTCAAGATTTTGGCAATAATTTTATGATCATTTGGGTATGAAATTGAAAAGGAGTACCACATATCATCCGAAGACAGACGGACAAGGCAAAAGGACTATTCAAATAATGGGAGATATGTTGAGAACCTGTGCATTGGATTTTAAAGGAAATTGGGATGATTATTTGCCGCCGATTGAATTTTCTTACAACAACAGTTATCACGCGAGTATTATCATATCACCGTATGAAGCATTGTATGGAAGAAAATGTAGATCTCCTACGTATTGGGATGAAGTTGGTGAGTGCAAGTTGTTGGGCCCAGAACTAGTCCAACAAACGGAAGAGAAAGTGGAAGTGATTCACTAAAGGCTGATAGCTGCTCAAGATCGATAAAGGAAATATGCAGACCAGAATCGAAAGGATATGGTATTCGAACCCCGAGATAAAGTGTTGATAAAGATATCTCCATGGAAAGGCTTATCCAGATTTGGAAAGAAAGGGAAGCTGAGTCCCAGATATATTGGACAATTCGAAGTGTTAAAGAAAGTTGGAAAAGTAGCATACGAGTTAGCATTACCTCCGCAGATGCAACATCTTCATAATGTGTTCCACATATCTCTTTTGAAGAAATATAATGCAGATACTAACCACGTAATCCAGTTGGAACCAGTGGAAATTCAGCAAAATTTGTCCTATGTGGAACAACCCGTACAAATTTTAGATCGTAAAGAAAAAGCGCTCTGAAATAAGGTTGTACCTTTAGTTAGAGTTGTGTGGAGAAATCCAAAAGTCGAGGTATCAACTTAGGAATTAGAAAGCGAAATGCAAGAAAAGTCTCCTCATTTGTTTTCTTAGACTAGATTCTGAGGACAAAATCCTTTTAAGGGGGGTAGATTATAATGATTGGGATTTTCGTGAAATATTTATATGAATAAAATATAGTCGTGTGTTATAGTTGTGGATTATGTAGATTTTGAGTATAAAATATTAATTTATATAATTTTCTGGCAGATGTTAAATTTCTGTGAAATAGTAATAAAGAATGGGCAAAGCCTTGTTCCAGTTTGATGAGTCAGCGAAAAGGGTTAAGTTATGATTATCGGGTCGTTAGGTAGAATGAGACCTATTATTCAAAGGATGGTTTAAATGAGATGGATTAAGATTAATAAAATTGAGGATTACAATAAATTATGATAAATGTGGAATCATCTGTGTGTTTCTGTGATTTGGATTCGTAATTAAAAAAGTTATATCTTTATTCGAATTATCGAGTAAATATTATACGCGTAATCAGTTATTAAAAAGGGGATTAATGTGTTTGAGTATACCAATGTGAAATATATTTAATGTTATTGGATGAATATATATCATTTTAAAGTTACGAGTATGGATCTGTGATTCGCGAGTTTTAAAATATTTTTCAGAGAATTTATTTGATTAAAATAAGGATTAACTGATCCTTATATATTTTTATCAAATTATTTAAATTTGATCAAGGTGCAAAATTTGTTTTATTATCTTTAGAATAATCCTAGTGACTTTTCAAAAACAATAATTCAATTTAATTTAATGTTTGGATATTTTAAAATGATTTTACATAGTTTATTTTTATTATTGGGGATTTATTTGTAAAATCCATCGAAATTAATTCATTCGCTCAAAAATTATTCTGAAAATACGGGGAGAGATCCAATTTTATATTCTGATTTAAAAATAAATTTTATGGCACTTTTTGGATTTTATAAAGCTATTTTTTATATTGATCATATTTTAGTAGTTTTATATTTAAAAAGAAAAGAAAACAGAATTGGGAAATTACCCTTTTGCACCTCCACTCCACCTTATATCTCTACCCCTCCTTTCTTTCTCTCATCCCCGTGTTTCATTTCTCAGCCTCTCTCTCTCTTTCTCTCTCACTCTCGAGTTCTCTCTCTCTACTCGGTAATTCTCTCTCAATCTTTCATGTTTTTTGACTGAAATTTGATCCCCAGCTCATGTTATACCTTATTCTTGCATTATATATATGTGTGTGTGGTTGTAAGTGTGTGTATCAGTATTTTTGGGGGGAGAAGCCCCATGCGGTTTCTTTATTGCTGCGAGTTTTGAACTCGATTTCTTGAAGGACTAGACTTGGTGATTGTTGCATGTTGAATTGGGGTTAGATTTTTAGAAGAAATCGGTGAGGTTTCGAGTCGGGGCCGATTTTGGAAATCCCGAACCTTTTTCACCACCGGCAGTGAACTCCGGTGAGCTAGTGATAGGCGGTGATGTGTAAACTGAGCCCTATTATTTATAAAAACTTATATGTTTACATGCATGTCAAAATTGTGTATCTAAGTTTGGGTTTTTGATTATGGTTTATGAATTATGGTTCGAGTAATTAAGGAATGGCTGTGTAATTAATCGAATATGTTTAAGATGTGATTTTCAAATTTTAAGAATTAAAATTATTGTTCTTATTCGGTTTTGAACTCAAATTTTTGGATCAACTCGGACCAATTTATGTATTTTGTGATATATGAAATGAACTATGTGCTAACGTGGATTTGTAGGTGATAAGTGTAATTTTCAGTTATAGAAATTAAAGTAAGTCTAGTTTAATGATAAATAAGGGATAGAGTTCCCTGATTTGAATTCGTGTTATACTTTGATTTAGTAAGTTTCTATGTGATATGTAGTAAGTCGACTTGCATGATACATTTTATAATATGTTGAAATGAAAATATTAAGTGATAATAAGTAATTGGTGAATCGATTGATAATGGTGTAAGTGAGTGTGTTAAAAGTTGAGCACTAGAACTGGTTATGATTGATTTTTGTTGAGAAAAAAGGATAGTGTATTTACGAATACATCATGCACGATTTTCGAAAAGAAAGTATAAAGATATGTATAAGAAGCGTAGTCGATATGATTTAATAAGATTTGGTGTCGGATTATGACATTATGTGATTACTTGTTATGTGTGAAGTATCGAATAATTCGGTGATATAAAGCGTAAAAACGTGTAACCTATTATGTGTTACGTGTTATATGGATATATAAGATAAGCGGATATTGCGATTGGGGTAGAAGTTAGACGTTCTAAGAAAGGTCGGGAATCGATCAAGTTTCTAATTAGGGTTTTGCTTTGTATTGTAGATTTGGAAAGCGGAGGCATTCATGCTAAAAAAGGGAAAGATGTCTTAGGTGGAAGTAGCTCAGGTTTCGTAAAACAGGAAAGCTTTTTGATGAAAGTAACTCTGCCTTCTATTATGAATTGATTATAGAGAGATTATTGATGCTATGCACTGATAGAATAAAGAATCTTTATAATACTTTTAATGATGCTTGTGATAAACCTGTTAGTGATCCTTGTGATAAACCTGTTAATCCTTGTGATAAACCTTAATAGTAACCCCTTGTTCCAAGTACTTATACCATGTTCTCATATTTTTTTATCTTATGATCCTTTGACCCTAGGAGAGTCGTAATAAACCTTTCATTTGTCATACCTTGTTAAGCTATATTCCTTTGATAATCATGTGTGCCTTGTTTATGCGTCATTCTTTGGAACTATCTTGATAAAAACCTTGTTATACCCTGTTTAATGTTTGATCATCTCCTTAACTTTCGATCCCTATTTGTTTCTCATTTGTTCACTTTCCTTGAATTCTTGAATTGTACTTAAGAATGGCTTTTGACTTGAATGAATCCAAACGATTTCACATATCGGTAAAGTTAACATGAATTTAGCCAAAATTCCTTGTATTACAATATAAAGGTTTTCCAAATGAATTCCTAAAGGATTGGATAGAGACATAAGAGGCTAGTGGGACTAGTCCAGTCACGTAAGAGACTAGTGGGGCTAGCCCAATATAAGGCTGAAATAATGCCATAGGTACCTTAATGACCGGATGGAGGTCAGTACGTGCTGATCACCCGTATTATACTAAAAGATGGATATTCCAATTAAGGATTCTTTGTTGTTAAGTAATGAAAGTAAAAGTTTTATAAATGTTGCAAGTGTTATGCATTTATTTTGATTTGAAGTTGAATAATTTGAATTGAATCTTCCTTAAAGTTCTGAAAATCTTGTTTGAGAAATCTGTCACTTTACTTTTATATTGATGCCCATAGCTTAGAGCAATTTATCTCCCAAAGTGTGAAACTCTCTAAGAACACTATCGATTGATCTTGAGAAAATTGGTTATACAAACTTGAATCTTAAAAGCTTTTGAAACCTTCCTTTAGAACCCCTTTCTTAGAAATTGATTGAGCACTGCCACCTAGTTTACTAGAATAGAATGCCTCATATATTGTTGTTATGTTGATATTTAGACCTGTTTATATAGTTCCTTGCTGAACTCCTTTGCTCATTCGTTTGTGTGATCTAACAAAGGCAGTTAAGCAATAAGATGGCCAGACTTAGGTGCACCACTCGCAAGAGCGTTCCTGACGGTTCCTATCGAGTCGTGGGATTTCTGATTCCAGATCAGGTAGATGATGTGTGAGCAAGAGACAATAAGTTGGTTGGAAGTGTAATAGCTGAATTAGATACTTTTGGGTTATCTGTCGGTTCCAAGTCGGAATCGAAAATTTTGGTTTTTGTAGTGAATTGATTTGCCATGTGGTCAAATATTGTAATAGTAGGGCTAAACTTTAGGAGTAGAAATTTTAATAATGCATTGATTGCTTTTTTTCTTCACCTTAGCTATAAATACATGGCCTTGGTGAATGTAAAACTTGCAGCAAGCATACTAATACATGCTCTCTAACTCCCTCCGATTATCATTCTTTCCCTCTCAGATTTAGTAGCCCCTTCAAATATTATTAAAGCTAGTATATTAAAACACATTATCAGCACGAAGCCCTGCCGAAACTGAGAAGGTATAATTTTAATTTAAGTATACATATATATGAGTAGACGAGGTTACACCCTCTACATATAATTTAAATATATATGACTAGAGTAGACGTGGTTACACCCTCTACTAATAATTTAAATATATATGGCCGGAGCACCGCCTATTAAAATTATTTTACGGTACCATTTAATTTTGGGTAATACCGAAGTATAGTGGGAGCCTTAATTTATAAAAATTGCATACTTATCGGATAATAACCTTTTGCCCATAACAAACTTATGCAGGATTGTCCACTTTAATTTATTATTGGTCGGAGATAAACTGCATACGCAGACATCCGTATGGCGGGTGAAATCCATTTGTTATTTTATATATAGATTTGTTTATAATATCAATGATAATAATGATATATACATTGATTATTGCATACTTGTTAACACACTCGATTAAGTAGGAGTTTATGTAATATTTACATTGATGAATTAAAATTTAATAATTTTCATGTTAATTCAGATTTAGTATGACAAATATTACAAGCTTGTCGTTCGTTGCCTTGGACATTTCTTGCGATAATTATTTATCATGGGTAAAAGATGTAAAGTTGTATTTGGGTTCAAAGAAATTAAGCGACACAATAAAGGCAGAAAATAAATCCACGATTCAAGAAAAATTTAACTCTATAATTTTTCTCCGACACCACATGCATGAAGATTTAAAATCCGTGTACGTAGAAATCGAGGATCCCTTTCTTTTATGGGAAAATCTAAAGGATAGGTTCGATCACCAGAAACTAGTTTATCTACCTGCAGCTGAAAATGATTGGGCTAATTTAAGACTTTAGGATTTTAAGAGTGTCCGAGCATATAGCTCTGCTTTGTTCAAAATAAGTTCTAGGCTTATTATGTGTGGTGAGAAAGTTACGGAGAAAAGAAAAATCGATAAAACACTATCAACTTTTTACCCCAACAATATCAACTTAGCAGAGATGTACAGGGAGCGCAAATTTACTAAGTTCGGGGATCTTCTATAAACTCTCGTCGTTGTTGAACAGAATCATAAATTGGTGATTAAGAATCATCAATCCCGTCCAACAGGATCTGCCCCATTACCTAAAGTAAATAACATGTCAATTCAGCTGAATGTACGTGGAAAAGGGTATAGAGGTGGACGGGGCCGAGGTCAGTACCGTGGACGAGGTCGGAGCCATGAGCATTTTCGTCCATATAACAACTCTGTTCACCGGAAGTGGCAATCTGAATCACAGAGTAAAAGAAGGGCACCACGAGGGGGAAAAATTGAAAATATTTGATATAGGTGCGGCATGGATGGGCACACGTAATTGTCATGCCCCAAATCATCTTGTGAATCAATACCAATCTTCTCAAAAATCAAAAGAGAAAATGGTAGAACAAATTTTGCTACCAATAACATAGATGATTTTATGAGAATCACAACTGGAGGAATAAGCATTAACGGTCCGAATGAACCTAACTAAACTCTTCTATGGGAGGCTGAAGATTAGTTTTATATAATTACTATAGTAGTGTGTATTGTGTGCTTTATTTTGTTTGAACTATGTTGTGTGTTATGTTCTTATCAAATAAATTATCTTTTTTAATTATATACAAAATGGATTCTAAAGATATATGTATTGCTGATTATGGTACAACTCATACGATTCTACAGAACCGAGAATTTTTACCCAAATAACCAAAATCGAAGCTCAAGTCGGAACGATTTCCGGTGTATCTAATATAATCGAAGGTTTTGGAAAAGCTAGTTTCATCCTACCTAATGGTACATACATACACATTCTAAATGCATTATATTCTAGTAAGTCTACTAGAAATCTTCTTAGTTTTAAAGATATCCGACTCAATAATTTTCACATCGAAACTACCTCTGAGGCTAATAGAGAATATCTTCTTATTACTTTCGCTAATCCTAGCAACAAGAAAATATTAGAAAAGTTTCACTCACTTTCCTCAGGATTATATATGATGAAAATTAGAACTATTGAGTCACACAATGTCATTGCTTCCAAACTCATAGTTCCAAAATCTTTTACACTTTGGCATGAAAGATTAGGTCATCCTGGTGTCTCTATGATGCGTCGTATTATAGAAAATTCTGCCGGTCATCCTCTTAAAGATTTTAAAGTTCTTTCCAACAATGACCTTCCATGTTCAGCATGTTCTTTAGGAATACTGATTACTCGACCATCCCCTACTAAAGTTCAGCTTGAAAGCCCAACTTTTCTAGAAAGGATCCAAGGCGATATATGTGGACCTATACACCCACCATCTGGCCCATTTAGGTACTTTATGGTATTAATCGATGCCTCAACTAGATGGTCTCATGTTTGTCTTCTCTCAACTCGTAATGATGTTTTTGCAAAATTAATTGCCCAAATAATCAAACTATGAGTTCAATTCCCAGATCATTGCATCAAGTCAATTTGTTTAGATAATGCAGGTGAATTCACATCTACAACTTTTGTCGACTATTGCATGTCAGTAGGAATCCCAGTTGAACACCCAGTTCCTCATGTACATACACAAAATGGGTTAGCCAAATCCTTTAGCAAAAGACTTCAACTTATTGCAAGACCGCTATTGTTAAAAGCAAAATTACCTACATCTATTTGGGGTCACACAGTACTTCATGCTGCTAATATTATTAGGATTAGACCAACTTTCTACAACCAACATTCTCCACTACAACAGGTACTTGTTCAAGTTCCTAATATTTCTCACTTCAAAATTTTCGGAAGTGCTGTATATGTATCGATTGCTCCACCACAAAGATCGAAGATGGGAGCTCAAAGAAGAATAGGTATATACATTGGTTTTGATTCCACGTCTATAATTAGATATCTGGAGCCTCTAACCGAAGACTTATTTACCGCAAGATATGCAGATTGTCATTTTGACGAGTCTATGTTTCCTCCCTTAGGGGGAGATAAACATTCAAATAAAGTTAATCCTGGCATAACATGGAATGCATTAGGATTATATTTTCTAGATCCACGTACCCGTCAATGCGAACGTGAAGTTAAAAGAATTATTCATATGCAAAATATCATAAACCAAATGCTTGACGCATTTAACGATTCTAGAAATATAACTAAATCTCATATACCTGCAGTAAAACTCCAGCTAGAATAGATATACCAATTCAAAAATCAGATACAAAAGAATTGGTTACAGAATCAAAGCCATGCCTGAAGCATGGTAGACCGGTCGGTGCAGAGGATGTTGCACCACGAAAAAGAAAAATTAAAAAAATTGCCTCAGAAGTGGCACATGCTCCAGAAGAAGAAAATACCCCTGAAGTGGTATTATCTCCTGAAGAGATTCCAGTCCCCGAAGATACGAGATTAAACAGTCATAAAATTTCAATAAATTATGTGCATGATATAAAATTATGGAATCGAAGTAAAGCCATAATCGATGATATATTTGTGTATTCTGCGGTATTGGATTTCGACATAAATTGTGATCCTGAACCACAAAGTGTAGATGAATGCCGTCGAAGAAAGCACTGGCCAAAATGGAAAGACACGATCCAAACAGAATTAGATTCATTGCGTAAAAGAAAAGTATTTGGACCTGTTCTCCAAACACCAATTGGTGTGAACCCTGTTGGGAATAAATGGGTATTCATAAGAAAATAAAATGAAAAGAATGAAATTATGAGATATAAAGCCCGACTTGTAGCACAAGGGTTTTCTCAAAGGCCTGACATTGATTATCAAGAGACATACTCGCCAGTGATGGATAGAATTACCTTTAATTTTATATTAGGTATGGCATCTAAAGAAAATTTGGAAACATGTCTTATGGACGTCGTTAATGCATACCTATATGGTTCACTCGATAGTGAAATTTTTATGAAAATCCCAGAAGGTTTAAAAATGGATGAGTTCAAGAAACCTCATCATATATACTCCATTAAACTTCAACGATCATTGTATGGACTGAAACAGTCTGGTCATATGTGGTATAACAGACTTAGTCATTATTTATAAACGAATGAGTATATTAGTAACCAAATTTCTCCATGTGTTTTTATTAAAAAATCACAATCTGGTTTTGTGATTATTGCTGTATATGTCGATGATTTAAACCTTGTAGGAACAACTACAAAGGTTGATGAAGTTGTCATATACCTAAAGACAGAGTTTGAAATGAAAGATCTTGGAAGGACAAAATATTGGCTTGGTATACAAGTTGAGCACTTGTCATCAGGAATTTTCATCCACCAATCTACATATACAGAAAAGGTTTTGAACATATTTTACATTATTAAATCTCATCCATTGAATACTCCAATGGTGTTTAGATCTTTAGAGCCTGATAAAGATCCATTTCGACCACGAGAAGATGATGAAGAAGTTCTCGATCCTAAAATCCTATATCTCGGAGCAATTGGTGCACTTATGTACCTTGTAAATAATACAAGGCCAAATATTGCATTTGCTGTGAATTTATTGGCTAGATTTAGCTCTGCTCTGATGGACAGGCATTGGAATGGGATCAAGCATATATTTCATTATCTTCGTGGAATAATTGATTTTGAGTTATTCTTCCTGAAAAACTCAACATTTCAGTTGATTAGATATGCAGACGCTGGATATTTTTCGGATCCTCATTTGGCAAATCACAAACTGGATATGTGTTTACATATTACGGTACATCCATTTCCTGGAAATCTACGAAGCAAACTACAGTGGCAACCTCAACAAATTGGATATGTGATTCATGAAGCCAATAGAGAATGTGTCTGGTTGCGGTCTATCATCAAGAATATTCGTTAATCATTTGAATTACCAGACATCACTAGAAGTCCTACCGTTATGTTTGAGGATAACACTGCATGCATTAATCAACTCAAGGAAAAATATATCAAAGAAGACAGGACGAAGCACATTTTACTAAAATTCTTCTACACTCATGAGCTTCAAAAGAATGGTGAAATTGATGTACAATAAATTTGGTCATATGACAACCTTGCTGACTTATTCACGAAATCATTACTGAATTCAACCTTCGAGAAATTACGACAGAACATTGGAATGCGTCGACTCAAGAATTTGTTTCAACAAAATTCAGAGAATGATTAGTTTTTCCAAGGGGAGATTGTACTCTTTTTCCTTCGTCAAAGTTTTTATCCCACTCGGTTTTTCTTTGTTAAGGTTTTAACGAGGCAGTCTATGATCCATACCACAATGATTATCAAAGGGGAGTGTTGTGAATTGATTTGCCATGTGGTCAAATATTGTAATAGTAGGGCTAAACTTTAGTAGTAGAAATTTTGATAATGCATTGATTGCTTTTATTCTTTTTCTTAGATATAAATACATGGCCTTGGTGAATGTAAAACTTGCACCAAGCATCATAATACATGCTCTCTATCTCCCTCCGAATATCATTCTTTCCCTCTCAGATTTAGTAGCCCCTTCTAATATTATTAAAGCTAGTATATTACAACTATTTTATTTATATTAAGGGTTGTAATAATATTATTTTTGTTGGTAGTGGTAATCTTGCCTCATACTTTATCCTTTTTAGATCATGTTACCTTCTGGGTTTATTATATTTTTGTTATTAATATATTAGTTTTTTGGTGCTGTGAGTCCTCATTCATAACCCCGAGTTTGAGGACATCACAATCTTTACCAAGCCTTTTGATGAATCAACATTCACAAGATTAGTAAGTGAGCTAGGTAATCTCTCATAACTTACAAAAATTATCTGTTAAAGTTAAAATTTACAGTCAAGTGTTCAATTATGACTCTTATATGTTAGAGTTATTTTAGTGAACTTTAAGTTGATTTTTAATAAATATTAAGGACTAAAATTTTTTTATAAAATTCTCTGGACATTTAAAAATTATGAGAATTGTTTCGTAATTATAATTCCCCCAAATCTGGGGTCTGAGGATTTGGTTGTCACAATAAAACATCAATATAAAACTACATCTTTAATCAATAAACAAATGCCAGCAACTGTATAGCAAATAAATATATCATCTCGACCCCAACTATACCAAGATCTTTTTATGTTACATTTCTAGAAACAAGAATTCCAAATTTCCATAAATTAAAATTTTCACTTTCTTTTGAAACTCTTTTCAACAATCTCTGACACTCAACCCGCTAGTATAACTTCGAAAAGAAGTATACTAGTCCAACTACATGATAACACAAGTAATGTATATATACAAACATCTTTACATAATAGAACTTACTCTAATCCCGTAAACCATGGACCAACCTTCTTTATAAGAGCTTTTTTCTTTGTTTTTCTCGAATTACGCATCTAAAAAGCGTCAATTATTCCTTACTGGAAGGTTAAATTTAAAACAGGCAAGTATGAGCGAAAGAAATGCTCAGCAAGTTCAGTATGATATATATATGGTCTTTTGATATAAAAACCCACATCTGTAATAGAGCAGAAAAGTTAAAATCATAATTGCTGAACTAGAAAAATTTAGTTAAGGAATCCAATAATTGTTTCCTCAACTGTATTCAAAACTGATAGGTCCATACTATTACATATTATTAATACCTATTTTATGTCTGTTTTCATATTTTTTTAACAAATAAATTATTTTACTTTGTTTTGCAGGAAAATAAATAAAATCAGAATTTGAGCAGAAAAAGGTGAAAAAGGCAAGGAGGTGGAGAATACTTGAAGCTAAAGAAATTTGTATACTTATTGAAGAATATGAAGGAAAAAAAAGGAAATATATCCTAAGTAGAATTTGATATTCTAAGACCCGAACCCTAATATTTTCCCTATATATATGAGTCTCCCCTCTTGTATTTTACAAATCCAAAACACCCAAGACCCAACACCTTGAACACCAATCTAGAGCTAGAATTTTGTTAGTTATTTGTTTTGCTCATCTTTTTTATCATGTGTTACAAAATTTGTTCCCTAGGATCAAGATGAAGTAAATTTAATTACTTTGGTATCTTCTCATTCTTATTATTTGATTTTCATGATTTATCTTGGTGCTTAATTATTCAATTGATAAAGTAATTTTGATATATTATTGTTACCAGATTTATTTTTCATAGCCTATGCTTGCTCCATGAAGTTTTGATGGGTTATTGTTAGATTAAAAGTTTCATATTATATGCTTTTCTCGTTAATTTGATAAACGTTATTTTTGTGAAGAAAAGAGAATTAATTTTAGGGCGAGTTGATATTAATTATGATTGATTATCGGATTCAGATTCCTAGATTTTCCATATAATTTTTTATTTGCTAATTAGGTTAAACAAATCCCATCTCAAATATATTTGTCTAGTTCGCCTGATTTAAATTATTAGGAATTTGAAAATTCATAGTCTCCGTGGATCGATCTATAATTGCTACAACTAAACATCGTGCGCTTGCAGTTCTTATTATTTTACACATCAAGTTCTTGGCACCGCTTTCGGGGACTATTGGTAATTTTCACTCCTTGATATTTAATTCTTTGAACTAGTTTCTTATTTTCTCTTTGTTTTTTCGGGAATCGTGAAGCGGAGGAAAGCTAGGACAAAAAGATCGCTAGAAGGCCTCACCGTCTCTTTTGAAATTTTTGAAACCGCTTTTCGGTATTCAGTATCACCTTTTTTTTTTCTTCTCACTTTAAATATTTGCAAAATCTAAATAGTAGTTAGTTAATTTTTAAAAACCAATTTGTTGCATCATTCATTCTTTCATATAGGATCACATCATCTAGATTTCCTTTTCTATCTTATACAATTATGGTGATTATCGGAGGAAAGACGTACGTATAATTTAGAGTAATACACGTAGTGTAGTGCATCCATAAGTGTTTATTATTTTGTTCTTTGTGTGTTGCATCTTCTAATCAGTCTTAAGGGCACCACCCAATTTCAAGATAAGGTGATGGATTTCATCACCCCTTCCTTGGCCCACAAATCATTAATTCCTTCATCTTGCTTTCATCTACCTTAAAAAAATTAAGTAGACATTGGCCCCTAGGGTTTCAAGCTCAATTAGGAAGGTACCTAAAAGAGAAAGTAAATTTGGAATTATTCGAGCTTTTGGTGACAAGGAAAGTGTATCACTTACCTGGCCAATTTGGATTGGTGTCTAGGCTAGAGGTTCTCTAATTCAATGCCTTGTTTACAAGGAAGTTCCCCCGCTTACCCGTCCAGTCAGTTTAAATAAATCTAGATTTATAGACTTTTTGGTGGTCAAAAAGTTAGGAGCTGAAGATTACCCTAGATCTAAGATTTTTCTTTTTGATTTTCCAATTTTTCTTAGGTGTTTACTTATAGCTCTTATTTGTTGCGTGATTACTTGTCCTATATGCAAAGTAATTGGGTTCGAGACCATTAATCTAGATTAATAAGACACTCCAACCTTTCATCTTCTAAAGTAGTAAGGCAACTCGAGTTCTTTCACCCACTAAAATTGAATCAAAAGAAGTAGAAATATCACATGTAGTCATGTCTGTCTCATTCAAAGACTATTGTTATCGCTCGTTCCGCTGAACCCTCATGCATAGTTCTACCTCAAGTAACCGCGAATAATTTTGAAATTAAACATCACAACATTACCATGTTACCTAGGTTTGTTGGGGTAGAGGAAGAGGATCCGTATCTTTTCATCCGAGAATTTGAGGAACTGCATGTTAGTGTAGGTGCCCTAGAGGCAATACATTATTCTTTTAAATATTTATGTCAGTTGATCATTCAATAAATGTATTTATTATGACCTTAATTACTGCGGTATTTTGTTAGCATAATAAATGTCCTTAGAATCATGATACACATTGTATAGTTTAAGTACATGACTTGAACTTGAGATTATATAATATATCATATTCTTAAAGGTCCCTAGTCGAGTATTATTATATAGGACAATAATAATACATAGATAGACTAGTATGTTGTTTGACAAGATAACCACATTTCATTGGTTATAAGTATGGGGATACTAAAGTCAATACATAGGTACATGTGAGAGTACATGGTACTGGACAGACCCACAGTGAGATTCTTCATGTTTAATAAAGTCATAAGAAAGACTCACAGTGATAATGGTGTAACGATCCTTTGACTTGAAATCATTATATTTCTATACGAGGATTAATATACTTTGACTACATTAAAAGTTACTTTTGACCGGGTGATGATAAAAGTGGACATTGGGTATATCATGAGTCGTATGAGAAATATGAATGATAGATAAAGAATTTAACCCTCCTATAATTAGGAGAGATATTATTGGCCTCTTGATTGAGTGAGACTATAAAAGCATGGTCATGCTCAAATAATGATTTATCTTGATAGTCTACTCATGGATCAAGTAAACCCGGATTAAATGTTGAAGAGGATGACTAAATACATGCCTCGAGTTTAATCTATAATATGTATGGTTAAAGGGATTATATTACACGAAAAACATTAATCACGAAAGGTTTTATCTAATCACGATTTAATTATTGTTTAATTGGGTAACAATGATGTATTACTAGATACCGCTCATTGTTTATAATTTTATTAGAGAATAAAATTATTGCCAAATAAATAATAGCCTATATGGTCGCACAAATAGAGCACTTAATGGAATAGTTAATTTAAATTATGGATTTAAATTAATTGATGATTATTCGAATTTTATTATAATTAAGTAAGACTTAATTGAGATAATATAAATTCGAATTAAAATGAATGTTTTTTTTTTGCCCATAATAATTAAGTATGACTTAGTTATTAATTAAATAATAGAAATTCGTTTTTATTATTTAATCCAATACCTACTAGGGTTGGGCTTTGCTATTATGGGCCTTTTTAATCAGCCATTATAAATACATAATGATAGGTTAAAGAGGCTTGGACATTTTTGTAAAAACCCTAGCAGCAAAGAGAGGCAGAGGCAATTCGGATCGTCAAGAAGGAGGCTAGTACATCCATTCCGTAGTCAAGTTCGTTAGACGTTCTTGGAGGTGCTCGTGTGGATACCATAGAGGTGTTTCTCCGAGAGGTAGACACAAAGCGTGATAGCTAGGATCTCCGTTGAGTTCGTGAAAGTTAAGCTCTTGAAAGGTATGATTCGTTATCTCCATAATCTGCCCATAATTATACATGGATCCTGTTTTTGGGTTTCAAAATCTTTGTTTTATTTACGTTTATCCGCTGCGTTTTATGCCTCGGAACCCAACAATGGCATCAGAGCTACGTGTATAAGGGGCTGATTTGGTTACGTGTTTACTGTATTTTTACAAGTATGCATGTGTGATAAGTCTGCCATGATAACAGTTATGTTATATGAGTCTGCCAGGATAACAGTTATGTTATATGAATTATATGATGAATCTGTTAATGATCTATATGATGATACTAGTATGTTTAAGATTTTCCATAACTCATATGTATGCGATCTCTTAAAATATGTATACTGATACATGTTTTTGGTAACTGGGATATGGATCGTGTGTATACTGATACATGCTTCTGGAATAGTATTCTGATACATGTTTTGCTAGTATTCTGATACTTGATTTTGCAAAAATTTCCGCCATCGGAGGGCTCGCTGCCCCCCCCCCGAACCCGCGTGCTTAGGGTTTCGTTTTAATTTGTGCTTATGACATATGCTTTACTTATTTATTATTCTTGATTGGATCATGATAGGTGATAAATAGTATGTCATCTTTATATGATCTATCATGTTCTTTAATGGTTACTTGAGCATGGTGCATAGTTATGGCCTTAAGACCTTAGTTGTAATGGTTTATTCTTTTGGTTTGTAATAAATACGACTTGCATGTCATTTTCTATTTGTAGTTGTTTTATCTCGAATGTAACTCGAGTTCTTTTGTAAGTTCATTAGTATAATTCTTAATGTAACATCCAAGAAGGACAAGGGAACAAGGAGGCATCCTATGGAGGCCAAGGAGACAATGGAAGCAATAGAGAAGACATATGTAATAGTTATTTTTACACCATAGATTGACCTTGATCTTTTCATTAGCCTGAAAAGATCACATAGGATTGGGCCATAACTATTGCACGTTTACTTTACGCCCTTTTCATATGATGTATAAATAGTATGTGTAGAGTAGAAAATGCATGTTTTAATTAGATTAATGATGCATATATGTATTAGATACATCACCCATGCCATGCCTTTAAACAAGATAAAATCTGTAACGACTCAAGATTTAAAATTAACAAATGATCATGAGATTCTCGTGTTTATGAAACACGGAATAAAATACGAATTTTCTTTATTTCTGACATGGGGCAATTTTGTCAACAACGGGTTCATAGAACTTGTAAGGCTGTGGGTTTTAAGCGAGACCGATGTGACTCCTCCACTACCTGGAAATCAAACCATTGACGAGTATTGATTTGAAGTATTTTATTCAAGGAAAAATTGGGAATCTCTTTATGATGGGATCATGATCGTTCTAAATTAAAATCCCTAAGTAAAAATATTAAGTTTTAATCAGATGCTTTCCAATGAATGAACACTCATTGAATCCTAGATCGATAAGGGGAAGGGCTGTCAGTGGCAGGGGACTCCTATCTATTGTGGTGAAATGCGACGAATATAAACGGTTATATTCGGATGTTGTATCATTAGGTCTAACTTAACTGAGTCATCATAATAAGGTGAATATAAATGGTTATATTCAACTATTATGAACTTAGAAGCATAGAGTTTGGTTAAAAATCTATTAGATAGATAAGATCAATTGTTGTTCACCAAATTATCCAAGAATTATATATGATATAATTGACAACTGTTGTCTACCTAAATAATCATGTTTTAAGGATACCAGTGGTTGACTTAGGACATGACGAAATATGGATCTTGGCTCACTAGAAAGATTTATGGGATATACTTTCCGAATTAATAGTTAGGTCTATTAATTTGATAAAAAATAGTGGGAGATATATTATGAATATATCATAATCATATGAACATAAAATTTTAACTCAGACAATCTAATGTTTATTTTGCGCTTTTATTATTGTAGATATTGAGTAATGGCAAACAACACAAACACACTATCCGTACGTTCAGTCCTTATGAAGGACAAGCTGACAGGAGGAAACAACTTCCTAGACTGGAAGAGGAATTTGAGGATTATCCTCAGGCAGGAGCGCAAGCTTCATGTCATTGATATTCCTCCTTCAGGCCCCCTTCCTAAGGGTGCTACTGCTGATGAACGAGCAGAACGCACAAGGGATGAGAATGATGTAAATGATGTTGCATGTCTTATGTTGGCAACTATGAGTGCTGAGCTTCAAAGACAACATGTGCATATGGATGCATATACTATCAATGAGCACTTGCAAAGCATGTTTGCAAGCCAAACTCGTCAAGAAAGGTTCAACACGAGTAAGTCACTTTTTAATTGCAAACAAGGGGCAAGTGAACCATTTGGCCCACATGTTCTGAAGATGATTGGTTACATTGAGTACCTTGAAACTTTGGGTTTCCCGATTGGTCCGGAAACTGGTATTGACCTAATTATGAATTCTTTGAACAAAAAATTCACTCAGTTTGTTGTGAACTACAATATGAATGAATTTGACAATACACCTACTGAATTGTTGCATATGTTGAGAACATATGAGACCAACATGAAGACAGCTGAACCTGCTCCCATACTGATGGTGGGAAATAAAGGTAAGGCCAAAGGGAAGGGCAAATGGAAGGGTAAGAAGAAGATTGGATCTAATTCTACACCCAAGCCAAAGTCAGGTCCCAAACAGGCTTTAAAGCCTAAAGGTGGTGTGGCCAAGGGTGAATGTCACTACTGTAAGAAAGATGGTCACTGGAAGAGAAACTGTCCAATTTACTTGGAGGATCTGAAGAAAAAGAAAGCAGTTCAGATTTCTAGATCAGGTATTTATGTTATAAAAGCAAATTTGTCTATTTTTACATCTTGGGTATTTGATACTGGATGTGCTTCTCACATTTGTATAAATGTGCAGGGCCTGCAGAGAAGTAGAACTTTGGCTAAGGGAGAAGTGGACCTAAGAGTAGGCAATGGAGCAAAAGTTGCTGCTTTAGATGTAGGGACTTATTATTTATCTATGCCCTCTGGGCTTGTTTTAGAACTAGAAGACTGTTTTTACGTGCCTGCAATTCGCAGAAACATTATTTATGTTTCTTGTTTGGACAAGAAAGGTTTTTCGTTTACAATAAAGAACAACCGTTGCTCTTTTGCTTTGAATGATTTAACCTATGGTGTTGCGCGTTTATTTAATGGTTTATATGTTCTTGATTTAGATAACCCTGTCTGTAATATAGAAAACAAACGACTTAAAATGAATGACTCAAATCAAACATACCTCTGGCATTGTCGTCTAGGCCACATAAATGAGAAACGCATATCCAAATTACATAAGGATGGATACTTGGATAAGTTTGATTTTGAATCATACAAAGAATGCGAATCTTGTTTGCTTGGTAAGATGACTAAAGCCCCTTTCACTAGTAAGGGTCAAAGGGCCACTAAACGTCTGGAGCTAATACATAGTGATGTATGTGGCCCAATGCGTGTAATGGCTAGAGGAGGCTACTACTACTTCATAACATTTACTGATGATTTCAGTAGATATGGATATGTATATCTTATGAAGAACAAATCCGATTCTTTTGAAAAATTTAAAGAATACAAGGTTGAAGTAGAGAAGCAAATTGGCGGAGATGCAAGTATTAAGATCTTACGATCCGATCGTGGGGGTGAATACTTAAGCACCGAATTTAGAGAGTATTTGAAAAAGTGTGGTATTGTATCACAACTCACTCCGCCAGGAACACCTCAATGGAATGGAGTTTCAGAGAGGAGAAATCGCACCTTGTTGGATATGGTGTGATCGATGATGAGTCATGCAGATCTTCCAATTAGTTTCTGGGGTTACGCTCTAGAAACAGCGGCTTTCACACTTAACCGTGTTCCTACTAAGAAGGTTCAAAAGACTCCATATGAGATATGAAAGGAGAAAAGCATGAACTTTATGAAAGTTTGGGGATGTAAGGCATTTGTGAAACGTCAAGAATCTGACAAGCTTGGACCTAAATCCGAAGAGTGCATTTTTGTAGAATACCCTAATGAAATAAAGGCGTATTATTTTATAGTCATCCTGAGCAGAAAGTGTTTATTGCTAGAGATGCTGTCTTCTTGGAAAGAGATTTTGTTTCCAAACGAAACAGTGGGAGAACTATAGATCTCGATGAAGATCGAGAACCGCAAAATAACATTGAACCTGAAGTGGAACAAGAGCAGAATAATGATAATGCTCAACAAACACAGGTTGTTCATAGATCTGGTAGATTTCTCCATGAGCCAGAGAGATATGGATTTCTCATGACTCAGTATGGTAATTTGATGCTCATAGATGAAGATGAGCCTCTCACATACCAAGATGCTATGAACAGTCCTGACTCTAAGAGATGGCTTGAAGCCATAAAATCCGAGATAGATTCCATGTACGAAAACCAAGTATGGACTTTGGTTGATCCACCTGAAGGGGTAAAACCCATAGGGTGCAAATGGGTTTTTAAGAAGAAAAAGGGCATGGATGGAAATGTTTAGACCTATAAAGCTAGGCTGGTTGCAAAAGGTTTCAAACAAATTCATGGTATTGACTATGATGAAACTTTCTCACCAGTGGCTATGGTCAAGTCTATAAGGATTTTACTTGCCATTGCAGCATTCCATGATTATGAAATCTGGCAAATGGATGTGAAAACGGCCTTCCTTAATGGAAGTCTTGAAGAGGATGTGTACATGACACAACCTGAGGGTTTTGTCGATCCAAGGAATGCTGGCAAGGTATGTAAATTACGTCGATCCATTTATGGATTGAAGCAATCCTCTAGGAGATGGAATATCTGTTTTGATGAAATAGTCACAGAGTATGGCTTTCTTCAAAATGAAGATGAACCGTGTGTTTACAAGAAGGTTAGTGGGAGCTATGTGGTATTCATAGTACTATATGTTGATGATATACTACTAATGGGGAATGACATATCTTCTCTAAAGGCTGTTAAGACTTAGTTAGGGAGCAATTTCTCTATGAAAGACTTAGGAGAGGCATCCTACATTCTAGGAATGAGGATCTATAGAGAAAGATCTAGAAGGATGATCGGTCTAAGTCAGAGCACATACATTGATAAGGTTTTGCATCGTTTTGGAATATAAAATGCAAAAAGGGGATATGTCCCCGTGTCTCAAGGGATAACGATCTCTAAGGACCAGTGTCCGAAAGCATGGATGAGAAGGAACACATGAATAAATTTCCATATGCTTCAGCAATTGGATCTATCATGTATGCAATGGTATGTACTCGCCCAGATGTCTCGTATACCTTGAGCATGACGAGCAGATACCAGTCTAATCCGGGTGAAGGTCACTGGACGGCAGTCAAGAATATTCTTAAGTACCTGAAAAGAACTAAAGATTCATTCCTGGTGTATGGAGGAGAAGAGAAAACTCGTTGTAAAAGATTACTCCGATACAAGTTTCCAAACAGACAGAGATGATACTGTATCACAGTCTGGTTTTGTGTTTTGTCTAAACGGAGGTGCTGTAAGCTGGAAGAGTTCAAACCAAGAAACAGTAGCTTATTCTACAATGGAGGCTGAGTACATTGCAGCTTGTGAAGCAGCTAAGGAGGCCATTTGGATTCGAAAGTTCATTTCTGATTTGGGAGTGGTTCCATCGATCGCAGATCCCACTGATCTATACTGCGATAATAATGGAGCCATTGCACAGGCTAAAGAACCTAGATCACACTCCTGGGCTAAACATATACTCAGGAGATTTCACCTTATTCGAGAGATTAATGAAATGGGTGATATACACATATGTAAAGTGCACACAAATGATAACATTGCAGACCCACTGACCAAAGGCTTGTTGCAGCAGAAGCACGATGGTCATACTAGTTCCATGGGTATTAGATATATGGGTGATTGGCTCTACTGCAAGTGGGAGATTGTTAGTGTAGGTGCCCTAGAGGCAATACATTATATTTTAAATATTTATGTCAGTTGATCATTCAATAAATGTATTTATTATGACCTTAATTACTGCGATATTTTGTTAGCATAATAAATGTCCTTAGAATCATGATACACGTTGTATAGTTTAAGTACATGACTTGACTTGAGATTATATAATATATCATATTCTTAAAGGTCCCTAGTTGTAATATCCGGGATATAACGTGTAATTATTTTTGCTATTAAATAATTATTATGTGTTTTCAGTATCTATTCTGTGAATTAACTGTTAAGTGTTATTTGTATTTGATATTCAAAAATAGTATTAATTGAGTATTTCAATTTTATATGTCCAAAATAAAATATAGATAATTGATATCTTCCTAATTAGTATTATGTTGATTTATGAATTTATATGAATCATATGAAATTTATAAAATCTTTTTCCGAGTATTTAAAATCTATTTTATAAAAACGGGAACCAACGACGTCAACCGTGTTACGTTTTTGGAACCCGAAACTCTTCCGAGAACTCCTTCCTAACCTAATTGTAATATTCCGAGTCTTTTCCATGTTTTGACTTTTTCGATCCGGCTACGGTTTGTCCTGCGCGGGTCCCGGCGCAACATTTACGATACAATATTGGTTTCGGTAAATCAATAAAACCGTATTTCGATAAACGAGAGCTTTTTATTAAACTATCACAATTATCACTTCGTAATACGTGTAACCAGGCGCTGAGACCAAGATCGCAGTACAAATTGTAATGATTGGATAATTATCCCGAAAACCGATACCGTTTGGATCAGTTTTTACAAATAAACGTACCATTTTATATCCGGAATGATCCAACGGGATACTAATTTCCCGTAAATATAATAGCCTTTTACCGTATTTTATTTTGTATCAAAATTATTTGCAGACAGATAATTATATAATTTTATAGAGAAAAATCATATATTCATAAACTGTTCCAAGAATCAAACCAACTTTTGAAGGTGTTATTGATCTTTGTTTCAAAAGCTCGAGTACCAGATTTGCAGGTCTTGAAGAGCTCTATCAGATTCCATAACCTATTTTACTGCAGAATCAAAGGTTGATTTTATATATTTTTATTTATTTTCGAATTATTTTGATTAAAAATATGAATTTTTTTTCGGATGATTGTTTGTATGATTTGATGATTGCATGTTGTAGAGCTTGATTTCCTGATGATTTTGATATATTATACGTCTGATTTGGAGTTCAATAACATGTTCAAATTTGAGTTTGATTTTCGAATTTTAAAATTAGGGTTTATAACCCGTATGAATGTTCTTAATTGAAATTGGGGGTTTCTTATTTTGGAATAGATTGATGTTGTGATATAGTGGATTGTGTTCTCTGTGAAATTTGCAATCTAGTCGTATAAGTTTCATGAATCAACGAGGTCTGTAGAGAAAGGAGTTGTCTTTTGAAATTTTCTGATGTTCGCCGGAAACCGGCGATGTTCTTGGCCAAATTCCGGCCAACTCAGGGATGATAGAATGATTTGTTGGTATGGTTGAGTTCCTGGTAAAATATAGATGTGATCTGGAGGTGTTGGAGGGGTGAGGTCGCCGGGAACGTGTTCTCCGGCCACCCCGATTTTCGGCGACTGAACTGCAAAATTGCAGTTTAGTCCCTGTATTTTGAAGATGGTGAAGTTTAGTACCTGTAGTTGGCAAAGTTTTCAAAAATAGGATTCCTGTTTATAAAATATTTGAAAATCATATTTCCTATTTATTTTTATTATAAAAATTCATTTTTAATTTTTGAAAATTCTAAAAATTATTATTTTAATTCCGAAAATTATTTTTAATTCACAAATAAATCTGAATTAATTAGTTAATTAATTTTAGTTAATTTTTAATTGATTAATTGGTCAATTAATTCGAAATTAATTGAATTAATTGATTTAATTAATTATTAATTGATTTTAATTAATTATTTAATTAGATTTTGTTATTTAAAAATGATTTAAAATTCCGAAAAATAGTTTCGAGCTTTAAAATATTATTCTAAATTATTTCCAAGGCTCGATAATTACTCTAAAATTATTTCAGAGCCAGAATTGGCCAACCGAACCCTGTTTATTAACCTGAAATTGATCCAACGACCCGTATTAATTCTGAAAAATACTTTAAAAATCATTTTAAATACCCGAAAGCATATTTATGACCCGAGACTTCTTTATAAATGATATGTCATTGATTACATGATGTATTATATGTTATACGTGATTTGTTGATTGACTATCGGTCTATATATTTAGTGTTTACTTGGTTATTGCATAACTTTCAATCCGTTAATCGGATTTGGGTGAAACGAAGGGTAGATAGAAGTATGTATTGAATAGAATCCGATGAGTTAATGATTGATAGATGCTTATATTATGTGAACAGAAGAGGCAAGATATAGGAAAGGGAAACAGGTAGTTGAGGAGTAAAACGATTATGATTGGAAGCAAGTGCAGGATAGTAATCTAATACCAGACAAGTGTTCTGAACTTTCTCGAGATATTGTAGTACTTGATAGTCTTGTTGACATTGCAAGTTCTTTGAAGCACAGAAACCAAAACCCTGATTTCAGTTATTGTTCTTGAGCCATGAACCATATTCTTCTAAGCCATTGATTATTGTATACCCAAACATGAACCACAAATCTATGATACTACTCCACAAATACGTACAAACTAAATACCAGACACTGAATTGAATTATTATATACTCAACCCATGGTATCTTATGCTTTGAAAGACCAAATTCTTGAAAACCATGAAACATTGGTTCCTTTGTTATCCAATTCTTTCATTACCCAACATCCAAGCCTTAAAGTACCTTGTTGATCCATACAAGGGTTGAAACCCTTTCATTTGTTAAACACTCACTATTATTAATGATTCTGATTATTGTTTATTATTGTTTAATCTTGTTATTATGTTAGAATTGGATTTTTTTTATAAAATTATGGACCAGATTCGTGGTCAGACCATATAATGGTCAAGTTAGGTCCAATGTGTGCCTTGGATCCAGTAGTTAGAGCAATGCTATGTGTGCTTTTCTCGGGGTTAGTGCGTGACTGATCAGCAACCTAACCTTGGTTTTAAAATAAAAATATGGTATCCAATTCTAAATCATAATCCATTGTTCACTTGATATCATAACCATATTCACTTGATGATCATTATTCTCGGTTTTGTCATTGTGACTTGCTGAGCTAGTTAGCTCATTTGTGCGATGTTGTTTATACTCTTTCCAGTTAAGAAGGAACCAGTTGGTAGCAAGGATCCCCAGTCCAGTGCGAGAGCTAGGGATTAAGGCTGTTGAAGCTGAGCTAGTAGACTTCTTTTGGAATAATGTAAATTGTAAAAGTTTGTAATATGTTTAATACTCAATTCGAGTTTGAATGGTTGGGATTTAATCGGTATGTAATATATTAGTGTATTTGGCTTGTGTGCATACTTTAACCTGTTGCGATCCGTGGTAGTTGGTAAGTAGGGTCATTGCATATTATTATTATCTTTAGTATTATTATAAGCAGGTTATAAATAAGGTGTGTGTGTGGACCCCAAACTTCTGACCCGGGTTTGGAGGGCGCCACAGTTTTGGTATCAGAGCTACAGGTTATAAGTCACTGACACAAGCCTAGGTTGACGGGAATGGGTAGAGGGTTAGGATTAGAAGTAAGGAATAGAATGATAGAACGTCGAGAGGTTGAGTGTTATAGGTATAACCGGTATTAGTATAGTTCGCGTCATGGTTTGAGATTCTGATATTGTGCATATAATTTCAGATAGCAGCGATGGCCGACTCTTTTATTCCCGTATCAGCTGATCACTCAGAGCCTTCAGTTGGAGCGCCAATATCGGATCCACGTCCTGTTATTCCACCAGCATTGGCTATTCTACCTCTACCGGTGTTGCAGCCCGTACCATTGCAGGCTATTCCACCCCAGGCATGAGGCCACCTGTTAGAGGACCCCCACCTGCTGATTCAGGCTTTACTGGTCATTCAGTTACAGGAGTACCTTTTCAGTTCTCTTCTTATCCTGTTCCCATATCATCAGTTTGAGGCTTGCCTTATGGAGCAGCGATTCCTTCAGGGTCAGATTCAGGAATTACTACATATCATGCGTACCAGAGAGGTTGGGAGTGGTGAGAGGCGACTCAGAGAGAGGCTACAGGCGTTTTGTAGGACAGCTGCAGTGAGGATTGCTGAGGCTACACATGAGGACATCACCCCTGATTTCCTAGTGTGGTGGGCTAAGTGGGTTCTAGAGGAGCTTGAGGAGATTGGAGGTCCAGACTTGCCATGATTCAGAAATCCAGAAACGGAGATGTAAGCAGTGTTGTTATGATTATATAGTATGTACAGTAGTGTGTAGTGTGTATCAGTAGACTTTTGAGTTGTATATATAGACTAGCGATGCTGACTAGTGAGTAGGTTGTTGTACCCTTTTTGCTTTTACTTCCGAAGCATCTTTACGCTTGTACTACCCTAAAACTTTTGATCTATATATCAGTACCTTTTCTTTTCCAGCACTGTCATTTACTTTATCGCACCTATTTTACTTTACCTTATTTATTACACCAGTTATACCCTGTGATACCATGTACCCTGTTTTCCATAACTGTTTATATTCTGTAAAGAAGCATGCAATTTACTTAGTTACAACTGTTTTCAAAAAGGAGATATTCCTGTTTTACAAAACTTTTCCTTTATGCAAAGATTAGATTCAAAAGCTAAATAAATTGTTTGATTCTTTACAGAAAATGCCTCCTAAAAGAAATACCCGCAACAACACCCAGAATGAAGAAACCAACAACAACAACAATAATAACCAAGATGAGACAAACCAGAATGTGAACCCAGGACCCATAGACCCAGTAATAGCCCAGATTCTCCAAATCTTGGCCCAACAAATAGTTCACCTGGCACAACAACAACAAAGACAGACCAATCCCCAGGTAACTTTCAAAACTTTTCAGGCAGTAAACCCACCAGAATTCAAGGGTTCCCTAGAGCCGATTGAAGCAAATGTGTGGTTAAAAGAAATAGAGAAGGCATTTGCCTTAGTAAAAGTGAAAGAGGAACAGAAGGTTGAGTTTGCAAGTTACTATTTGAAGAATGAGGCCACCTACTGGTGGGAGATGGTGAAGATATTGGAAGGTACAGATGTTATTACTTGGGAGAGGTTTAAGGAATTGTTTTTATAAAAGTATTTTCCTCAGTTTGTTCAGGATCAAATGGAGCTGAAGTTTTTAGAATTAAAGCAAGGGAACATGTCGGTAACAGATTATGAGGGTAAATTTGAGGAATTGTCAAGGTATGTACCGTTGTATGTGGATACCGATAGGAAGAAGGCTAAAAGGTTCCAGCAAGGTTTGAAACCCTGGATCAGAGGGAAGGTAGCCATTTTTGAATTGGATACCTATGCAGGAGTAGTACAAAGGCTATGATAGCAGAGATAGAGAGTGAGATGTTCCAGAAGGAGAAAGAAAGCCAGAAAAGGAAGGTTGAGGGAAGTGAGGGTCAGTCACAACCAGGGAAGTTTCCAAACTTTAAGAAGGGCAAGTTCCAGCCAAGGAGAAATTTTAATTTCAGGAGACAAAATGCAGGAGACGGAGGCCAGGGAAACCGTTCAGCTAATGTGAATCAGCCGAATCAGTTGAGATTAACTTTTCCAGATTGTCAAGTTTGTGGAAAGAAGCATGGAGGAGTTTGTAACAAGTTGAATGTGGTATGTTTCAAATGCAACCAGAAAGGGCATTATTCGAGGGAGTGTCGAAATCAGCCAGCTAGAGAGGCAGCAAATGAGGATCAGCCTATCCGAAATCCAGTAGTAAAGGTTCCCGCCATTGGATTTACGTGCTTTAAATGTGGAAAGCCAGGACATATGGCCAGGGATTGCAAGATATCAGCCCCAGTCAGTAATGCATTGAGGATCATGGGATCTACCCCTGCTGTAAATGAGACTCCAAGGGCTAGAGTTTTCGACATGTCAGTAAAGGATGCTATCCAGGATACAGATGTCCTGGCAGGTACGCTCAATGTGAATTCTCTATGTGCCAAAGTGTTAATAGATTCGGGAGTAACTCGATCGTTTGTTTCACAAGATTTTGTTAGCAAGTTAAATTGTCCAGTAGAGTATTTAAATGAAATAATGACTGTGGAATTAGCAAATCAAGAACGTGTAACTGTGAATCAAGTTTGTGGGAATTGTGAGGTTGAGATTTCTGGTAGTAAGTTTTATGTAGATTTGATACCATTTAAGTTAGGAGAATTTGACATTATATTAGGGATGGATTGGTTATCTAAGCATGATGCCCAGATAGATTGTCGAAACAAGAAGGTAATGGTGAAGACGCCTGACGAAAAGATAGTAACGTTCAAGGGACAGAAGCAAGTAAAGAAGTTCTTAACAATAATTCAAGCTAAGAAGTTATTACGGCAAGGAGGCAAGCATTTTATAGCATACGTGATTGACAAGAGTCAGTAGCTAGCAAAACTTGAAGATATTCCAGTTGTGAATGAATTTCCAGACGTGTTTCCCGACGAATTGCCAGGACTTCCTCCAGATAGGGAAATTGAATTTGCGATCGACTTAACACCTGGAACAGAACCAGTATCCAAGGCCCCGTACAGAATGGCACCTGTTGAGATGAAAGAGCTAGCAAAGCAGTTGCAGGAGTTGTTAGAGAAAGGAGTAATCAGACCCAGTGTATCCCCGTGGGGAGCACCGGTATTATTTGTCAAGAAGAAAGATGGAAGCATGAGACTATGTATCGACTATAGAGAGCTCAACAAGCTTATAATCAAGAATAAGTATCTGTTACCTAGAATTGATGATTTGTTTGACCAATTGAAGGGAGCCAAGTATTTCTCCAAGATTGATTTAAGAGGGGGGATCATCAACTGAAGATCAAGCCAGAAGATATACCAAAGACAGCTTTTCGAACAAGGTATGGACATTATAAATTTCTAGTAATGTCTTTTGGATTGACCAACGCCCCGGCAGCATTTATGGACCTGATGAACAGAATTTTCAAGGAATATTTGGACAAGTTCATTATTGTATTTATAGACGATATTTTGATCTATTCAAAGACAGAAGAGGATCATGTGGAACATTTAAGGAAAGCTTTGGAGATTTTAAGGAAAAAGAAGTTGTATGCTAAATTTTCGAAGTGTGAATTTTGGTTACAAGAGGTTCAGTTCTTAAGACACATAGTTACTAATGAAGGGATCAAGGTGGACTCGGCAAAGATCGAGGCAATTACGAATTGGGAAAGACCGAGAACACCCACCGAGGTAAGAAGTTTCCTAGGATTGGCGGGATATTATCATCGATTTGTTCAAAATTTCTCAAGGATTGCCACACCATTAACAAAGCTTACACGAAAGAATGAGAAGTTTATATGGAACGACAAATGCGAGAAAAGTTTTCAGGAATTGAAGCGACGATTAATCACGGCACCTGTTTTGTCACTTCCAGACGATCAAGGGAATTTCGTAATTTATAGTGATGCTTCTCACAAAGGATTAGAATGTGTTCTTATGCAGCACGACAAGGTGATTGCGTATGCGTCAAGGCAATTGAAACCACATGAACAGAAGTACCATACTCATGATTTGGAGTTAGTAGCCATAGTATTTGCTCTGAAGATTTGGAAACATTATCTGTATGGAGAAAAATGCGAGATTTATACGGATCACAAAAGTTTGAAGTATATATTTACCCAGAAGGAACTTAATATGAGGCAAAGGAGATGGTTAGAATTGATCAAGGATTATGATTGCTCGATTAATTATCATCCCGGTAAGGCGAACGTTGTAGCAGACGCGTTAAGTCGGAAGGAAAGGTTAAATGTGTTATCCGTACCTGAAGAGATATATAAAGAATTTCAGAAATTGGAATTGGAGATTAGAATTTGCAAGCCTGAGGAAGCTAAAGTGTACAATATGACTTTCCAACCGGAATTGTTGGAGAAAATAAAGAAATGTCAGGAAGATATAATGGATCAAAACATAAATTGTTTGGTAGGTGAAGAATTATCCACACAAAAGGATGATCAAGGTATTTTGAGGTTTTCTTCTAGAATTTGGATTCCACCAGTAACGGAGCTGAAGAATGAAATTTTGCAGGAAGCGCATAGTTCAAGATATTCCATCCATCCAGGAAGTACCAAAATGTATAGAAATTTAAAGAAGAATTATTGGTGGCCAGACATGAAGAGGGAAATTACGGAATGGGTTAGTAAATGTTATACCTGTCAGAGGGTTAAAGCAGAGCATCAGAGACCAAGCGGATTACTATAGCCATTGGAGATTCCAGAATGGAAGTGGGAACACATTGCCATGGATTTTATAGTTGGATTACCAAGGACAAGGGCTAATCATGATGCCATTTGGGTTATAGTGGACAGACTTACCAAGTCAGCTCATTTTCTGCCTATAAATGAAAGATTTTCGCTCGATAAGTTGGTCCATATGTACCTAAAAGAAATTGTAGTTCGTCATGGAGTTCTAGTGTCTATCGTATCTGATCGAGATCCAAGGTTTAACTCAAGATTCTGGAAGAGTTTTCAGGAATGTTTGGGAACAAGATTGAATATGAGTATGGCCTATCACCCGCAGACGGATGACCAAAGTGAAAGAACGATCCAGACAATCGAGGACATGTTACGTGTTTGTGCTATTGATTTCAAAGGAAGTTAGGATGAGCATTTACCCCTGGTAGAGTTTGCTTATAACAACAGTTATCACGCCAGCATTGGGATGCCACCCTATGAAGCCCTTTATGGACGCAAATGTAGATCTCCAATATATTGGGATGAAGTAGGAGAACGCAAGATACTTGGACCTGAACTGGTACAGCAGACAAAGGAAATATGCAGATCAGTCAAGGAAATATGCAGAGGAAATATGCAGATCAGAAGTGATTGATAACCGCACAAGATCGTCAGAGGAAATATGCAGATCAGTCAAGGAAAGACATGGAATTTGAAAAAGGAAACTTGGTATTACTGAAAGTATCACCATGGAAAGGACTAACGAGGTTTGGAAAGAAAGAAAAGCTAAGCCCAAGATATGTCGGACCTTTTGAGATTTTAAAGCACGTTGGCAAGGTAGCTTATGAGTTGGCGTTACCCCCGCACATGGAGCACATTCACAATGTTTTTCACGTATCGATGCTCAAGAAATATAATCCAGACTCCAGGCATGTAATAGAATATGAGCCAATAGAGCTTCAGACAGATTTGTCATATGTAGAGAGTCCGATAGAGATTTTAGAGGAGCGAGAGAAGGTATTGAGGAATAAAGTGGTAAAGTTAGTAAGAGTATTGTGGAGAAACCCAAAGGTTGAAGAGTCAACCTGGGAGTTAGAAAGTGATATGAGAGAAAAGTACCCTCATTTGTTTTCTTAAGAGATTCCGAGGACAGAATCCTTTTGAGGGAGGAAGGATGTAATATCCGGGATATATCATGTAATTATTTTTGCTATTAAATAATTATTATGTGTGTTCAGTATCTATTCTGTGAATTAACTGTTAAGTGTTATTTGTATTTGAATATTCAAAAATAGTATTAATTGAGTATTTCAATTTTTATATGTCCAAAATAAAATATAGATAATTGTCATATCTTCCTAATTATTATTATGTTGATTTATGAATTTATATGAATCATATGAAATTTATAAAATCTTTTTCCGAGTATTTAAAATCTATTTTATAAAAACGGGAACCAACCGAAGTCAACCGTTGTTACATTTTTGGAACCCGAAACTCTTCCGAGAACTCCTTCCTAACGTAATTGTAATATTCCGAGCCTTTTCCATGTTTCGACTTTTTCGATCCGGCGTACGGTTTGTCCTGCGCGGGTCCCGGCGCAACATTTACGATACAATATTCGTTTCGGTAAATCAATAAAACCCGTATTTTCGATAAACGGGAGCTTTTTATTAAACTATCACAATTATCACTTCGTAATACGTGTAACCAGGCGCTGAGACCAAGACCGCAGTACAAATTGTACTGATTTGGATAATTATCCCGAAAACCGATACCGTTTGGATCAGTTTTTTACAAATAAACGTACCATTTTATATCCGGAATGATCCAACGGGATACTAATTTTTCGTAAATATAAATAGCCTTTTACCGTATTTTATTTCGTATCAAAATCATTTGGAGACAGATAATTATATAATTTTACAGAGAAAAATCATATATTCATAAACTGTTCCAAGAATCAAACCAACTTTTGCAGGTGTTATTGATCTTTGTTTGAAAAGCTCGAGTACCAGATTTGAAGGTCTTGAAGAGCTCTATCAGATTCCATAACCTATTTTACTGCAGAATCAAAGGTTGATTTTATATATTTTTATTTATTTTCAAATTATTTTGATTAAAAATATGAATTTTTGTTCGGATGATTGTTTGTATGATTTGATGATTGCATATTGTAGAGCTTGATTTCCTGATGATTTTGATATATTATACGTCTCATTTGGAGTTCAATAACATGTTCAAATTTGAGTTTGATTTTCGAATTTTAAAATTAAGGTTTATAACCCGTATGAATGTTCTTAATTGAAATTTGAGGGTTTCTTATTTTGGAATAGATTGATGTTGTGATATAGTGGATTGTGTTCTCTGTGAAATTTGCAATCTAGTCGTATAAGTTTCATGAATCAACGAGGTCTGTAGAGAAGGGAGTTGTATTTTGAATATTTCCGAAGTTCGCCGGAAACTGGCAAACTTCACGGCCAAATTTCGGCCAACTCAGGGATGATTAGAACGATTTGTTGGCTTGGTTGTGTTCCTGGTAAAGTATAGATGTGATCTGGAGGTGTTGGTGGGGTGAGGACGCCGGGAACGTGTTCTCCGGCCACCCCTGTGTTTTCCGGCGACGGGGTGTAAAATTTGCAGTTTGGTCCCTGGACTTTTGGGGACGATACAGTTAGGTCCCTGAAGTTTCCAGACTTTGCAAATTTAGGATTCCTGTTTTAAAAATGTTTAAAAATCATATTTCCTATTTATTTTTATTAGAAAAATTCGTTTTTCATTTCTGAAAATTCTAAAAAAATTATTATTTTAATTCCGAAAATTATTTTTAATTCAAAAATAAATCTGAATTAATTAGTTAATTAATTTCAGTTAATTTTTAATTAATTAATTGGTCAATTAATTCAGAAATTAATTGATTAATTGATTTAATTAATTATTAATTGATTTTAATTAATTATTTAATTAGATTTAATTATTTAAAAATGATTTAAAAATTCTGAAAAATAGTTTCGAGCTTTAAAATATTATTCTAAATTATTTTCAAGGCTCGATAATTATTATAAAATTGTTTCGAAGCCAGAATTGGCCAACCGAACCCTGTTTATTAACCCGAAATTGATCCAACGACCCGTATTAATTCTGAAAAATACTTTAAAAATCATTTTAAATACCCGAAAGCATATTTATGACCCGAGACTTCTTTATAAATGATATGTCATTGATTACGTGATGTATTATGTGTTATACATGACTTGTTGATTGACTATCGGTCTATATATTCGGTGTTTACTTGGTTATTGCATAACTTTCAATCCGTTAATCGGAATTGGGTGAAACGATGGGTAGATAGAAGTATGTGTTGAATAGAATCCTATGAGTTAATGATTGATAGATGCTTATATTATGTGAGCAGAAGAGGCAAGACATAGGAAAGGGAAACAGGTAGTTGAGGAGTAAAACGATTGTGATTGGAAGCGAGTGCAGGATCGTAAGCTAATACCAGGCAAGTGTTCTAATCTTTCTCGAGATATTGTAGTACTTGATAGTCTTGTTGACATTGCAACTGCTTTGAAGCACAGAAACCTAAATCCTGATTTCAGTTATTATTTTTGAGCCATGAACCATATTCTTTCTAAACCATTGATTATTGTATACCCAAACACGAACCACAAATCTACGATACTACTCCACAAATACGTACAAACTAAATACCAGACACTGAATTGAATTATTATATACTCAACCCATGGTATCTTATGCTTTGAAAGACCAAATTCTTAAAACCATGAAACATTGGTTCCTTTGTTATCCAATTCTTTCATTACCCAACATCCAAGCCTTGAAAGTACCTTGTTGATCCACACAAGGGTTGAAACCCTTTCATTGTTAAACACTCACTGTTATTAATGATTTTGATTATTGTTTATTATTGTTTAATCTTGTTATTATGTTAGAATTGGATTGTTTTTATAAAATTGTGGACCAGATTCGTGGTCAGACCATATAATGGTCAAGTTAGGCCAATGTGTGCCTTGGTTCCAGTAGTTAGAGCAATGCTGTGTGCTTTGCTCGGGGTTAGTGCGTGACTGATCAGCAGCCTAACCTTGGTTTTAAAATAAAAATATAGTATCCAATTCTAAATCATAATCCATTGTTTACTTGATATCATAACCATATTCACTTGATGATCATTATTCTCGGTTTTGTCATTGTGACTTGCTGAGCTAGTTAGCTCATTTGTGCGATGTTGTTTATACTCTTTCCAGTTAAGAAGGAACCAGTTGGTAGCAAGGATCCTCAGTCCAGTGCGAGAGCTAGGGATTAAGGCTGTTGAAGCTGAGCTAGTAGACTTTTTTTGGAATAATGTAAATTGTAAAAGTTTGTAATATGTTTAATACTCAATTCGAGTTTGAATGGTTGGGATTTAATCGGTATGTAATATATTAGTGTATTTGGCTTGTGTGTATACTTTAACCTGTTGCGATCCGTGGTAGTTGGTAAGTAGGGTCATTGCATATTATTATTATCTTTAGTATTGTTATAAGCAGGTTATAAATAAGGTGTGTGTGTGGACCCCAAACTTCTGACCCGGGTTTGGAGGGCGCCACAGTTTTGGTATCAGAGCTACAGGTTATAAGTCACTGACACAAGCCTAGGTTGACGGGAATGGGTAGAGGGTTAGGATTAGAAGTAAGGAATAGAATGATAGAACGTCGAGAGGTTGAGTGTTATGGTATAACCGGTATTAGTATAGTTCGCGTCATGGTTTGAGATTCTGATATTGTGATATAATTTCAGATAGCAGCGATGGCCGACTCTTTTATTCCCGTATCAGCTGATCACTCAGAGCCTTCAGTTGGAGCGCCAATATCGGATCCACGTCCTGTTATTCCACCAGCATTGGCTATTCTACCTCCACCGGTGTTGCAGCCCGTACAATTGCAGGCTATTCCACCCCAGGCATGAGGCCACCTGTTAGAGGACCCCCACCTGCTGATTCAGGCTTTACTGGTCATTCAGTTACAGGAGTACCTTTTCAGTTCTCTTCTTATCCTGTTCCATATCATCAGTTTGAGGCTTGCCTTATGGAGCAGCGATTCCTTCAGGGTCAGATTCAGGAATTACTACATATCATGCGTACCAGAGAGGTTGGGAGTGGTGAGAGGCGACTCAGAGAGAGGCTACAGGCGTTTTGTAGGACAGCTGCAGTGAGGATTGCTGAGGCTACACATGAGGACATCACCCCTGATTTCCTAGTGTGGTGGGCTAAGTGGGTTCTAGAGGAGCTTGAGGAGATTGGAGGTCCAGACTTGCCATGAGTCAGAAATCCAGAAACGGAGATGTTAAGCAGTGTTGTTATGATTATATAGTATGTACAGTAGTGTGTAGTGTGTATCAGTAGACTTTTGAGTTGTATATATAGACTAGCGATGCTGACTAGTGAGTAGGTTGTTGTACCCTTTTTGCTTTTACTTCCGAAGCATCTTTACGCTTGTACTACCCTAAAACTTTTGATCTATATATCAGTACCTTTTCTTTTCCAGCACTGTCATTTACTTTATCGCACCTATTTTACTTTACCTTATTTATTACACCAGTTATACCCTGTGATACCATGTACCCTGTTTTCCATAACTGTTTATATTCTGTAAAGAAGCATGCAATTTACTTAGTTACAACTGTTTTCAAAAAGGAGATATTCCTGTTTTACAAAACTTTTCCTTTATGCAAAGATTAGATTCAAAAGCTAAATAAATTGTTTGATTCTTTACAGAAAATGCCTCCTAAAAGAAATACCCGCAACAACACCCAGAATGAAGAAACCAACAACAACAACAATAATAACCAAGATGAGACAAACCAGAATGTGAACCCAGGACCCATAGACCCAGTAATAGCCCAGATTCTCCAAATCTTGGCCCAACAAATAGTTCACCTGGCACAACAACAACAAAGACAGACCAATCCCCAGGTAACTTTCAAAACTTTTCAGGCAGTAAACCCACCAGAATTCAAGGGTTCCCTAGAGCCGATTGAAGCAAATGTGTGGTTAAAAGAAATAGAGAAGGCATTTGCCTTAGTAAAAGTGAAAGAGGAACAGAAGGTTGAGTTTGCAAGTTACTATTTGAAGAATGAGGCCACCTACTGGTGGGAGATGGTGAAGATATTGGAAGGTACAGATGTTATTACTTGGGAGAGGTTTAAGGAATTGTTTTTATAAAAGTATTTTCCTCAGTTTGTTCAGGATCAAATGGAGCTGAAGTTTTTAGAATTAAAGCAAGGGAACATGTCGGTAACAGATTATGAGGGTAAATTTGAGGAATTGTCAAGGTATGTACCGTTGTATGTGGATACCGATAGGAAGAAGGCTAAAAGGTTCCAGCAAGGTTTGAAACCCTGGATCAGAGGGAAGGTAGCCATTTTTGAATTGGATACCTATGCAGGAGTAGTACAAAAGGCTATGATAGCAGAGATAGAGAGTGAGATGTTCCAGAAGGAGAAAGAAAGCCAGAAAAGGAAGGTTGAGGGAAGTGAGGGTCAGTCACAACCAGGGAAGTTTCCAAACTTTAAGAAGGGCAAGTTCCAGCCAAGGAGAAATTTTAATTTCAGGAGACAAAATGCAGGAGACGGAGGCCAGGGAAACCGTTCAGCTAATGTGAATCAGCCGAATCAGTTGAGATTAACTTTTCCAGATTGTCAAGTTTGTGGAAAGAAGCATGGAGGAGTTTGTAACAAGTTGAATGTGGTATGTTTCAAATGCAACCAGAAAGGGCATTATTCGAGGGAGTGTCGAAATCAGCCAGCTAGAGAGGCAGCAAATGAGGATCAGCCTATCCGAAATCCAGTAGTAAAGGTTCCCGCCATTGGATTTACGTGCTTTAAATGTGGAAAGCCAGGACATATGGCCAGGGATTGCAAGATATCAGCCCCAGTCAGTAATGCATTGAGGATCATGGGATCTACCCCTGCTGTAAATGAGACTCCAAGGGCTAGAGTTTTCGACATGTCAGTAAAGGATGCTATCCAGGATACAGATGTCCTGGCAGGTACGCTCAATGTGAATTCTCTATGTGCCAAAGTGTTAATAGATTCGGGAGTAACTCGATCGTTTGTTTCACAAGATTTTGTTAGCAAGTTAAATTGTCCAGTAGAGTATTTAAATGAAATAATGACTGTGGAATTAGCAAATCAAGAACGTGTAACTGTGAATCAAGTTTGTGGGAATTGTGAGGTTGAGATTTCTGGTAGTAAGTTTTATGTAGATTTGATACCATTTAAGTTAGGAGAATTTGACATTATATTAGGGATGGATTGGTTATCTAAGCATGATGCCCAGATAGATTGTCGAAACAAGAAGGTAATGGTGAAGACGCCTGACGAAAAGATAGTAACGTTCAAGGGACAGAAGCAAGTAAAGAAGTTCTTAACAATAATTCAAGCTAAGAAGTTATTACGGCAAGGAGGCAAGCATTTTATAGCATACGTGATTGACAAGAGTCAGTAGCTAGCAAAACTTGAAGATATTCCAGTTGTGAATGAATTTCCAGACGTGTTTCCCGACGAATTGCCAGGACTTCCTCCAGATAGGGAAATTGAATTTGCGATCGACTTAACACCTGGAACAGAACCAGTATCCAAGGCCCCGTACAGAATGGCACCTGTTGAGATGAAAGAGCTAGCAAAGCAGTTGCAGGAGTTGTTAGAGAAAGGAGTAATCAGACCCAGTGTATCCCCGTGGGGAGCACCGGTATTATTTGTCAAGAAGAAAGATGGAAGCATGAGACTATGTATCGACTATAGAGAGCTCAACAAGCTTATAATCAAGAATAAGTATCTGTTACCTAGAATTGATGATTTGTTTGACCAATTGAAGGGAGCCAAGTATTTCTCCAAGATTGATTTAAGAGGGGGGATCATCAACTGAAGATCAAGCCAGAAGATATACCAAAGACAGCTTTTCGAACAAGGTATGGACATTATAAATTTCTAGTAATGTCTTTTGGATTGACCAACGCCCCGGCAGCATTTATGGACCTGATGAACAGAATTTTCAAGGAATATTTGGACAAGTTCATTATTGTATTTATAGACGATATTTTGATCTATTCAAAGACAGAAGAGGATCATGTGGAACATTTAAGGAAAGCTTTGGAGATTTTAAGGAAAAAGAAGTTGTATGCTAAATTTTCGAAGTGTGAATTTTGGTTACAAGAGGTTCAGTTCTTAAGACACATAGTTACTAATGAAGGGATCAAGGTGGACTCGGCAAAGATCGAGGCAATTACGAATTGGGAAAGACCGAGAACACCCACCGAGGTAAGAAGTTTCCTAGGATTGGCGGGATATTATCATCGATTTGTTCAAAATTTCTCAAGGATTGCCACACCATTAACAAAGCTTACACGAAAGAATGAGAAGTTTATATGGAACGACAAATGCGAGAAAAGTTTTCAGGAATTGAAGCGACGATTAATCACGGCACCTGTTTTGTCACTTCCAGACGATCAAGGGAATTTCGTAATTTATAGTGATGCTTCTCACAAAGGATTAGAATGTGTTCTTATGCAGCACGACAAGGTGATTGCGTATGCGTCAAGGCAATTGAAACCACATGAACAGAAGTACCATACTCATGATTTGGAGTTAGTAGCCATAGTATTTGCTCTGAAGATTTGGAAACATTATCTGTATGGAGAAAAATGCGAGATTTATACGGATCACAAAAGTTTGAAGTATATATTTACCCAGAAGGAACTTAATATGAGGCAAAGGAGATGGTTAGAATTGATCAAGGATTATGATTGCTCGATTAATTATCATCCCGGTAAGGCGAACGTTGTAGCAGACGCGTTAAGTCGGAAGGAAAGGTTAAATGTGTTATCCGTACCTGAAGAGATATATAAAGAATTTCAGAAATTGGAATTGGAGATTAGAATTTGCAAGCCTGAGGAAGCTAAAGTGTACAATATGACTTTCCAACCGGAATTGTTGGAGAAAATAAAGAAATGTCAGGAAGATATAATGGATCAAAACATAAATTGTTTGGTAGGTGAAGAATTATCCACACAAAAGGATGATCAAGGTATTTTGAGGTTTTCTTCTAGAATTTGGATTCCACCAGTAACGGAGCTGAAGAATGAAATTTTGCAGGAAGCGCATAGTTCAAGATATTCCATCCATCCAGGAAGTACCAAAATGTATAGAAATTTAAAGAAGAATTATTGGTGGCCAGACATGAAGAGGGAAATTACGGAATGGGTTAGTAAATGTTATACCTGTCAGAGGGTTAAAGCAGAGCATCAGAGACCAAGCGGATTACTATAGCCATTGGAGATTCCAGAATAGAAGTGGGAACACATTGCCATGGATTTTATAGTTGGATTACCAAGGACAAGGGCTAATCATGATGCCATTTGGGTTATAGTGGACAGACTTACCAAGTCAGCTCATTTTCTGCCTATAAATGAAAGATTTTCGCTCGATAAGTTGGTCCATATGTACCTAAAAGAAATTGTAGTTCGTCATGGAGTTCTAGTGTCTATCGTATCTGATCGAGATCCAAGGTTTAACTCAAGATTCTGGAAGAGTTTTCAGGAATGTTTGGGAACAAGATTGAATATGAGTATGGCCTATCACCCGCAGACGGATGACCAAAGTGAAAGAACGATCCAGACAATCGAGGACATGTTACGTGTTTGTGCTATTGATTTCAAAGGAAGTTAGGATGAGCATTTACCCCTGGTAGAGTTTGCTTATAACAACAGTTATCACGCCAGCATTGGGATGCCACCCTATGAAGCCCTTTATGGACGCAAATGTAGATCTCCAATATATTGGGATGAAGTAGGAGAACGCAAGATACTTGGACCTGAACTGGTACAGCAGACAAAGGAAATATGCAGATCAGTCAAGGAAATATGCAGAGGAAATATGCAGATCAGAAGTGATTGATAACCGCACAAGATCGTCAGAGGAAATATGCAGATCAGTCAAGGAAAGACATGGAATTTGAAAAAGGAAACTTGGTATTACTGAAAGTATCACCATGGAAAGGACTAACGAGGTTTGGAAAGAAAGAAAAGCTAAGCCCAAGATATGTCGGACCTTTTGAGATTTTAAAGCACGTTGGCAAGGTAGCTTATGAGTTGGCGTTACCCCCGCACATGGAGCACATTCACAATGTTTTTCACGTATCGATGCTCAAGAAATATAATCCAGACTCCAGGCATGTAATAGAATATGAGCCAATAGAGCTTCAGACAGATTTGTCATATGTAGAGAGTCCGATAGAGATTTTAGAGGAGCGAGAGAAGGTATTGAGGAATAAAGTGGTAAAGTTAGTAAGAGTATTGTGGAGAAACCCAAAGGTTGAAGAGTCAACCTGGGAGTTAGAAAGTGATATGAGAGAAAAGTACCCTCATTTGTTTTCTTAAGAGATTCCGAGGACAGAATCCTTTTGAGGGAGGAAGGATGTAATATCCGGGATATATCATGTAATTATTTTTGCTATTAAATAATTATTATGTGTGTTCAGTATCTATTCTGTGAATTAACTGTTAAGTGTTATTTGTATTTGAATATTCAAAAATAGTATTAATTGAGTATTTCAATTTTTATATGTCCAAAATAAAATATAGATAATTGTCATATCTTCCTAATTATTATTATGTTGATTTATGAATTTATATGAATCATATGAAATTTATAAAATCTTTTTCCGAGTATTTAAAATCTATTTTATAAAAACGGGAACCAACCGAAGTCAACCGTTGTTACATTTTTGGAACCCGAAACTCTTCCGAGAACTCCTTCCTAACGTAATTGTAATATTCCGAGCCTTTTCCATGTTTCGACTTTTTCGATCCGGCGTACGGTTTGTCCTGCGCGGGTCCCGGCGCAACATTTACGATACAATATTCGTTTCGGTAAATCAATAAAACCCGTATTTTCGATAAACGGGAGCTTTTTATTAAACTATCACAATTATCACTTCGTAATACGTGTAACCAGGCGCTGAGACCAAGACCGCAGTACAAATTGTACTGATTTGGATAATTATCCCGAAAACCGATACCGTTTGGATCAGTTTTTTACAAATAAACGTACCATTTTATATCCGGAATGATCCAACGGGATACTAATTTTTCGTAAATATAAATAGCCTTTTACCGTATTTTATTTCGTATCAAAATCATTTGGAGACAGATAATTATATAATTTTACAGAGAAAAATCATATATTCATAAACTGTTCCAAGAATCAAACCAACTTTTGCAGGTGTTATTGATCTTTGTTTGAAAAGCTCGAGTACCAGATTTGAAGGTCTTGAAGAGCTCTATCAGATTCCATAACCTATTTTACTGCAGAATCAAAGGTTGATTTTATATATTTTTATTTATTTTCAAATTATTTTGATTAAAAATATGAATTTTTGTTCGGATGATTGTTTGTATGATTTGATGATTGCATATTGTAGAGCTTGATTTCCTGATGATTTTGATATATTATACGTCTCATTTGGAGTTCAATAACATGTTCAAATTTGAGTTTGATTTTCGAATTTTAAAATTAAGGTTTATAACCCGTATGAATGTTCTTAATTGAAATTTGAGGGTTTCTTATTTTGGAATAGATTGATGTTGTGATATAGTGGATTGTGTTCTCTGTGAAATTTGCAATCTAGTCGTATAAGTTTCATGAATCAACGAGGTCTGTAGAGAAGGGAGTTGTATTTTGAATATTTCCGAAGTTCGCCGGAAACTGGCAAACTTCACGGCCAAATTTCGGCCAACTCGGGGATGATTAGAACGATTTGTTGGCTTGGTTGTGTTCCTGGTAAAGTATAGATGTGATCTGGAGGTGTTGGTGGGGTGAGGACGCCGGGAACGTGTTCTCCGGCCACCCCTGTGTTTTCCGGCGACGGGGTGTAAAATTTGCAGTTTGGTCCCTGGACTTTTGGGGACGATACAGTTAGGTCCCTGAAGTTTCCAGACTTTGCAAATTTAGGATTCCTGTTTTAAAAATGTTTAAAAATCATATTTCCTATTTATTTTTATTAGAAAAATTCGTTTTTCATTTCTGAAAATTCTAAAAAAATTATTATTTTAATTCCGAAAATTATTTTTAATTCAAAAATAAATCTGAATTAATTAGTTAATTAATTTCAGTTAATTTTTAATTAATTAATTGGTCAATTAATTCAGAAATTAATTGATTAATTGATTTAATTAATTATTAATTGATTTTAATTAATTATTTAATTAGATTTAATTATTTAAAAATGATTTAAAAATTCTGAAAAATAGTTTCGAGCTTTAAAATATTATTCTAAATTATTTTCAAGGCTCGATAATTATTATAAAATTGTTTCGAAGCCAGAATTGGCCAACCGAACCCTGTTTATTAACCCGAAATTGATCCAACGACCCGTATTAATTCTGAAAAATACTTTAAAAATCATTTTAAATACCCGAAAGCATATTTATGACCCGAGACTTCTTTATAAATGATATGTCATTGATTACGTGATGTATTATGTGTTATACATGACTTGTTGATTGACTATCGGTCTATATATTCGGTGTTTACTTGGTTATTGCATAACTTTCAATCCGTTAATCGGAATTGGGTGAAACGATGGGTAGATAGAAGTATGTGTTGAATAGAATCCTATGAGTTAATGATTGATAGATGCTTATATTATGTGAGCAGAAGAGGCAAGACATAGGAAAGGGAAACAGGTAGTTGAGGAGTAAAACGATTGTGATTGGAAGCGAGTGCAGGATCGTAAGCTAATACCAGGCAAGTGTTCTAATCTTTCTCGAGATATTGTAGTACTTGATAGTCTTGTTGACATTGCAACTGCTTTGAAGCACAGAAACCTAAATCCTGATTTCAGTTATTATTTTTGAGCCATGAACCATATTCTTTCTAAACCATTGATTATTGTATACCCAAACACGAACCACAAATCTACGATACTACTCCACAAATACGTACAAACTAAATACCAGACACTGAATTGAATTATTATATACTCAACCCATGGTATCTTATGCTTTGAAAGACCAAATTCTTAAAACCATGAAACATTGGTTCCTTTGTTATCCAATTCTTTCATTACCCAACATCCAAGCCTTGAAAGTACCTTGTTGATCCACACAAGGGTTGAAACCCTTTCATTGTTAAACACTCACTGTTATTAATGATTTTGATTATTGTTTATTATTGTTTAATCTTGTTATTATGTTAGAATTGGATTGTTTTTATAAAATTGTGGACCAGATTCGTGGTCAGACCATATAATGGTCAAGTTAGGCCAATGTGTGCCTTGGTTCCAGTAGTTAGAGCAATGCTGTGTGCTTTGCTCGGGGTTAGTGCGTGACTGATCAGCAGCCTAACCTTGGTTTTAAAATAAAAATATAGTATCCAATTCTAAATCATAATCCATTGTTTACTTGATATCATAACCATATTCACTTGATGATCATTATTCTCGGTTTTGTCATTGTGACTTGCTGAGCTAGTTAGCTCATTTGTGCGATGTTGTTTATACTCTTTCCAGTTAAGAAGGAACCAGTTGGTAGCAAGGATCCTCAGTCCAGTGCGAGAGCTAGGGATTAAGGCTGTTGAAGCTGAGCTAGTAGACTTTTTTTGGAATAATGTAAATTGTAAAAGTTTGTAATATATTTAATACTCAGTTCGAGTTTGAATGGTTGGGATTTAATCGGTATGTAATATATTAGTGTATTTGGCTTGTGTGCATACTTTAACCTGTTGCGATCCGTGGTAGTTGGTAAGTAGGGTCATTGCATATTATTATTATCTTTAGTATTGTTATAAGCAGGTTATAAATAAGGTGTGTGTGTGGACCCCAAATTCTGACCCGGGTTTGGAGGGCGCCACAAGTTGACTGGTCCTAATTTAGCTGTTTGTTTTTACTGTAACAAGTTGGGGCACTGGAAGAGGAACTGCAAGGTTTACCTTGCAGAATTGAAGAAGAAGGGTAGTGAGACTACCGCTTCTGATTCAGGTATGTTCATGATCGAAGTTAATATGTCACTAAGTCAAATTTCTACTTGGGTATTAGATACCGCCTGTGGTTCTCATATTTGCAATTCATTGCAAGGACTAAAGGGAAGTAGGACTCTTGAAAAAGATGAGGTGATTCTACGTATGGGAAATGGAGCAAGGGTTGCGGCCATATCTGTAGGATCATTTAGTCTACATATGCCTACGGGCAAGATTATTATTTTGAATAATTGTTATTACGTTCCCTCTATTGTGAGGAATATTGTTTTTATTCATGTGTTGGATTTGGATGGTTTTTCATTTATTATTAAGAATAATGAATGTTCTATCCTTAGAGATAATATTCTTTATGGACGTGGTATTTTAAATAATGGTCTGTATGTATGTGACGTAGAGCATGATTTACTTCAGATTGAACAAACTAATAAAAGAAAACGAGATGATGAAAATCTGACCTATTTATGGCACTGTAGGCTAGGTCATATTAGTGAAAATAGACTGCGGACATTGCATAAGGAAGGGTTACTTGACCCCTTTGATTTTGAATCATATCCTACATGTGAGTCTTGTCTAGTGGGTAAAATGACCAAATCTCCATTTAGTGGACATGGAGAGAGGGCTGCAGATTTGCTAGGATTGGTACACACAGATGTATGTGGACCAATGTCTACGCAAGCCATGGGTGGATTTTCATACTTCATTACTTTCATAGATGATAGATCTAGATTCGGATATGTGTATTTGATGAAACACAAGTCTGAAGCCTTTGAAAAGTTCAAAGAATATAAACATGAAGTGGAGAAACAAACCAAACACAGTATTATAACTCTTCGATCAGATCGAGGTGATGAATACTTGAATGGAGAGTTTCTAGATTATCTCAAAGAAAATGGTATAGTCTCCCAGTGAACTCCTCTATATACTCCACAGTTAAATGGGATATCTGAAAGGAGAAATCGAACTTTGTTAGTCATGGTTCGGTTCATGATGAGCTATGCGAATCTTCCAGTATTCCTATGGGGTTATGCATTAGAAACCTCATCATATTTACTGAATAAGGTGTCTTCCAAATCTGTTCCTCAAACACCATATGAGATATGAAAAGAAAGGAAACCGAGTCTTAAACACGTTAAGATTTGGGGATGTCCAGCTTATGTCAAGAAAGTTGACCCAGATAAGCTGGAATCTCGATCCGTAAAATGTAATTTTGTGGGATATCCTAAAGAGACTTTGGGGTATTACTTTTACACCGATCATCGGGTGTTTGTCTCCAGACATGCTACCTTCTTGGAAAAGGAGTTTATCCTTGAAGGAAACAGTGGGAGCAAAATTGAACTTGATTAAGTTCAAGAAGCATAAACTACTACGGATCAAGTGGAAACACCTGTTCAGACTGAACAACCTTCTATGGAACAGCCCATTCGTAGGACAGGGAGAGTGTCTCGCCAACCTGAGAGGTATTATGGCCTTGTCATTGAGAATGACAATGAGTTATCAATCATTGATGATGACAACCCTGTGACCTATAATGAGGCTATGTGTAGTGTTGACTCAGAGAAATTGCATAGTGCCATGAAATCCGAAATGGAATCTATGTATACCAACCAAGTATGGACTCTGGTTGAGGCGCCTGAAGGTGTTAAGCCTATTGGGTGCAAATGGGTATACAATAGAAAGATTGGAGCAGATGGCCAGGTGGAGACCTATAAGGCCAGGCTCGTGGCAAAAGGATTCAAACAAAGGCAAGGGATTGACTTTGATGATACTTTTTCTCCTGTAGCCCTGTTAAAATCAATTCGGATTTTGCTTGCGATTGCTGCTTACTACGACTATGAGATCTGGCAAATGGACGTGAAAACGGCCTTCCTCAATGGGGAACTTGAGGAGGAAGTGTATATGACACAGCCAGAGGGTTTTCTTTCCAAGGGAAATGAACACCTAGTGTGTAAGCTGCTGCGAACCATATATGGTTTAAGGCAACCTTCTCGTAGATGGAATATCCGTTTTGATGAGACAATCAAAGAGTTTGGTTTTATCAAAAACATGGATGAACCATGTGTCTACAAGAAGGTTAGTGGGAGCACAGTAACATTTCTTGTATTGTATGTGGATGACATACTTCTTATAGGAAATGATATACCGATGCTACAATCAGTCAAAGTATGGCTATCAAAGAACTTCACCATGAAGGACTTGGATGAAACATCCTATATTCTCGGTATGAAGATCTATAGAGATAGATCTAGAAGAATGATAGGTCTTACTCAGGGTACATACATCCAGAAAGTGCTTAAAAGGTTTAGCATGGAAAACTCCAAAAGAGGTCTCATACCGATGAGCCATGGAGTGTCCCTTTCCGGAAAAAATGTCTCCTAAGACAACTGAGGAAAGAGAGCGTATGAGTAAGATTCCTTATGCTTCAGCAATAGGATCTATCATGTACGCGATGTTGTGTACAAGGCCTGATGTTGCTTATTCAATTAGTGTGACGAGCAGATATCAGTCCCATCCAGGTGAAGACCACTGGAAAGAAGTGAAAAACATCATTAAGTACTTGCGAAGGACTCAGGACATTTTTCTTGTTTTTGGTGGTGAATCTGAGTTGAAAATAGAGGGTTATACTGACTCTAGTTTTCAATCAGAAAGTGATAGCAAATCCATGTCAGGGTACGTGTTTACTCTGAATGGTGGTGCAATTCAGATTGTTGAAAGAGGAGATGTCAACGTCGAGAGAGTTGACACACATAACAACGTAGCAGACCCACACACAAAGCCACTTTCTCAGAGTCACTTTGATCGTCATAAAGACAAGATGGGTATTAGATACCAGAGTGATTGGCTTTAGTATAAGTGGGAGATTGAAAGAGATATGTCCTAAGTCCAATCATGTATGAGGATTTAGGAATAACTTTTATGTAATCTGTTTTTAATTTCATTGATATTAATAAAAGACTTGTTTTGTTTTTTTATTGCGGGCTCTATTTATTTTAAGTGTTTAAATAAGATATACCACAGTTTAGAGTAAAGTTTTTTATGGATTGTGATGAGATCATAATAATGAGACCTAAAAGATGATAACTCTAAACTTAAATAGTTCCTGTTCGTAGGATTACTAACTGGTAATTAATAATCCGCAAAGATCGGTACATACTATGCTTACTTCATTATGAAGGATGTCTGTTCTCATAGACATTTGTGTCGTGACACTATAGCTAGTATGTAGGTGCTTATTATAGAATAAGTTCACTGAACATGACTCACACAGCTGAACAACTGATGGAGTTCACTCACGTGTCAGCAGTTATTCACATAGTGATAGTTGTACAAGTATCCTTAGACTTGAGGTCATCATAGTCATCTTGTGTACACTGAACTATGCTTTGGTTTAGTTCTTAGTCTCCAGGGACAATTATAAGGGCTCTACTGGGTATAGGAATTTGTACACGAAGATAGTGTATGATCAATAAAGGATCTACCCCTTCCAGTGAAGGAAGAGAATGTTCAATGCTGATCCACTTATGCTAGTTCAGGAATCTCTGGCCAGAGTGAATGAAATTAGAAAGGAGTTTCTAATTTACATTAAATAGAACTAAGCATAGTGAATGGGAAAGCAAGTGATTAAATAAGATAGGCTTGACACAAGTTCCATCCCTTGTATTTAATCGTGACATTGCAGGGTAGAAGGAATTAATTGTACGGTAACTACTCACTGAATAGGTTCTTGGTATTCTAAGCAGTGAATTCGTATTATCCGGATAGTCGCGATATGCTGAGAAGTATCCCTCACGATGTAGAATAAATATGATTAATTAATTAATCATATTTAATGAATTAGAGAATTTATACAAATAATGATAAAATATTTTTATTATTATTTATTTCTACTACCGGTTTAATATTGAACCTACAGGGTCACACCATAAAAGAGAATGATTTAATGGTGGAGGAATTAATTAATAATGGCTGATAATTATTTATTTATGAAATAAATAATTAATTGGCAAATTTAATAATTGATTAAATGAGATTTAATTGATTATAAATTAATTAAGAAAAGGTTCTTAATATTATTAATTAAGAATTTAATTTTTGGAAATTAAATCAAGTGAGAGAATTATTTCTAAAGAGTTTAGAAAAAGGATTAATAATTAAAAGGTGTTTTAATTATTAGTGAGAATAATAAAGGGTTAATAATAATAATATTTTATGGAAAAATTTTCAACTGAAAATTTTGCCTATAAATATACTATTATAAACCCTATTTTTGCCTCAACCAAAAGATTTACAAAACCCTAATTCTCTCCACCTCCTCCTCCTTCATTACATCGTTTTCTTGGTGGATATCGGTGGAGTGTTTCACACTTGAGGAGCAGCTGCTAAGGATCTCCGTTCATCGTTTTTAGATCGCCATTAAAGACCTCCATCTTTCCATTAACATAAAGCTTCTTAAGGTAAACACACTGAACTACGAATTAAATATTATTTTTCGCATGGATCCTGCGGAGGGTTTCGGTTTTTTTTAAGATTAAATTTACGTTTTCGCTGCGTTTATGTGCTAAAAACCCTTCAATGGCATCAGAGCTACTTGTGAAAAGTTTTTAATTCGTTTATGTGTTTAACTGTTTTCGATATATGAGCATGTACGTGATTCGCGATGATTTGATGTTGATATAATATGCTTATATATGTATGGTTTTGAATATATGATATTCATGTGAGTTGTATAATCATAAGATGATTATGTAATCTGTATATATACTGATATATACATGATTTATATTTTTTCTAATTATGAGAATCATATTAGATACGGATCTCGAATTGGCTGCTGCAGATTTGCTGAAATCTGGGTTTGGTGTCCGATTTACGCAAACGAATACCCTATTCCATAGGTAAACGAGCGTCTGAACAAAACTGATAGCAAAAGCTATCAACGACTCGTCTGTAAGGCGTTTGACGTCGGTTACTTTCCGTAAACAGTGATTCTTGTTTTTCTGATTTGATTCTGATTTTTCTGATTTTTGTCATATTTTCTTTTTATGGTTAGATCATGGATAATATGATATGTTAAGATCAGATTATGTGTTTTAACATGCTTTTATGTGTTATATGAGCATGGTGGATGGTTATGGTCTTTCGACCTTACAAGAAAGCTTTGGACAGGATAATAAATTCAATAAGGGTGATCTTAGTAACAAGGGATAATTCTTAGGAAACAAGGATTGTGGTCAACATAAATGACTCAGGGGTAGACAGGTGTATGCAGGTGTCCCTTAACTATCTTATCTCTAGAAGGGCATATGAGCTGGACATTCTGATAAACAAAGTCCAAAGAGTGATTCATGAAGATACTCTCTTGCTAAATAAATTAAATAATGCTCAAGTGACAGCTTTTCTAGAAGCTTATCTACAGCCTAGCAATGGAGTGACATACATATATGTTACCACCAAACATTACAAACACTTCCAAATCCCTAAGCAATGTGTCATGGCCAATAAAAAGCTTATCATGATTCTGGAGACTGATTTGAAAGTAAAGAGAAATAAGACTATTGAAGATGAAGAAATGATTAAGCTGTTGGGGAGATATCTGAGAAATCCTGAAGCCAACTTGCCTAAAACTCAAATCAACAAGGATAACTTGGATGATGATGAGCAGAAGAAAGATGATCAAAAACCTTCTGGCTCAAATTCAAGTCAATCTTCTAAGGCAGCTGGAAGCAAGGATAAGAAGTAGGAAGAGAAGAAAAAGGATGATGAGAAGAAGAAGGATCACAACCACAACCACAACAAACCCTAAAAATCCAAACAACTCAAACTCAACCTTCAAGGCCAACAATCTCAAACAACAAACCACCTCAAACCTCTAAGCGCAAATTCATATACAAACAAACTGCTAACTCCTTTCTGAAAATACCAATCACCACAAGCCAATCATCTCTCAAGAAAATCACAAACCTACCCTCTGTAAAACCATCACTCAAAATCAACTACAAGTCTGTTGGGAGGAAACCTAAGAAGGCTAAGCCTACTGAAAAAGTGGAAGCCACTGAAAGGGTCATCTGGAACTGTTTCAAGCAAAGTGACTTTCTACCTTTAAATTGGTGCATCTCAGATAAAGATTATTTCCAACAACTAGCTGAAGAAATAGTTAGAGTCCGGGTTATAACTCTAAGGGAAGTAAGAATCTACTTTGAAGATGGGTCCTTCACTTTTCTTGGCAGTAACTTAATGGACACTCTCTCTCCCACAGAAATTAAAAGAGTGATAAACTTACTGAAGGATAAGGATACTGCTACAAGAGCATGGAGATCTGTTTTAACTGAATGGTTGATTGCAAGGGAGGAAAGAAGAGCAAGGAGTAAAGCTGAATATGAGGAGAATAAGAGGAAGTATGATGAGGATATTGAAATGTATATCAAAAGATCAGAAGAACTCAAGGCAAAAGGGATGAGCAAAATATCCAAGGATGGAAGATTTCTAAACATAAAAGTTGGTTCATTCTCAAAGTTTAGGATAGAGATGTTAGATGGTTATCCAAAGCAAGACAAACTCAAACTTATGGAAGCTCTAATAGGGACACCAATCATAGAGGAACTTGAAATTCTTATATATATAAAGGACCTCATTAGAGATGAATTAAAAGTCCCAGTCTTTGTCTGACGCTTGTAACTATTTAAACTCAAGAAATCTCCTAATGTATAAATATTATAATTGTGTCAATTTTTATGAATTAATCTTATTTTCCATTGAAGCTTGGGGTTAGTCATGTTAACAGACATGAATTTGTGATAGGAAATCTTCTCACAAATTGGGGGAGATTGTTGTGCAAGACATGCCTGTACTATAACAAGACTAAGTCAAATTGACAACCCTAAGTAAGTTGTATTATAATCTTAGTTTGCATTTTGTATTGTAACATTTAAAGTTTGTAAAAATATCAAAGAGCAGACTGAAGTCTTTTTCTATAAACAGTATCAAGCCTAAGAATTCTATCTGGAAGAAAATCAAGAAGATCATGCCTCAGAAGAATTATGAAGAAGTTTGGAGTTTAATAAATCTGTTTTGAGAAAAATATTCTAAGTCAAGATCTCTACAAGTCACAGATTTAGTGTTATAGAGAAGTCATTCGAGAACTCCACAATGACTTATAGAGAAGTCAGGAAAGCTACTAGAGAACTCAGAGATATCGACAAGTCATTTCTTCACTAGAGAACTTTGAGATATCGACAAGTCAAAATATCACTAGAGAACTCTGAGATATCGACAAGTCAAAATATCACTAGAGAACTCTGAGATATTGACAAGTCAAAATATCACTAGAGATTTCTGAGATATCGACAAGTCATTTCTTCACTAGAGATCTCTGAGATATCAATAAGTTTATTTTCCACTAGAGAACTCAGAGATATCGATAAGCCAAAGTGAAGACATGAAGATGACAGATCTCGACAAGCTAAGTTCTCTTATAGAGAACTCAGAGACCTCTACAAGTCAAAACAACTATAGAGAAATGAGAGATCCCGATAAGCCAATATACTTATCGAGATGTCAAGTTCTCTATATATCAAAATGGAGATCTCGAGGTAAAACTCAAAGTACAAAATGCAGACTAGTTCAATTTTAAAGATTATCAATCAACAAACAATCCAATCAGTTGGAAGACAAGTCTTGCAAAAAGCAGCTTGAAGAGTATAAGATCAGAGGCCAAGATTAACTGGCAAAGTAAAGTCACATGCGTGCAAGATTAGCAATATTCACTAAGCCAGAAATAGAAAGATTTGATTATCTAAAAATAGGGTTTAGTACATGCTATGTAATAACCAGTGTTTACTGATCTATAAAGTAAACACTGGATGCTTTGTTAGTTGTAACAATTTAGATAAGAAAAATCTTGTATTCTCTCATGGAAGAAGCTAATCTCTTTATCAACAAAGAACCTAGAAATTTTGTAGCAAAACATTTCTAATTTTAATATAAATTAAGTGAGTTTTGAAAGATTTGTGTTCACTGTTATTACTTGTTTAATTTCAGTATTAACACATCTCACTGCAAGATTTAATTTACTTTGTTCATAACCATAAACACTTCAAGAAAAGTATAATAACGCAAAAATATATTCACCCCCTCTGTGTGTAATTCATTACCTAAAAGACCGAACCTTTAATTTCAAGTTCGATACTCCACTCCTAAAAGTTCGGTAAGCTCGAGTTCGACTCGAAAACTCGAATTAACTTTACTAAATATTAACAGACACTCAAAATATGATCGGTTCGGTTAGGCTCGAGTTCGATTCTATAATAAATAAATATTATATAAAAAATATAAAATATTTATATATAAATATATGAGAATCACGGACCTGAGGATGACCTCAGGTAGTAGTAGTAGCCTGAGGTTATAATATTTTCCCTTATAAATGCACGCGGGTAAAATTGGAAAATCAGAATAAAAGATTGATATTTACAAAAATGCCATTAAAAATATATAAATGCACCTTATAACCTCACGATAGTTACCTGAGGTCATCCTCGTGCCCATTTTTCTCTAAATATATTTATAATAAAAAATTAAAAATAATAGAGACTCAACAAGAGTCGCGAATCGTACGACGCAGTAATTTGAAATTCGAATTCACTCGGTTAAAAATTCGAAACGCTCGAGCTTTGCTCATTTTTTCCGAGACAAATTCAAAAATTTTATGAATCAAGTTCGAGTAACTACGAACAATTTGACCCGTTTACCAAGTAACAACTGCCAGGTATGAACACATTACAACGTTGGAAATATTGAAAGACGAGAATTTTGGACGGGTAGTGTTTGTTGGTAGTATAAATGCTAAGATTTACTCACATACATGGACTACATGTTTATTGTCTAGTGACTAGTATGAGAGTATCCTATTTGGTCCGAATGGAAACACTTTTAACAAACATGTCATCTTCACAACCTTTTTTTATCCTTCCAAGTGTTGGGATTGTTAGAAGATTAAGGAGCAAAACTCGGACACCAAGAACAATGAGTTAATCAAAAGAACAAAAAAACTAAAGGATACAAGGAATTTCAAACCAAAAAATAAAGCCCAGAAAAAGAAAAAGATAAAGGAACATAATTCTGCAACAAAGAAGAGAATCTTGTCACTGGTTTGTTTCAGCTTTTGATTTTTCTTATGATTTACTTGCACTTTTTTCTAATATTTCAAATACCCTTTTGAGGAAACTTTAATTAATTGATACCCATTTGGGAAATTCATTGGAAAATCAGTAGAATTTGATACATTTTGCTGTTTTTCTTTTTCCCACTTTGGGGATTTAGGGTTCTTGGTTTAATTTATTTTGTATGTTTTGTTGTACAAATGATCATTGTTATGTTATTTGGGCTGCATTTGATTATAAAGAGGAAGCTTGATTTAGGGTAGTGTTGTAGGGAGTTAGATAATTTTATGTAGTTGAAGAGATTTAGATTAGAGAGAATGAACAAAGAACTAGGTGGCATTGTTAAGGCCTGGGAAGTAACTATAAGAAAATCACAAGCAGCTGCGAAAAAAAGGGCAAAGAGCATTTTTGCAACAATGTCAGTAGCTCATGTAGATGATGATGATAATGATAATGAAAATGATGATATTCCGGTTGAGGTTATTGATGTAAAGAGGTCTTTTTCGAGTGGTGATCTTTATACGGGGCAGTGGCTAAATAACTGTCCTCATGGTCAGGGGAGTTTTATGTGGTCTGATGGGTGTATGTATATAGGTGAGTGGTTTCGAGGTCATTTGATGGGGAAAGGTAAGTTTACTTGGATTAATGGTAGCACGTATGAGGGTCAATTTAAGGATGGCTTTTTGGATGGTGAAGGGATTTATATGGGTTCTTCAAATGATATTTATATGGGGAAGTGGGTAATGAATGTGAAGCATGGTATGGGAACTATGCATTTTTCTAATGGAGATTTCTATGAAGGAGATTGGCGTCGAGGGGTGCAAGATGGGCAAGGAAGATACAATTGGCATTTTGGTAATAAGTATAGTGGACAATGGAAGAACGGGGAGATGAGTGGCAATGGCATAATGACTTGGAAGGATGGGAATCAATATGATGGGTGCTGGGGGGCTGGGCTTCCTAAAGGAAATGGGACTTATAGATGGGAAGATGGGAGTTCGTATGAGGGTGTTTGGAGTAGAGACCCGAATGAACAGAGTGGTAACTATTATCCCTCAACCCCAGGTACGGAAATTAGTGATTGGGATCCTCAAGATGTTATGGTTGAATTGGGTGAATGTAAAGCTTGTCAGGGTGAAAAGATTACCATATTTCCTTCACAGAAGACGTTTGGTTGGTCTACTGGTAAGAATGCAAAGGGAAGCAAAGGGAAACCAAGACTAAAGAGAATGTCAATTGACGTTAGGTTAGATAGTGGAACTGGGGGTTCTGAAGCTGATGTTGCTTCTGAGTTTTCTAGTAGTTCGGTGGAAGGAAGAGAAGTAAATGACGGTGTAAAAGGTCTCCAGATTGATGATAGGGATAAGTCCAGTGGAATTCCAAGGAACATCAACATACGACCCCCAAAGAGACAGGGGCATTCAATACGCAAAGGGCATAAGAATTATGAGCTTATGCTCAATCTGCAGCTTGGAATAAGGTATGTACTGAACTAGTTATAGCTTCCCATGTTTTATATTTAGTTTGCCACTATATATCAAATTTGCTTGATCCTTTCTTTGACGTGTATAATGATTGCTGAAGAGAAACAGCTGAAACTTAATTTGTTGATTTATGTTGTACTTCAGTGATTTCTCCTAGTCACCGTAGTTGTCGTTATAAGTAGTCAGGACTTGAGCTTCAACATTTGACTGCGAAATAGATGTGCGAGATACGTTCTTTTATTGACAATATCGCTTCCCAAGAATGAATGTAATGAGCGTCTAGCACACTAATGGTAGTTCCTGCTTCAGCAAGAAAATGAGTCTTTGTGATGCGGTTGCGAGATAAATGTTTAAAGATACGTGTGTTTATCAAACTGCAATTGCACCATAAAATGCGGTTTATAATTTCCGTGGTGCGGTCTAAAGCGCACTTGGAATATTGCCCACTCAACATTTAGGTAATTACTTCCGTTCCACATATATATAACAGGCCCAGTCCAAATATTGTAGGTTGGTTTGATCAGTATTGATTATTCCTTTTATCTTAGTAACAACCTTACGTTCAAACTAGGATCTGCTCGTTATGATATGAACATTGTTGCTAGTATGAATATGTGATATTTTCCATGTATACCTAGATAAGATTTAAATTAAATTCTCACAAGTAAAAAACCGGAAGAGTTGGGAGATTTTTTCTTTTAACCAGTTGTAGATGCTTTCTCTCAGCCTGATAAGTTATGTTATTATGGTAATTATATCAATGAACCATACACATTCTTCGAGGCACAGTGGAAGTTCTCTGTAATAGTTTCTTGTGCAGAGTTTTATTGCATGGTTGCTAATTTTTAGGTTCATTAGCCATTCTTCCTTAATCTTACAGAATAAAAGTTCTAGGCACCGTTTAGTTGGTAGGTAAAGTTGCTTCTTTTATAACAGAATTAGCTTGTACCCAGAATCTGCTACTAACGACACAGATGTGCCAAAATAACTATTTCATTGTTTGATGCAGAGCAAAATTAAGTAATTTTATGTACATATTTTACGTTTTTCTTAAAAAATTGAGTTAAATATAATGTATTACAACGTAAAATTATGTTAGATGAGTAGATTATTAGGCATATTCCAAGATTATCATTAATGTAGGGAACTTTGTAGGTATAGTGTAGTACGACACAGTATCACTTATATACATATAAAGAGAGACTCCCTAAGGATATGTAGATGAACATGTATATGAGAAGGTTGCAGCGGTGTTGCAACCATCTTATACTCTGATTGGTGGCCATTTATATAAAGTCGATCATATTAGCAAGGTTCGCGTTTGACACATTATACAAAGGTATAAAGAAAATTAGGTTTACAAATTAAATTGCCATATATTTTTATCATGTTTCCGACAAATTCAATACTTAATGGAAAACATTTTTTTGACAAATAAGTGCCTGTGACATTCAGGAGATTAGAGACTTAAATTTCTATTTAAGGCTCTGATAAATCTAGAAGCCTAGTTTTTGAAGTAGTTGCCGAGCTCTGTCTGATTCAATGTTATGCAAGTGGGTTTTTAGTTCCATAACATTTGTTCTCCACAACATTTTTTTATGCATGAAGTAATTTTCGGTGTTGATGTAGAGCGGAATCAGCCTTATATTTTCCACCAAAGAAAGTTTGGTGCGCTACGCACAAGTTTATATTTTGACTATTTTATAAAAACAAGAATATAACCACGCCCGGTGAATCTTTTAATAAATTGCGTGAAGGAAAGCTCACATAATGCTCCCATGGCTATAATTCATCCCCACTCCTATAGACAAGCATACACAAGGAGCGTGATCTGAGCGTGATCTGTAGTCAGTACCAATATGCATATTAAGTAACTAACTCTCAAAACCTTAAGGTGTTAGAAGGAAGTCTTAATTGGATTATATATTATATTCAACACTCTTTCTCACTCGTATGAGTGGACAATCAGATAGACAAACAATTAATTTAAGAAATTCAAAGTAGGAGGATTCAAACTAAACCTGGCAATACTGGTATACGACACGTGAACACGGTACGAAACGACATAAATAATTAGTGTTTGGGTTCGAAAATTGGTACAAGAACACGAAAGTACACGAACACGAAAAAACACGAATATAATTAGTGTCGGGTTTGGGTTTCAGATCAAGGTACACGACACGGAACGAAAGTACACGGAATACATAAATAGTTAAATTTCTAAAAATATATAATATACATATATATACTACATATCAAATGTGAATTTACCTATTCTAAATAACATTTATATAATTATAAATACTAAATTATATTTTATTATTCCTTGACTATTTACTATGTGAGCACTTCACTATTTCACTTTTAAATTTGGGCATTCATGGTTTTAAAGACATTTGTTATCGGTAAACTAAATTTGTTAATTTCTTTTTAAGACATTTTAATGGTAAACTAAATCTATGTTATTTATTTTTAGATTCGTGGCCGTCTATGCAAAAAAAACAAGCAAGATCAAGTCGTTGACTTTATGTTTCTAATTTCTTTTGAATGTTGAACAATTTATAGTTTGCTGTACACAAGAACATTTTCACTTGTTTCATACTTTTTAATTAGGAACTTTGTTGTTCACTATTCAAGACCATTTAATTATCTTTTACATTTTTTACCAATTAATTTTTTTCGTATATAATCCGTGTACTTTATGTACTAAAGCAGGTAAACACGAATATATTAGTTCCGGGTTAGTGTCACCAAATTGGTACACGAATCCAAATCCGGGTCGGGTTCGGGTTTAAGATTTGGTACACGAAAACACGAAAATACACGGAATATTTGTACACGAAACGAAACGTTGCCAGGTCTAATTCAAACCCATGACCCCTCCCTAAACCGAGCTCGATATTATGTTAGGTAACCAACTCTCCCAAAACCTTAAAAGGAGGCCTTAACTGGATGTCTGGATCATATATTATATTCAACTATGCAGGTGACTAAAAGTGGCTAAATTGTTTAATAGACTTTGAATACAGTTCATTGCTGGTACACAGCGTATCTGTGTCTAAGAATTAAGCAGAAATTGCATTCTTTACGGCTTTAGTTAGATTTTTATCCATATTTTTACATCTCTCTGCTAGCAACTAACATGGGGTTCCACCACCAAGGCATTCTGTAGGAAGGCCTGCTCCTGCTACCTCCCTCGAGTTAAAACCTTCAGCTTTTGATACCAATGAAAAGTTATGGACCAAATTTCCCACCAAAGGATCCAAGCATACACCACCTCATCAATCATGTGATTTTAAATGGAAGGATTACTGCCCATTGGTTTTCAGGTAGCTTCTGAAATTTATTTGTAAAAAATTCTTTATTGCATCTTTTATGTTTTCGAGAGTAAAGCTTTTTTGTGTTAGTTCTTTTTAGTTTGTGTACATTATGGAGTCCTGATTGTCAAGTATCTACTTGTTATTCGTTTGGTCACAGTTTAGAACCCCCACAAAACATGCTCCTTATGAAAAGTACGGAAAGGCTGCATATATTGGTACCTTTCCAGGACCATGATGATGTAAGAGCCTTTTCCATTGGCTACAACTTTTGGTAATTCATATGTCAAATCTGTGCTCTCCTTGGCCAAATTTACGCAGCCCAGAATTTTTCTTGGGGCTATGAGTCTGTGACATGGAGGATGACAAATAGACACTTGACCATATTAAGCACAACATGTTTTCTTTATAAACCCTGTAATCCTTCAATTTACTGGAGATAACGTAGATTATTATTCTACCAGCTTAAGAGATTATTTTTGTGCCAGCGGAGCTGTGGAAGATTGTATATGATCTTTGTTATGTTTCTCTGTACAGTTTAAGCAATCATAGTGTGATGATCTACTATAAATTATACTTTCAGGACTCTTAGGAAGTTATTTAAGGTTGATCCAGCTGATTACATGCTCTCCTTATGCGGAAATGATGCTCTTCGGGAGCTTTCTTCACCTGGAAAAAGTGGAAGCTTCTTTTACTTGACCAATGATGACAAGTACATGATAAAGACCATGAAGAAGGCTGAAGTTAAAGTGAGTTTGATTTCTGTTTTGTAATTATTTTCTTAATAGAAACTATCCATCTACATTTTAACTCAGTTGTATAGCTGTATAAAATATATATATTACAATATCACACAAAACTTCAAAACTGTAACAGACTGTGCTCTACTTTAGACGTAATTTATCTGCATATCCAATGTGTAACAAGTACAGCGAATTACCTTAATGATACAACGAAACTATACATAAGTTTGGTCTCCAACATTCTGAACCTTAAACTTTTTATGCATAGCCTTCTTACTTCTTAGTAGTTATAATTATGCATACGCAGAATGCATAAATCTGTATATGTGAAAGATTTCGTGTCTCTCAAAACTAGATATTAAATAGGTATTTGAGAGATCAAGGTCTGTTCATGAAAAGATGGCATCTGTTTGTGATGAAAGGTGCGGGTTCATTGTTCGTAGTTTTATATCAAACTACGAACAACTTGGGCTCCAATTTAGGCTCAATCTTTCAAGATATAATTTCATATGAGCATATTTTAAACAAAAGGATTATTTCCGTTGCTATCTGTTGGACTGGGACAACCTTCAATAAAAATGATTTCTTTTGCTACATGTCCTAACTTACTCACTAGGTTTAGAGATTAATAATAATAGACATTCAGATTTAACATGTGTCTTAATTCTCCCATCTCCCATAAAAAACAGTGCTGAAATCTTGAGTTATTCGTCAATATGTAAAGCTAAAACATCCAGTAAAATATTATCGGGCAATAAAAGGATATGACTTTCTTTCAGAACGCATGTATAATTCTTGGAAGTACAGTTCGTATAATTCTGAGGATCTCTTAAGAGTTTGTAAGTCAATCCTGTATTACTTGTTTAGATTACTGCATAACTATGATTGATTATAATCCCGGCGAACTTGTTTAACCCAGGTTTTGAAGAGAATGCTTCCTGCCTATTACAGTCATGTTCGAGCCTTTGAGAACACTCTTCTTACTAGCTTCTTTGGTCTTCACTGCGTAAAACTGACAGGGGCTGCACAGAGAAAGGTATTCCGATTTTAAAACAAAATCCCACCATAAAGTTTGAAGTTTCGACGAAAGTCATTCAAACCATAGTTCCTTGATTAATTTGGCACTTGTGTGCTAGGTTCGATTTGTTATAATGGGAAACTTGCTCTGTACTGAGATACCCATTCACAGGCGTTTTGACTTGAAAGGCTCTTCTCATGGCCGAATCACAGAGAAACCTGAATCTGAAATTGAAGCCACTACAACCCTGAAGGACCTTGATCTAAATTTCATTTTCCGATTACAAAACTTGTGGTTCCAAGAATTCTGCAGGTCAGCTTCCTGTGTTTTGTGATACCGCCTGAAACTCTAAAAGGGTAATAATAGTTATGAACTAGCTTTTTAGCAAGGTATTAGACGAGATTGAAAGTGCATATAATTAAGACTATTCCCGACTTGTGCTACGTGCATTTCAACTTCGGTGACAAACTTCTATGAACTCCATATCATTGATTTTTACCTCGTAGACTTCCTAGATTTATAGGGCACTCTATACTGGCTAGGTATTTCGGAGTTTAGTTCAAAAAAAAAAAGGAAAGAGAAGAGACATCTTTTGGCTGCACAAGAGTTACCTGTGACCAGGGATGGATCCAGGAGTTTACATTAGTGGGGAAAAATTTACTGAAGTTTTAGACTTTATACATTTTTAAGTTTAGTTTTTTTGTTCTCTTTTTTTCATATTCAAAAATAAAAAAGCAGTTTCCACTTGACCGAAAAAGGTAGAAGGACTGGCAGATGTACATGTTGCATAGTGTTAGTTAAACCTCTCAGCCAGACTTTTAGGAGAAATGGCCCAAAATGGCACCATTTCAGTAAAAATGCCCATAATGTCACTATTGAAAATTAAGGCCCAAAATGTCACTCCAACACGGAGTATCGTACGGAGTATCGTGTAGCGTTTGGAAAACAAGCCGAAACGCTACACGATGTAGCGTTTTTTTTTTAATATAGTAAGTAGCTTAACACTGCATCAAGAAGCGTCATGCCATCAATTGTTTTTTTTTTATTTTGAGCATATTTTTGTGTATTGCTTTGGAGACTGGAAACACCACTTAATGTTACATTTTCGACATTCCTTTTCTATTTAATATATTTAAAATGTAAGAGTGTACCCCAGTTTAACAAATTTTAATTTTTTAGGGTCAACAATCACTTTTAGGTTTTAGAAATATTAAAAAATTGAACAAAAGACACATCTAATTTAACAACTTTTAACATTTTAGGGTTCACCAATCCCCTTTTGGGTTTTAGAAATATTAAAAAAAGAAATTAATAAAAGTTTCACTGATTTAAGTTTTAGGGTTTAGGGCCTAAACCCTAGGTACAAAAAATGTAAACTTTAAATTAAACAATTTTAGAATTTAAGAGTGTAAAAAATGTAAACTTTAATTTAAACGTTTTGAAGTGATATTTTAGGCCAAATTTTCAGAAGTGACATTTTGGACCATTTTTTACCTCAAAAATTGACATTTAGGGCCAACACCCGACTTTTAGCAAAAGCAAATAAGATAATTAAACCTTTCACCAGATATGAGTTTATTTACTTAGATCTTCATATTTCACTTATATATAACTATATACAGAAAACAAAGTAGTATACTGATATGTTCATTACTTACTAAAATCTTCATAGTTAAATAATACATACAAGAAATATGCACCACTGCACAATGGGGGCAATATTCAATTTTGTGTAAGATTTTAAGTTTCTTTAAAGACCACTCTTTCAAAGAAGGAAAAAATAATTTAAGACCGAGGAGATACTATTTAAAAACTTCTCTGCAACAGGGCAACATCTGTTACATTGTTGGTAGACATACCTGCTCATGTTTATGATAGATAAACATTAGAAGATGTTTAATTTGTCCAGTATGTTATATCTTCACACCTTTCACAATATACTTTCATTTCACCCTCATTAATGACAGAAAAGACATTAATTGTTATCGAGCAACAACACAGCAGTGACCATTTAACTTTTAAATTGTTCTTGCAGACAAGTGGAAAGGGACTGTGATTTTCTTGAGCACGAAAGAATAATGGATTATAGTCTTTTAGTCGGTCTTCATTTTCGCGGGAATTCTGCTAAAGAAGGTAGTAGTGGCTTATGAATTATCACTAATGTGGTCCAGAAATACTTAATAGAAGATTAATTGTTTTATTTTTGCAGCAAATCAAGACAGTATCAGTGCGGGTACAAGTCCTCGTACTACTTCTGACATGGGTCTTCTTTTCCATCCATCCGGGTAATTAATTTAGCTGTTGATCGCAATTTTATTTTTAGAATCTTTATGAATCATGGCCTTAAAATGGAAACTTTGGACTTATTATTATTTATTTTTTTTGAGATTTTGCTGTAGTGCTTGATGACGATTTTGATGATGATAATAATGACAATATATGTATATGAGGCTTAAAAAACAACTCAGATGGCAATTAAAATAAGTTTTGAGTAATCAAGAGAGAAGAAGGCTACTTAGGTTTCATAATTATGTATTTTGAATATATCTCTCTATTTTGGGTGATGGAAGTTGCAGAAATTAAGTATTCAAACTCACATGCCTCCGCAAAATCCTGAGCACTTAAACCAAATGAAACCTAGAGATTAGAACAATTGACTGTTCAATTGTAATATGGGTATAGTCGTGAGCTTTATTACACGATATCTTAAATAAAGATATCAGATTGAACTATGATTTTTAAGATTTATAACTATTAGTACTGAATTGTGGAAGTGGCAAGTGGTTTCACTTATCATCAAAGTTGTAACTTGTAATTACCAAGGCATCCTCAAGTATCTCCTGGTTAGTCTTTGTGATCAACTTAGTAACAGATTCTTCTTTTTAACCATAAATCAGTCATGTTTTGCAGGGAAAAGATAAAATTAGGCTTAAACATGACTGCTCGAGTTGAGCAAACAGTTAGAAGTTTCGAGACCCAGTTAGTTGGAGAACCAACCGGCGAATTTTATAATGTCATACTCTACTTTGGCATGATAGACATACTGCAAGATTATGACATCAGCAAGAAGCTCGAGCATACATATAAATCATTCCAATATGACTCAACGTCAATCTCAGCAGTCGATCCGAAGCAGTACTCCAAACGTTTCCGCGATTTCATTTTTAAAGTTTTTTTGGACGACAACTAGAATCGATACTCTTGATATAAGTGTCAATTAGTTTCTAGAAGCCTTCGTGTATAGTTGGTCTCGTGTAAATACTCATGGGTACACAAACAAGTCGGAAGTTGGTCTGTCATAAGAATGGCCGCCAGAGGGTGTACTATTGGTAGCTGGTCAAGGCATCAGTAATTTTGCAGTTCCCACCCTCCTAATATTCATATACATAGAAAAGTGTTTAGAGAAGTTGAGGGATAACAACAATGCGATAGATTACCCATGTGTAAATGAAGACTAGAAGGCGGAATTTGTAAGCTGCGGTGAACTCATTTTGTGCCCCACCCCCCAAGATTGTATCCAAGTAAACTGATGATATAGGATGATGTACTTATTAAGTTGTACACAAGAGAAATAGAAACAGATTTAGAATTGATTTTTGCCGCATTCATAAATTGTGCTTGTAGTAGTCAAGAGAGCTGATTTAAATTCGTAGTTACAGTTTCTAAAACTATTTATTTCTCTTGTGTGGGTGGTTTTATCGACTTGAACTCGATCCAATTGCTAACAAAGAATTGCCATAATATATCTTTTTTAACATCACGCTGTCCTATGGATGAGGTATATAAATTAACATTCAGAAAACAAATATTAGTATTAGTATATTAATCAGTTTTATACTTTCGTTGTGACAGAGGTTGATAATTGATCTTTCAGTAAATATATAGTACGTTTGCCAGTTCTATTTTTCTTTTGTAAACTCACACACACCCAGGAGTTGGACTCGTAACCTCCTCCGAAGAAGTCACGTATTTGGTAAAAAACAATACCAATATAATGTGCGTGAGTTGTCGAGGGTGGTTCTCGTCCAGCTCAATAAACAAGAAATTTGGCGTTGGAGGATGCACAACAAAACCTCCCGGGACTGTAACTTTCTGCCAAGTGATCTTCTGCGGCATCTTCCTCCCTAGCAAGCTGTTTCTTATAGCAGCCTCCAAATTCCGTAAGCATAAGCATGGATTTTCAGTATTAAATCTTTAAGGTTGTTCAATTAAAAGTCTAGGTTCGTGCACCTGGAGGACTTGGTGGCCTAAAGGAAACAAGATCTCACTAGGGGAAGTATAAGGGCGCTCTAACTATAACTAAATCTTACCAAACTCCTAATTACAAGTGGGATCCACAATCATTCAAATAAGTCACTCAATCAAACTTCACATCATAATAATTTAAACTCCTCCGTCCAATAGGTTGTTAACATTATTCAAATTATGTGAGGTCCCTCATATAAAATACATACTTACTCTGACTCATTCTAAATAGAGTTATTTACAAAATGCATCCCCGTAATTTGGCCAAAATGCATTTTTTACCAATGCTTTAGATAACTGCACTTTGCATCCCCTTACTATTTCGGCGCGACAAATTGCACCCTTTTCGTTAATTTTGTTAAAATTTTCAGGGGTATTTTAGGAAATGTAAATATTAAATTATTTTCAGATCTTTATTTAAGGTTTATAACCCTCTAAACAATACATTCTGAAAAAATTTAAAGAACGGAAGTAGTAGAGAATAAAAAGATCTTCTCGAAATAAAAAGGTTCAAAATTGAAATATTTTTTTTATAATTATTTTTTATAAATTCAATAAGTATATATTTTATTTAATTTTGGCTTCGTAAATTTTTTGATAATTTTGAATGTTATTATTTTGAAAAGATTTTTTCGTTCTCTATAATTTTTGTTCTTTAAATTTTTTCGAAAAGTATCATTTAGAGGGTCAAAAAACTTAAATAATGATCTAATTATAATTAAATATTTTAATTTCCTAAAATGCCCCTGAGAATTTTAACAAATTTAACGAAAAGAGTGCAATTTGTCGCGCCGAAATAATAAGGGGATACAAAGTGCAGTTATCTAAAGTATAGGTAAAAAAATACATTTTGAACAAATCACGGGGATACATTTTGCAAATAACTCTTCTAAATATAATATTTCTCGGGAGTGCTCACTTAGTATGAAAGACAATTGTTCAGGTAAAAACAAAAAATGTTTGGAAAAGGAAATCAAACAATTAATTTACATAATAATGGCTGCACAAACTTTACAAAGCTACACAATATAGAATAAAAACCATGTTCAAACATAGAATATGGTATGCTACAGCTAGAGCTGGCCAAGTGTGCGGTCCGTGCGTGCCGGGCCGGGCCGCACACGGGTTGAACACTCGGTAAGTGAACACTGAACCGGACCGCTGAATTACGAATCGGGCTCGGGCCGGGTTTGAACCGTGATTACAGGATTCGTAACCGGACCGTAAGAATTCGTGAACCGGGCCGTGCGGGTTGAATCACGAACCGGGCCGTGCGGGTTGACTTGTAGAATTTAGCTTCAGGGGTGTAATCTACAATCAAAAACCATCAAAAAATCAAAAATCTTGAAACCCCACATCAAAAAAACACATAAAAACCAAGAAATCAAACATACCAGGAGTGGCCTGAGCTCGAATCACAGGAAATCTTAAAAGGCGAAAAAGGCGAAATCTTGGTGGGTTTTACAGAAAACCGAGTAAAAGGGGTGTTCTTAAAAGAGGGTTTGAGTAAAGGGTCAGTGACAGAAAGTGAAGGAGAGTGATTGAAAGAAGAGTGAAGAGAAGGAAGAGTGATGAAAGAAGCAGCCATTGTTGAGTAATTAATTGGTTTGAGGTGAAATGTGTGTGTAGTGATGGAGATAAATGAGTGTGTTTATTGAGGAGTATAAGAGAGGGGCGTGAAACCTCGAGTGTAACGGAGATTTGTGAGAGTAGAGCGCATGGACGACGCCTGGAAGCAAAAGGAGGTTAATAGGTGGAAACAGTTTTTGGATCTTCCTGGCTTTCATGTGTCATATTCTCACGAACCGGGCCGTGCGGCTCGGGCTGTGCGGGCTGGCTTGTCGTGCGGCTCGTGCGGGCTCGTGCGGGCTCGTGCGGTCCCGGGTTCTAAAATTGGTATTCGTGTTCGGTTCACCTGAATTACCGAGCTGTGCGGGTTTGAACCGGCCCGGTTCGGTCCGAATTTTTTACGGTTTCGGTACGAACCGGTCCCGAATGAGCGGTTCAAACCCGCCCATTTGGCCAGCTCTAGCTACAGCCAACAAAATGCATGCATGCTTGTTCAGTAAAAAAAACAACAAAAAAGGGACTACCTGCTATCTTGCATACATACCCTCCAACATAGTACACACTAGGCTAAAGCCAAGCAGATTACTTGTTATGTCAACCAGAGAACTAGTACACCAAAGTGCAAATTACAATTTTTCAAGGGGTACATTGAATATCTTCCACATACTTTATTAATTTTTTACTTAGTCCTCAAGCAGACATGCTTAAGGTTAGGTCTGAACCCTGGCCTCTTATTACCAACACATGGGTACACACGAGCCTAAAGCCTTGCAGATTACTTTTCTAATTGTTGCTGTCACCTCTTACATTCACTTACCAAAATGGAAACTAAAACAGAGGCATGTTTCAAGTATCTGGTAACCAGCTGTAAGTGAAATTCATGAAAGTTTTAAAAGAATTAGCTGAACACAGATAAACAGTGCAAGTTCAATCAGGGAAAAGAAACAAGTAAAATGATCTTCACTAGAGCAAGACACTACTTTAAGATTTAGTCCGCACAGTTGCACTACTACCACCAAGGGCAAGGAGATTCCCACCACAAATGGGTCCATATACTGTTAAATTAACAACTAGTAGCAAAATACTGTTGTACTAACAACTGAGTAACTAAAGTGCATGAACCTCGAACTGCTCGAGGTAGGGGGGACTTGCAGTAACTTCTCTCTCTCTGAACTCCCCTTAGACAACAGTACATTAGCCATTAGCAAGAAGGTTAATTTAGATGATAATAGGAGATGCAAGTTGAAGAAACTAAATCTCGCCATCATTCTCCGAAGCCACTACTCTTTTTCTCGGTTGTTGCACCTTCTGGAACACTACCTACAGCATTCGTCCAGCTGCTCCAGCCTCTACGAATTTTTTTGGTTGCTGAATCTGCCGACTCAGAAAGATTGCGGTCCTTGTTCCTTCGAACTCTAGAACTGGTTCCTGTTTCAGGAGTATTCTGCCCTTTCCATCCAGCATGAGGTGGTTGATTTCTTCTCTTGAAATACTTGAGCACGAAAGCTTCAGCTCGATCTGGGAACTTTTCTTTCATGTAATTCTTTAGGCACTTAATGTATGAGAAATCTTCTTTGTGGCCATCCGTACGGACTATGTGAAAACATCTAGTATTCTGGAAACTGCTATGTTTATCGATCTGTCAAATGAATTTTATAAATGCTTAGCGTAAAGATAGAAAACTGCAACATATTACGAATATTAAGAAACTTAAAAGGGTAACATTATGGAGAGCAGAAGTTTACAAGAAAAGGGATGTAAAAGACTTTGATGCAAACAATTTATGAAGTCATATATCTGATGCTTTGCATATATGCAACATCAAGATACTCAAACACTTAATAAAATGTGCTTCAGTACTTGTCAGCTGTACAAAGAAACCAATTTTGGATCGACATTTCAAGATAGTCAAATGGGTCCTTTGTAAATAAAAATTCTGAATCATCACTTCTCATTTTGTTTAGACCTTGCAATTTCACAGCAATAAAATCGACACGAAAAAATTGGGTTTTGGTTCCTGCATATAGTGTTTCTGATGTGTTCTTGTTTTAGGTTCACATGCAACTTTTGTTTCAGTATTTGTATATTGGGAACATGACTAATATTTATATCATGATTGTGTAAATGACGTAAACAAAAAATACACAAAAATAACAAACCTAAAAATGGAATATTTTTATAATATGTTGCTTTACTAAAATAATGTTAAACGTAGTATTTGCTTCTATGAGAATCTTAATTTGGAAAATTAAAAGTTACAAATTTTCACATGTATAACAATAATTTTACTTTGTATTTTGCGATTCAAGTAATTGACCCACCAGGAATTTCTCTTGTTTCCTACTTCCCTTTCATCAAGATTCAAGCCTGCCATAATTTTCATGCAGAATGCTCACACACAGACAAATTTCTAGGCTTGCAAAGGGTTTGAGAGACTCAAACTAAACATAAAAGTTTACACAACACAATCAGCAGTCCTAAATTGTTTTATGGCCAACACAATTCTAACAGATTTTAGATGTACTTTGCAGTACAGAAGCTAATTTCAAAAAAATCTTTTTAATTCACACTTTTATGCTCGATTAATTAAGTAGACAGACCACATTAGTGGATTGTCATGCAGTTTAGACTGCGAGGGGAGGGCCAAAACCTAATATTCTTTGGCTTTTCATACCTTGATCTAAAGAGAGGTTAGTATACTATACTATTACAAATGTCAAATGGTACTCTAGTCTTTTAAGAAATGAGAAGTGTCATACCATTACATATTTGATCCCAGCTCCCATCTTTACCACTTTGTTTGGATGGAAGTTGAAGATATGCTCAATAATATACCCCTGATCATCTATCGCTAAAGGATCCCCAACATTGTACCTTCACAGAAAAAAAATTTAGCTAATACTTTAAGGTTAAGGGGAAATTTATTGCAATTAGTTTCATGACAGTAAAGTTAAGAAAATAAAAAGGAATTACTGATCCCAGTAGTGCAATCAATCCAAATATAAACAGAGATCGGTTTTGTCTACAACTTGAGAAAATAACATTATAAAATTTAAAGCCTATTCTTCTGGAAAGTAAATGTCAAACACTGATAACTTATGATATTGAATGATAAATTTCTCGGGAATTACAAATCAAGAGTAGTTTTTATGGTCCTGGAGAAGATCAGTGAGATTATACCCATATGGACTCACACTCTACGCGTAAAAAAATAAATTCGGATGCAATTGTGAAATGTAGAATGATCAAAACATATTTCTTTATTATTCTATGATAACCTTATGTTAAATGTAACTAACATAGATAAAGCTGCTTTACTTTTACTGCTGATTTCTTAAAAATAATATTACTTACAGGAGTAAGGAAGGTTCGGAGATTCAGCCAGTATATAAAACTTCACGGTATATTGAGTTAATAATTTAATAGTTTCATGTACATTAGATAAGGAAGCAAAAAGATGTATGTTAGACATGGTAATATGAACACTGTCAACCAGAAACCAAAGATTTTGTGATTTATAATAGATGTGGTCGATATATCTATACAAACAAGTAGAACATAAAGCGTACCCTTGTTGATTCATTATCTTCTGGACAGACTGTACGATCGGCTCAATCTCAACAAGCAGCTCTTGCTCATCAGCTGTGAACATGTCTAACTGTCTACCTGAAGCTGTCATCGCTGTTGGAACGGATTCGTTACTTACCATGTTAATTGGATGATTGATTTTGTGCCTGCTGTAACCAGCATTAGAGGTACCCTGATCCTCATTAGTCCTCCCAGACAAGGAATTCAAACAACTAACAAGGTCAGGCTTACTATTTTTTTCAAGGTTTGCAGTTTCATCCGGAAAAGAATGCATAACAACTTCTTCCACTCTCTCGCTATCCCTTTCAACATTTTCTTCCTGAACAACTTCTGCTGACCACTGAGTATGCGTTCCCGAATCTTCTTCTGCACTTCTACCCCAAAACCCAACAGCCTCTGACAGAGGTCGGGTCTCCCTGTCCCATCCGTTTTGGTTTGCGATTCCAAAGTCAGCATTGTCTTCAAATACTGGCTTTTCAGAAGCATGCTCAGGGGACGGAGCATCTTCATCAGATGTCCAATCAAGATCATCCATCTCGGCACCAAGGCAGGAAGTATTCTTTTCAACCCCTAAACTGCTACGCATAAGATCTAGGGAGTCATACACATCATCTTGATTCAGTTTTACTTTTACCTAACAAAGAACACCAACAGTACATTTAATTCACAATTTTAAACTTCATCACTAAAAAAACTATAGAAGATTAAATATTCAACATTACCTCTCCAGTGTCAAAAAGAATATCAAAGGAAGAGCTAGTACCAACAGCGACATGTTTCCCCCATGAAGAAGATGCTACAATGCTCGCCAATGAATCCATATGGCACTTCTCAGCAGCCAGTTCAAAACATTTTTTGGGAGTCTGTAAATGTTTTATTACAATTATACATCTTACAGACATAGATAATAAAGATCGGCATACAAAATAACCATACCTATAAATTACAAAAAAAATTAGTACTTACAAACAAAGTTGCTTCTGTGAAAGGTACTTGCAAACTCAGAGATCGAGACAATTCCTTTATACCAGCTAAGTTGAATCCCACTAAGTTCCCAGAGCATGTCATACTATTAGCTAACAGAATTAGATGCTCTTTTAATACACCTTTAGCTACCATTGTCACTGACGCTAAAAGGCGCTGCAAAATAAGTTCCAATATGTGCAGAAGCTTCAGAATATGGTACGAAGTCCAAACTTTCATGTTTAACATCTCTGTGTACAAGTTATCCCAAGTAACTAGTGACATATGCCATGAACCTCCTAAAGCTATAAATTATCCCATGTAACATCTGCGTGTACAAGTCATCTCGAGTAAATTGTGAAACAGTGTAAATGAATTGTGTAAGATTAATTTTTATGTGGTTATGTACTATCAAGTACCTTGTGAACTTGAAACAAGAGATAAATATTACCTCAATGGCTTGTTCAAAAGCACTGGTTATCCCAAGTAACTCCTGAAGTTGCTTTACAGAATAAGGGACTGATCTCCTAGTGTCAATCAAATGCATCACAGGAAGGCAACAATCCATCGCTATCCTCCATGCATCTCCTGTCTTTTTTACAAATTTCTTTTCAAGAACCACGTCGATAGCCAATTCACCCTTCTCACTATTAAAACGATTCCTATTCCAGGAAGTTGTTTTAGGACTGACCCAGATTATATCTGCAGTGCAGACCCGTGGATCCCCTGTTCATTCACAAAAAAATTATTACAGTATATAGGTTTTAGTTTTACTTAATGATATTTTGTTCCAGGAAAGTTAAAAATTTTCATATCAGATGCTTCTTATCCTTAATTTTTTTTTGTCGCACCCTAGTGGAAGCAGTTTTAATGTGAGAACGCATGAGAACCATTGTTCTTCAGATGTTCTGTTACCCAGGCACTTCATTTTCCCCTCTTACCTGTCTCGACTGGATATACACGGGTGTGGGTACGGAATCTGAGTGGGATCCTTCTTATGAAAATGGACACTTCAAGCAATTTAGTTCAAAAAAATCTACAAGGCCTCAAATAACTTGTTTCTAGAGAGGGATGTCCATAAATTACTAATTCCATGTTATCATTTTAAATTATGCTATAAATCTGACAAACATGTATATGTTTTTTATTGGCAAAAGAAATTCATTTGCATATGTAAAATATATAAAAGGTAGGTAATATTTCACTTATACAGAGGTTATATGCTGAATCCAATGTCCGATACCCGTACCCGAGTCCTGGTAACATGGCTTTTTGTATATATTGTTCTGCAAAAATTTATAAAAGGGTGAGAACTGTTCTCACCTCAGCTAGAGCCATGTATATTTATCAACATGGCATACTAATAATTGGTCATTCATTTTAATAAGGATGTAAAGATGGTATAGAGTAATTCTAGTCGAATTTGAGTTTTCTTCATCAAATTCGAGAGTTTTTTAAGGGAGACTTGTTCCAGCCTAAACCGTTACACTAGCAAATTTTATTGTTTAAGCTCGGTCATGAACACTCACAACACCTCAGGTTGAAGGCGTGGGTAAGCGTAATTTTTTGTCACAAACCGATCGAACTTATTGAGTTTGAGCCAAACTTAAAAAGCTCATAAAACTGCTCAATCCAAAAATATACACGTTAAGATTTTTTTAATTAAATTTTCCCATTTAAGCGGGGTGGGTTCCACATTTTTCCCGCCCCATTAGAAGCATAATGATAGACAATCCAACATTGGGGACTGGCTAACTAAGAACATGTGTAAATGAACCGTCACTGAGTTCTATCCATAACTAAAATACATCAGCCTCTGAAGACTGTTTCGGTTAGGTGTAAACTAATAAGCTAATTGATCGACAAGTCATTTACTATTTCAGTCATTCTTTAGTCTAATTGTCAAGAACATTAACTATACATAATCTTTAGCATAACATGAGAGCAATGAATCTATAATATAAACAAATCATTCACAAATTTTAATTAGACTTCACTAAAACTAATGAAATTCATTATTTGCAAAAATAGGTACATTTGGTAAAAATGTAATGCTCTACGGAAAATAGGCCTGAATCAAATATATCCTCAAATCATTCAAATATTCATCCATTTATACAAAGGCAGAGAAAAAGATTAACAAAGAGAAACTTCCAAATATATGTGACATTTAACATTCCATTGAATTTTTGACAGAAATTTAACATTCCACTGTTGACTACGACATTTTCAAACAAATAATGAGGGAATTAAAGAAATGAAATGTGATGTACCTTTAATTATAGTTTCCAACATAACTGGGCAGATAGTGTGAACAAATATCTGAGAAGTGTTCTCTAACTGAAAGGCACCATTATCCTTCCAAAAGAACTTCAAGCATGGCATGCCACAAACTTTGCTTTTAGATAATTGCCGAAAAGAACAAAACTGACTGCATGAAAGGGGCATATTTAAATACCATCTAAACATGTAAGCATTGGGCCAGACAGAAAACTTAAAATCTCCGTTAACTAATTTACATTTACAAGCTTAGAACCCATGTAATAAACTAGACTTTTGTAATTCAAAATTTATGTACTTAGTTTTAATTTTATGAACTACAGTTATGCACAATAATTACTAAAATATATATTAATTATCAATTTATCTTGATCTCGCCATTACATGTAATATTTTGTCTGTATCTACCTGAAACATGTAGTTGCCAAGTATCATACTAGTGACCTTTTCCTAGTTTTCAAATATTATGTTTCTGTGTTTACCACAATTCAAAATTTGAACTAATATGAATGTGCAGAGATATAGACATTTAAACTATCAGTACCTGAAGTAAGAATCAGTTAGAAAACACTTTTTAAGAGAAATATGGAAAGTAATTTTCTGCAGTCATCTGTGGCTAAGCATACCACAGAAGAAATCAGTGATCTGATACCGATAAATTGTCCGTGTTCGTTACAGACTTACAGTAAGATGACTTTGGAGTCGAAAAACCAACCTGACTGATAATTCAATGTTCCTAAACAGATGACCAACTCTCTTCTTCTTCCGCATTATGCAGACAGTCTCTTGACATTTTTCTAATACCTTGCCAATGTTTATGTTTGAATCTTTCATCAGTACCTGTGTGATAATTTAAAATACAATCAATTATGATAAGATATTACCGAAAGATGAAAACACAATGATTAGCACAAAAGGAGGGAACAAATTATATCGCATGCCAACCTCATCAAGATGATAATGGCCAACAAGGCCTGCATCAATTTCTGTGCTATCATATTCAGTTAGTTGTGTATTATACCTGTGAGAATGTAAAAGTTATTAGGCAAACATTGAAGCAATAAAAGGTTCATTGGTATTCTACAAGGAATTACTGTTATATTTATACACAAACAATACATAAAAATAAGAGCAGGTACCTTTCTCCAAAAAACCATAGTCAGGTAACACCAAGATACCAGCAACAAAATTACAGTAGAAAAATCTGTCAGATAATTACTAACACACTACTCCAACACATGTATATGTAGATGAGAGTTGAGACATTTCAACATATACATATCGACTATAGTTGGTGAAACTATATATACATACGTCTGCCTCCTGACAACCAAAACTTAAAGATAAGCAAATTCTTGTTCTCTTGTCATTCAAAGATTAGGAGATTGGGAAGTCTCATAGACCCCATAACTAGAGACAGTTCTAGGACAGATAGAGCCTGCAATTTTGGTATACTAACACGTGAAAACGGTAAGAAACAACACGAATAATTAGTGTTTGGGTGCGAAAGTTAGGTACATGAACACGACGTACATGAACACGAAAAAATACGAATATAATCAATGTCGGTTTTGGTTTTTCAATATAGGTACACGACACGAAACAAAAGTACACGGAATAAACAAATAACTAAATTTTAAAAATATACATTTTAATTTATTTTATGTATTTTGTATTCGAAATTTGGTTGTTTACGATCGTAGATTATTTAATTATCTAGTGTATTTTTTAATAATATATTGATCTTATTTTTTTCGTTTATAATTTGTGTATATTCCTGTACAAAACGGTTAAACACATATATATTAGTTCCGAGTTATTGTCCCCAAATTGGTACACGAATGCAAATCTGGGACGGGTTTGGTTTTTAGGTTTTTGACACTAAAACACGATAGGTTTGTACACGACACGAAACGTTGCCAGGTCTAAGGACAGATATTCTAATAGGAAAAGACGGTAAAGTAGGATATCAAAGAGAAAAGTACTAACAAACTCAATCAAAAACTCAACTGCGGCATCCTTAAGACTAATTTGTTTCCAATTGTATATCACATTTTATGCCGCATTTTCTCCAGTTCTAATATATTCCTATGAAAAGACAATGAAATAGTAGATCTAGAAGGAAAGTACAAACATACTTAATCAAAAACTCAACTGCAGCATCCTTAAGACTGATTTTTTTCAATTGTTTTTTCACTCCATATGCAGCATTTTCCCAACAATGTTTTCTTCCACAATCACAATGATTCAGATATAATGTCAACCGACGATCCACAATTTCATTCCTGAATTTGCCTCCACAAAGCAGTATCTCCTGAAAACACAATATGCAAAATAATGTTATTGCGTTGACTGTGATGTCCTTTTAAAACAATTATGTAATTTTCTTTTTATAAAGTGAACTGAATACCTTCATCATATCCCATGCGTTGTTACTAGTGGGAGAAGAATCCAGAACCGTCTTGTATGCAGGATTTGACATTGCAGTAGCAGCCAACACACCAACTGGATCCCCAGCAGTAAAAGTACTATGATCCAAAGTTCCTGTTTCTTTCCTATACTCAAATTGAACAATGGAATTACTGCCGACATTTCTAACAGTTCCATCATAACAGATGACAATATCTCGAAGAATAGCCATCAAGTTTTTGAACAATACCCCAGGTTCAGTTAAACCTCTAGACGATCGAATGATTACTTCTCTGCTAGAGATTGAATGAACCATCAACTGATAGGGGTCCAGCCCGTTAAATAGACAGCCTCGTACTAAACCATATTCCTCAGAGGGGTAGTTTGCACTGAAGGGGTACTTCTTTTGAAAGAGTAAAGCCATGTCAGCCACCAAGGTCTTCGAATAGAATTTTCCCCTATCTGATATCTGCAAACCTAGAAATCCAATTTGCTGAACTACCTTACTGATAGCCGACTCACTCTTAGAATCAATCAGGTTGCCTATCGCTGATGCCTTTAGAATGTGATTAGTAATTGGCACTTTCAATTGCCTGATCTGTTTCTCCAGTTGCAATGCTATCAGTTCATTATGTGTCAACCGCATATGATAGAGGAAAGAAGAGAACTCCTGAAGACGAGCTTGAATGTTGTAGAAAATATCATTTGGAACAAAAAAATCCTCCAAACTTACACTAAAACCTTCTGCATTTAGGTTTTCCATCAACATGGGTTGCAAGGAATTAAAGAAACTTAAAACCTCAGATGGACCCTTCCTGAAGAAAATTGAAGTTAAAATGTCATTTATAGTAGACTGCATCAGGTCCCTACTATAATCAACTTCCAATATTTGGCTTTGCCAAATGTTGTGCCTCTCCCCAAAACAGTCAAACTTGGGTGGTAAAGCAGTTTGCAATAACTGTAAAACAGTCCATTGGGATTCAGAATGTTGAGCTCTCAGCAGGGCAGGGCTAGGTAGAACTCCAGACACAAATAAAGCTAATTGTTGGGCAGCTACCCTACTTAAAAAATATCTCTTGAACATGAGTCTCAGAGATAATACAGAATCTGTAGCCAGCTGCAAGTTAAGTTTTCCACTGTGAGAGCTAAGCAACTGCCTCTCAACTAAAAGCAACTCAGAAACCTCTGCTCTTGCTGAAAGTGACTGTGGATAAAATACATGAATCGCATCCCCGTCAAAGTCAGCACCTAGGGGGGCACATATTAGAGGATTAATCTTGACAGTGTGACCGTCATGGACATAGACTGATAATGCCTGCAGTGAATGCTTGTGGGTTGTAGGAGGCCTATTTATGAAAACAATATCGCCATCCATAACTCTTCGATGCACAACATGTCCAGCTCTTAATAGAGTATGACCCTTTGAACCCTCTCTCAGTGAGTATGTCTTTAAGCCATCACTGTACTCTATGCATTGTTTATTATCAACTAAATTTTGCAAGTACATGATGTTATGTTGACTGACCTTCTCCTCAATAGTGATCCTCTGCGTTAATTCAAAAGGTAACCCAATTTCACCTACCCCTTTATATGGATCACCAGTTACAATGCTGCGAGACGAAAAGCCAGTACCCTTTCTGATGAAGAGTGTTTTCATTTTTTGGAGCTGCACTTTAGTCGAACTTTTGCCATCCTTATAAATTCCAGAACGCCCGTCCATGCCACGAGAAGCCTTGTAAAATAAAAAAGTTCATTTGACCAGGGTAAAACTAATTAAAATGATGTTTTATTTGGATGAACCACAAGGTAAAACAGGATTACTATTTAGTTTATCTTAAACTCCAAAACAGGTAGTCAGGTAGTGCACACCTCCGTTCTCAAAGAACAAACTTGGATAATATGCATTTAACCATTTAGCAAAAAAAAATTAGTAATATAAATTTAACCACCAAGTAAAGTGGAAGCAGTATAACAAGAACATAGTTTTTAAACAACAAATCACCAGGGGGCACCTGGAGCTTGATGATCTTCATTAAAATGAAGTGCACTAAATGAAGAATTCAAAACATATATTTGCAATTTCTAAATACTAATTTTAGCACAACTCACAAAAGAAAATAACATTGTTGAAGACAAACAAGTTCCAGTAGCATGTAGTCAATACGCAAGTAGTTCTGATTTTTACTTAACCAAAATATATATACAAAAAATATTGTAATTAATACATTCTAACTTTCCTCAAATTGATGGCCAGGATAAAAAATTAGTTAAATTTAATAAAACTCCTTTTCTCAAGAGATGGATGAAAGCTCCGGAAAACCACTCATTGGTCTTCAGTGAAAGCTTATGGGCATTTACATAAATACGAAAGACCAAAAGTACTTCAGATGATAACTGTTATATACAGGACAATAATACTTTATAAAACAATTGGTTTATAATGCCTTCAAACTTCTGGAAAGAATTTCACTTTAGATCCCAACCAACTCTGTGATAAACATATTTTAACATTCCAAAAAACATTACTCAAACATATCTATTTGAATCCTAGAATCAGTTACATGAATGAGGTAACAATATCTAAAGCATAAGCAGTTCCTAGAAAAGTAAAAGTTAAATATCTTTCAAAAAACACAAACATAAGATAATACAAACTAATCAGTAGGAATAAACCAAAAATACTGAAAATTGTGTTGCTCTCAGTTGTGACTGTTCAGAAGCACAACAGAGAGAACATTTCTAGCACGTTTTAAAACTTAATTCCCAGACTCATCACTTGAAAAACAGCTGATTCCTAGAGAATACAGTCATTTGAAGGGAAAATTAAAGAGCATTTGCAACTATTTCAATATGCTAGTTAAAGGTTACTTAAGTACCTTGGCAACATCCCTAACTAGAAGATACTCAGCAACTGTCACTTGCAAGTCATTGGCTTCAATCATCGCAGACTCAAAGTTTGGCTTACCAGCCCTTGAACTTTTAATAACATAAGCTTGATTCACAAGTTTCTTGAGGACTGATTTGGAATAATCCTGAAGAGAACAGTGATGTCTAAGGGTAGAAATTCGATCATAGATGAATCAAAGATACTTCATACTTGGGTGGAGAAAGTACTAACCGAAGACAAAATGCTACTTCCATCTGAAACATCCGGTACCGACAAACAGTTGGGAGGAACTGGTATATAATTCAAAATATACCCCTCTTGAAGAAAGAAACCTTTTGTAGAAAGCATTTTTCGAGATTTTTGAGGAAGTTTTTTCAGAATTACGATGACCTGGTCACGCATATACACATACATACATCGGAGAAGAGGGACAGGGAAATATGAATGAACTCGGTAAACAAGCTGATGGAGAAACATTTCATACCAGACAACAAGCTGATGGAGAAACATTTCATACCAGACAAAAAAATCGGTATATATAGCATCAGACTCCAATCCTTTAACAACAAACAATTCTATACAAACAAAAATCATGAACAAGGTACTTATTAATCTCTTAATAATTCTCATATGCTACATGTTTCCTTGCTCCATTCTGTTAAATCAGATAACAACACCATATTAAGGTTTGTAAATAGGGACTAGGAGTAAACATGCACATCAGTTTCTATTATTTGGGGAGGAATATGAAACGCAAAATACAAACCACAAATACGAGCTACAGGGAATTAAATTTATTACACAGCTTAACAGCAATTTTAATAGCTATACTTGACTCACGAATTGTACTTTACGTGTGTGTAGACACAAAAATCTGATTTGCTGGCTTACAATAGCAAACTCAAAACCAGCTCCCTATAATCCAAAAGCTGAAAAAGTTCATATGCAAAGGTTCTTTTAGCCATATCCTACAAGAATTTGGAATCTAAGAAGTTGCAAGAAAATATCTGGAGGGAAAATTTCATTCTCGAGCTCCGCATAGGAGTGTAAAAATCAGGAGTTAGGATTAATTTAATACCAACGATTTAATATTCATATTACAAGCAGGTTAACAATTTGGCTCCCACTTAATGATATATTTAAAGGTACATCTCTAACGCTGCACCCAAACAGCATTCAATAAATATTGTCACTAGCTAAAAATAGTAACATAAAGAAATGACAAGAAAGTGTATAGGAAACGATATTAGTTTGCACCAGGCACAAACCACAAGCAGAGCCACAGAATTCACAAAAAGTTAACCACTAACCTCTGAAGGAAGCAAAGGTCGACAACTGCCACTACCATACCGGAAACCATACTGCTCCAAAAAATGCCAGAATCCATTTGGTGGAGATGATCTGGACAGTGTCTTCAACTCCAAGTAGCATGCACCATCTGATGTTTTTGCCTCAACAATAGAGATTTGTGCAGCCTCCTGGGAGAAAAATTTACACATAAGTCTCATAACTTAACTTCCTCATCAAATGTAAAAAAAAAAAAGGACAAGGAATTCGTTATAAAAAATTTGGAGAAACATATTAAGTAGCAAGTACTGTCAACTTCAGAAAAAAAAATCTACAAAATACAAACAACTTAAGCATGTATGCTATTTTGGAAATTTACAGCTGTATCAAGTATTAGACCGCAGTCTACAGATTTTGATTATATAGTACGTTTTCATTGGAAAGTGCCAGTCTGTAGTATTAACATTTCCAATCACAAGCTACCTATACCATGTTATTACTGAATTTCATTTACCCCTAGAACAAATACTCTTTGTCCAGTTAAAGCACCATATTGTATTAAATAATTTCCTAGATGAACTTATATGAAGCTACAAATCATACATCTTGACTAAATTTTGATCTGAAATATATCAACAGTTATAAAAACTCTAGAGTGCAAAGTAATCTGTTTTACAAGAGCTAACATGCACATAAGGAAGGGGGTGGGGGAGTAAGTTATTAGAATTTTGGGCTGAAAAGTGAATGATACATAACTTATATGCCTCCAGCCCTCCACTCATCATGAAAAGAAGGAAGTCCGATAAGAATTTCCTCAAAAATGAAAACTTTAACTTCAGTTGGCCAAAATTTGATAAAATCATAAATTCATGCACAACTCCTTGGAAACTTATTGCACAAACAAGTATTTATCTTTTGAATGGAAGGATAATCCAATAATGCGGCTAAGCAAGATGAAAAACAGAGTAAACAAATGTAAGTATAAAGGGATACAATGAGCTAAACAAAAAGAAAAACAGAGTAAAAAGTTCGATGGTAAAGGGAAATTTCTTCCATCCTGTGTTTTTCATCTTTCTTAGCAGTATCATTTGATAATCCTTTCCATTTTGTGATATCATTTATCATTAATATCAGTACAAGTGAAACATATGCAAGTTTTTTTGTGTGGAACCTACTTGCATCAATTTGCCATAATAAATTCCAAAATTTATTATGGCATAATGTTAAAACAAAACGATTCCAAAATAAATAAGAAAAAGATGTTCCAAAGCGTTAGACCTGGAGAATTGTACTCTTTCTCTCCAAATTTGCCACTTACCTCACAGCATGACGATAACACTCTTCCAGATATACCAGCATCCTTTGACTGATTCTGAAAGTGAAATTCCAGTTACAAGAAGACATTGAAGTTCTAAAGCTAAGACACAAAAGGAAATCAACCAGTATTTCACTAAGCTATTTAGGTCACTATGCTTTCACTTCAACTTGGCCATTTCAAATGTTTATCTAATTTCCTTAAATTCCCGAACTCACAAAAGATGTAAAGATCTGCTCAAAGAAGGTAACATGTGTATGGGTGCGTGTTGGTGAAAGTCATCAACTCTGAGTTTCACTGCAAAAAATTCGTAGGCCATAAGAATCTCACCTTTTTGTTTTTCATTTTCAAGCAATTCAGGCACAAAAGACTTAGAAGCCTCTTCATTTCACTCACATGGGAAGGATGATATATTGGAGTCGGTAACTCAACATATCCAAAATGTCCTGCAAAAGATATATAGAAAACTCAAAAGCAAATAAGCAAACATACAATGAGCTCATGAGCAACGGTGAAAAAAAACGGAAAAGAGATTTTTATACCTTCACATTCCCCAACTTCATCTGTACCACAGGATTCACACTTCCCTGACCCAAGGGGTAGGCCAAGAAACGGATTTGATAGCTGACTGGGATGGCTAATTGGGCAGCCACTACCCGAAGACTTAGACTACATAACAACAGGAAATAAAAACTGTTGTTGGAAACTGGGATCAGTATACATTAAAACAGAATAAAAATAGGAGTTCTGCTGTTTAACAATTTGGGAGACTAATTCTAACTATTTCATTCCACATTATAAATCTTTGTGAGGAATATAATCCCTCTTTTGCTCTTCCTTTCCAGGTATAAAATTTCCGAAGGGTTCAACATTAGCATCATAATTTATGTATTTTTGTGAAAAATATAAAAAATATCGAATTACTAATAACAGACATAGAGTAGTACTGACGAAAATAAATCCAGCACTACCTTGACAAAACTTTGGCATAAAAAAAAAACAGAACAGATTGGTAAACAACAAAGGTAATGTACTTACAATCTCATCTTGACTCGCCAAGCCAAACCTGATTCCAGTAATTTCTCCGTCCAAAACAGCTTTAGATGGTCTCTCTTTTATATCTTTCATAATGCACCTACAAAAATGTACAAAACATACCCCAACACAAGTTGTACAGAGAGATCACTAATGTTACAATAAATCATTTAGCAACAGAACAAAAATTACATGAAAACCATACTAAACAAACAAACATATGTAATGTACACATTCATTCACTAAATTTAAATGAAACAAAAACCGAAACTCCTAAAATGAGTATTTTAAACACAGTAAACATACAAATATAAGGGAAATTAATGTGTATGTGTATACATGAAAAATAAAAAAAGGTGAGATCATTTTAGTACAACCACAACCACAAGAACAATGTATGTATAAACAAGGGCTTAAGGGTTGCTACCTTAGAAGTTAGAATGGCAAAGGTTATGATAGTAGCAGCACAAGAATGCATGCAAATATGGTGTTACTCTTTGCTTTGCTTTAAGTTGATCATCAACACCAAGAATCTATAAATATTCTCTCTTTTTTTCAAATGAAGTAGTAAGAGTACTTTACAAGTTTTGAACCACCATGAAGGATGAATCCAAATAAAAAAGAGAGAAAAATAATGACGGAAGAAAATTAAAAAAGATTACTATTTAATGTTAGGAGGAAAATGGAACGATCCAATTCTTGAAAAATGGAACTTTCCATTTTAGAACATGAAACGTCACGTGAAGCGTCAACACATAATTAGTCTTTGTAAAAGCAGGTTTAATAAACAATTGGGCTGTTGAGAATTTCTGTATTTTGTTGGGCTTTTTGGCTAATAACTAAAAAATTATGTAGAAAAAAGTTTCATTAATTCAGATTTATCAAGCCAAAAGAGAAAAATGGGAGATTGTATTAACAATTAAGTCGATTTGAAGAAGTAATACATGTTTGAAGTTGCAAGCGCACAGCTTAATATGTATTTCACCAAACAAAATGTATGCCATGATCATTGATCAGATTCAGACCCTTGAAAGTTCCATCGGAATTTTCATCGTTTAAACAAAATCTCAGGGCACATAGAACACTATCACAGTACGCGATGCAGGGGAAACAACCAGATTGTTAAGTATGTTGTGAGTGTTTAGTAGCCAACAGTGCATTTCACGTCTGGAAACCACCAAGAAGCTTGTTTCTCAAGCCTGTCCACCAAGTGACTAACGAAACAATCTTTTGTCTTAAAACACCCCCCCCCCCAATGCCTATTTGATAAGCGGAGATTTTTCTTTTATATTTTTATATATATATATATATATATGAATGTCCTTGGTATGTGACATTACTAACAGCTGGATCTGTTAGCACCAGGGGGGAAGAGTGAAGACCAAGACCCGGAGTATAGGAATTGTTTGGCCGATATATCAAACAAATCTGGCATGTGCCACAGCAACGATGGTTGCACAGCTAAGTCACATATGACTTGAAAATATTTTGGGATGTGCGAGACTGTGTGCATATCTTAAATGCCAATCACTGGCGCATGATTCTTATATGTGATACATCTGTGCATCATGCTGGAGTTGCTAGCTCATTCTAATAACATGGGATAACAAAAAAATACATATTGGCCAGTGGAATACCAGTACTTCTATTTTTGGTTTACCTCTGTCACGCATAGTTCAGATACATCGTGGTTGCAATACATCTCCAGTTTGTGTTTTAGACATTCGGAGTATGAATTCTAGCAGAGAAACAAAGGTGATGAATATACGAAATCAAGACAATTTTAAAAACAAATTGCAGCAGGCAAAGTCTCAATCTAGGGATAAAATAGCCGATTAATGCCCAGAGCTACTCCTATGAAAAGATTAAAGAGAAATATTCAATGTTTCATAACTTTATATATTATATAATGCAGTACCATTGATGACCGGAAAATGAGTGATGATCGGAAAATGATCTGTAACATGACCAAAACATTCAGATTTGTGAAAGGATTTGAACATAACTGGAATAGAGATGTATAAAATATAACACACAAAAATGCACAAGGAAAAGCTAGCCCTTGGTAGAGATAACCGAGGCAACAGAAACAGAGCAAATCAGAAGAATCTAAGAACAAAACGCAATGTTTAAAATTCACGATTCTTAAATTCAGCAAAAAAACTGATATAAATTGCATTCTACTTCTGTCATTTGATAAAGTTAAAATAGCGCTCTTCTTTCACTGAATCTAATCTATTTAGCCTGTCTATATGAACTTGCATAGAACAGAGAAGTAAAAACGCTGGTATTATTTCATCTAGACGGCTGTTGTTCATCTGTAGACAACCCTTCAGGCTCATCGTATCTTGTTCTTCTTTTATCGGGGGAAACACATTCTTCATTGCTCTTTCTCTTATGATCGGTGAGCTGCACATCCTCGATTTTCTTCCTGATTAAATGAGGTTTTAGTTTATTAACATCCGATAACTGAACTGGCTTAAGGAAGAACTCCTCAGCTCCTTCTTCCAAGCATCTGATCAACAACAAATCCAGTAATTAGACACCATCTTTTTTAGAGGAAATATATTTTTAAAAATCAGATCAAGAAAAGCAGTATCATAAAACTCAAGTCTCACCTATTAATCCTTGCAGGTTCATTCTCCGAGGACATGATCACGACTGGTATGTCTTTCAGTGAAGTGGATTCCTGAAAAATCAAACCAAGAATTTAATCATTCGAACCAAAATGTTCTAACAAACATTAAACATCAAAGCTGTCAACTGTATAGATCATAGATATCCAGTTTTTCCAACCTATAACTATTCAATCCTGTCATAAGCATAGACTATCAGAAGAAATCTTTACTTCTACAAAAAGCATAGACTACATCGATGCGTTTTGAAACATAATGACTTAAAAAAAATCAAAATTCAAGAATCAGAAAATCAACTGACCTTGATCTTTCTTAGAAGATCATAACCAGTCATACCAGGCATACAATAATCAGTGATAATCAAATTCACCTCTACCTGCAATCACATAAAAAAGATTAAAAAAACATTAATAACCCATATCTAAAGATTCAATCTTTTCAAAACAAAAGAAAGATCAAAAATCAAATTCCCATAGTTAAATAGAATGTTATGTAGGTTACTTGATGGAAGTTTTTTAAAGCAACAGATGGTAAATCTTTAGTCACATGCTCTTCTCTTTGCAAACCCAGAAATTCCAGAGCTTTTATTCCAGAATCCACAGCAGTAACTGCAAAAAAACAACATTCAAACATTAAAATCATAAAAAACCAAAAAAACAGAACTTTAATATAAGTTGATGCAAGTACATGCAAACACTGCATACCATGATAAGAAGAAGTTTTAAGAAGCCTTTCAATCAACTTCCTATCAAGAATGCTATCATCAACAGCCAACACGTGGAACTGAATATCTGCAGCTACAGACTCCATTCAAGAACTATATATTTGTTGTAAAAAAGCAAGAAACTATTTGCAAGAAACCAATGGAGAGAAATGAAGAAAAGATGATTATAAAATGTGGCTGTGAATGTGAGTTTATATCAAGGGCCATGAGGAAAGATGATTTGTTTGAAGATATTGACAGGTGAGAAAGAAGATCCGACCAGATATGATATCACAATCTCCTCCAAATCTTCAGGGGTTGATTTTTGGATTAAAGAACAAGCAAAGAAGTTTCTTTATGCATGCTCATTTTTAACAAGACTTGGACTTGCTCTTTCTTGCTTACCATAATTATTATAATCCACAACTAATTTCCAACTTGATTGACTAACAATATTAGGTAATTTATCAGTTTCAAATTTTCAAACTTCACATCCACAATATTAAATTTCTGAGGTGTCACATTCATTACATTTTAATTATGTGATCTTTTTTCGAATTTCGAAATAACAATATACTCATTTGGTAAATTATGTTAGGAAAATTTTAAAATTTGAATTTGAGAGAATCAGGGTTAATCTTTTTGAAATTGATATGAGAATGATTAAAGGGAGAAGAAGATTATGTTGTTTGTATGATGACCTTTGGATTGTAGTTAGGGTAATCAGGGAAGTATACCAGCACATGCCTAAACGTGTTCAGCTGCTTGACTCTCTCCTTCCAACAACATTTATTACTCCTCAAAATTGAAAATCAAAATTAATTGATAGAGATATTAATTGGATACAAATTGATAAATTATATATTAATCAGGACATTATTAAAAAAAATATATATATTTAATTTAAGTTATATTAAACCATAATAAGTAGAATGATGTATAGTTTGTAATTTGATTAATCACTACTTTTTGCTCAATCAAAGTCAGTCACATCTTCTTATTAGCTTAATGTCGATAAATCTGTGAGTCTTAAATTTATATACTAAAATAATATATCACCCAAATTAACACATTTGAATCTCGATAACAATAATATTTTCTATTTTTACTATTAAATTACAAATAAAATTTTAGCTTCAAATCCCACAAAAAACTATCAATTATATTATTATTATTATTTATAAAAAGAATACAATAATCAAGTTTTCGGTTTCGAATCCTATCAACAACAAATATTTAATCATTATTTATAAATAATGTTGTAAAAGACATGCTTGTACTTTAACAACACTAAGACATTTTGTCAATCTTAATTAAGTTGTATTGTTATCTTAATTTGTATTTTGTACTTGTAACACTTAAAGTCTGTAAAAATGCAAAGGAGCAGACTGTAGTCTTTTTCCTGAAAAAGTATCAAGCCTAAGGATTTTATCTGGAAGAAGATCAAGAAGATCATGCCTCAGAAGAATTTTGAAGAAGTTTGAAGTTGAATAAATCTGTTTGGAGAAAAATACTCTAAGTCAAAATCTCTACAAGTCACAGATTTAATGTTATAGAGAAGTCATTCGAGAACTCCATAATGGCTTATCGAGAAGTCAGGATAGCTACTAGAGAACTCAGGAAGATATCGACAAGCCAAGTTGAAGAACTGAAGATTGGAGATATCGACAAGTCATTCCTTCACTAGAGAACTCAGAGTTATCGACAAGTCTACATTCAGTAGAGAACTCTGAGTTATCAATAAGTCAAATTCCACTAGAGAACTCAGAGATATCGATAAATCAAAATTCATTAGAGAACTCTAAGATATCGACAAGGTGAAGTTGACTAAAGAACTCTGAGATATTGACAAGTCAGGAAGCCACTAGAGAACTAAGAGTTATCGATAAGTCAAAGTGAAGATGTGAATTTAGAGATCTCGACAAGCCTAAAATCTCTTATAGAGAACTGAAGACCTCTACAAGCCAAACTAAACATAGAATACTGGAGAGCTTGATAAGTCAATATACTTGATGAGATGTCAAGTGTTTTATAAATCTAAACTGTAGATCTCGATGTACAATCTCAAAGTACAAAATTGCAGATTAGTTGAATATCCAAGATAAATAATCAACAAACAATCCAATAGCTGGAGTGACAAGTATACAAAAAGCAGCTTGAAGAATGTGCAAGATCAATGACAAAGATTAACTGACAGAGGAAGATTAAAGTGAACATGGGATGCTAAAGATATGCTAAGCCAGAAATGGAAGATCTGTTTTTCTATAAATAGAAATGACAAGTGACAGTTTAGAAAATCTAATAGCATATTTTATTATCCACTGTGTAAACCAGCAGTTAACTAAGTTATAAAGTTAACACTGGTCCTTTAGTCAGTGGTAACAATTTAGATCAAATCTCTTGTAACATTCTCAAGAAGAAGCTAAGCTCTTTATCAACAAAGAGCCTAGATTTTTTTTAGCAAAACAGTCTTAATTTTAATATAAAAATTAAGTGAGTTTTGAAGATCTGCGTTTTTTATCTTTATGCAAGTTTAATCTCTGCATGAACACATCTCAATACAAGAATTAATTTACTTTGTTCAACCATAAACATTCAAGAAAAGCTCAAAAACAGTAAAACACATTCACCCCCCTCTCTCTGTGTGTTATTCATTTCCTAACAAGTGGTATCAGAGTAAAATCTGAAAGTAAACAGATTTAAAATCTTGGAAGAATGAATACACAGAAAATCAGTAGCAACAAAATTCCTACCTTTGACAAAGCTAACTATACTCTTTGGAAAAAGAGAATGATGTTGTTCATCAGGATGGCCAATCCACTCTACATTCAGATCATCAAGAATGGACCCTTCATTCCTATCGTTAGAGTTGAGGAATCTACAGACGGAGACATGGTTATCCCAGCTCAATTTGCTCCAAAAGATCCTTCTGAGTATTCTGACCCTGAAAAGGAGAAAGTCTCCCTGGATAGTAGCTTGCAATTAATATTGATTGAGTCACTTGACAATGTGATGTACAACAACATTGTCAACTGTGACACTTCCAAGAAAATATGGGAAAAGATTGAGATACTTTGTGAAGGAACTAAAGACGTTAGGTCAAACCAAAGAAGAATACTGATTTCACAGTATGAGGGTTTTATGGCAAAGTCAAAGGAAAATATTACCGATGAGTTTGAAAGATTTAACAAGCTGATAAATGACTTGCAGCTTCATGACAAATATTATGAAGCTGAAGAAGTGAACCTGAAGTTCTTGCTTACTCTCCCTGATTATTTGGAACAGAAAATCTCAGCAATCATGGAAGAGAAAAACTTGAGCAGAATAACTCTGGAAGTTCTATATGGAATTCTCAAAACATATGAACTAGAGATGATTCAAAGGCAATCATTGAGATCTGGTCAGGGACATGTTATGGATGGTTCAAGTGCCTTAATTGTAAATGAAAGCCAAACATCCAATGATGAACCAAGATCTCAAACTCCAGTTGCCTCAACAAATGAGCAAAGAACAAATGTTTCACAGGAGCTAGTCAAACTGGAATTGGAAAAGGATGAGTTCTATACTCTTGAAGAACTGTCAGGTCACACAACACTATAGAAGGGGGTTGAATACAGTGTGGAATACAATCAAATCGATTTAAAGCACAAGTAACAGAAAACAGATGTATTTGATATAACAAACTCTGTTACAATGGAACTGTTCTCTCTCAGTGATGAACAAATATCACGAGAGCTGATAGGTTACAATTATATGATCTTCTCGATGATCATAACTCTTCTAGAGTAAACCTATGTCTGTATTTATATAGACACACAGTTACAAGATAACTTCTAGTTGATATGGAATATAATTTTGTCTCCTAAAATATATCAACCAGATATCTTATAATTCTTCTAGTCCTCGAACTCTTTCCTTGCATATCTTCTTCTTGTATTAGTCTTTATCTTCTTTCCTATAAATCAGCTTCCTTCCCTAAATGTAAGTCCTTCAGTACTTAAGTTCTGATATCCATCTTCTGATATTATCTTCTGATAATCTAAATTCTGATATTCTTAAGTTCTGACTTCCAGTAAGTCCTGATTCTAGTAAGAACAGATATTTCCTGTTTATTAAGATCTGAGAACTAAACATGAAACATATTAGACATGACATCGCAAATATATTCAACAATCTCCCCCAACTTGTAAATTATGCAAGAATGTACAAGTTAATAGATTTGATGATGTCAAAAACATTTAAGTTCAAATGCAATAAGAGTTTGACTAAACAAATAATTATAACTTACAAAACATCCAGCTTTACCAGCATCACTGAATCAATCTGAATCCATAATGATTCTTAACAAAATCTCTTATCAGATTATCTTTAGCTTTCGTCAGAACTTCAGCTAACTGTGCTTTGACATGCATCAGTTCTTCTTCTTTACTATCACCAATTTGATAAATGGTTGTTCTGAGAGCTTGAATGGATGTTCTTTCAAGTCCATCACCAAGTCTGATAACCTTAGGATGTGAAGAGTTTTCATTATAACATAAGCATCTTCCTTTCAGAATAACTTCCACCTTAGCAGAATTCTTCAGCATAGGAATTTCTCTTCCATCACCTTCAGTAATCATTGGACTGTAATGAGAAGTATTTATACCAGAGATTCTGAATAGATCTCTTATAGCCTTCAAAATATATTCTGACCATCTTCTTGTAACATTAAATTTTACTTCCAGAAGATAATGAATATGTTGAAGCTCTCTGATAGACTTCTTCAATACATCAAAATCAGCTAATCTATAAGTCATTCCATCATTGAGAAATAAGATCAATTTCTCTTTTAGATTCACCTTATCATGAGCATCTATCACAACTTGAGCAGACAACACCTTGTCAAGGTGTCTTTGTTTGATTTGTTCATATGGCTTGTCTGTCAATATGAAAGGATCTTTTGGAGTAACCTCTACTCCTGTTTGAATCGTCTCTTCATCAGAACCTAATCCAGTTGTATCTCTAGGTTGCTTGGATCTCAACCCAAATGTAGCAAGTTGACTCATCATGAGATTGGATTTTGGTTCAATTGGAGTAATTTTCTTCCATAACAGCTTCTTCTTATCATCAATTGTCATTTTATCCAAATCAACTTGATCAGAATTTGTTATTTCTTTGGTAGCTTGTTGTCCTTTATTTTGAACAACAACTTGAGCAGTGTCAGAGGTTGTTTTAGAATCTTCACTTATCTTTCTTCTTTTCAGAATTTGAACAGTTTCATCTTCTATCAAATCATCATCATGTAATGTAGTTTGATAGACTGGGATGGAAGAACTATTCTTTTTCTTTAAAGGTTTACCAACATTTTCTTTTCCTTTTGATTTAGAATCAATCTCAATTTGAGATCTTGTTTTGGCTTTAGATGCCTCAGTGATTGATTTCTCCTTGATCACAATGCCTTTCTCCTTAGGCCTTAGAGGTTTCTTTGCATCAGAAGCTTTAGACTTATGATTTGTCTTATCAGCAGCAAATCTAGCTTCTTCATCCTTGAGAGTTTCTAAATCCATTCCTGGATTGTGTTTCAGAAATAATCTTCTTGCTATCTCCTCATCAAGTGTCTGGATTTTAGGATCTTTGTAATAAACAGTAGTTTGCTTCCCCTTTAACTTTAGAGTTTGCAAAAACCTATGAGAGTCTTCAGATCATGATTGAATCAAAATATCAGAACTTGACATCAGACTTTGCATATCACCACTTGACTTCAGACTTTGAGCATTCACAGCATCAGAACTTGACTTGTTCTGAATAGAAGATTTTCCTTGAACTTTTTTTTGACCTCTGCTCTTTTCAGAGTTTCCTTGGTCATCACCTTTATCATCCTTTTTTTCAGTTCTTGAGCAGGTGAGCATTTGGACTTAACTACTTTCTCCCCCTTTTTGGCATCATCAGGAAGTAAGAGAGAAAGAAGAAGTTCAACTGAAGATTGGATTTCATCCAATTGAGCTTTCTGAGAAGCTTGATTAACCAGAACCTCGGCAATTTGGGCATGTTGCTTCTCTTGAGTTTTCTCAGTTGCTGCAACTTTCTCAGAAATAGGTCTGATATACCTGTTCTTGTCAAGCTTGAGTACTTGATCTAGCTTATCAGCTTGTTCTCTGAGTGTATCAACCTTTTCATGAGTAGCGGTATGTAGACCTTGAAGATGTTTTGTAGACAGAGTTGTGATCTTGAGTTGTGTCTTGAGATTAGCATTTGTAAGCAACTCATCAGCTTTTGCAATATGCTCTTTCAGAATTTTAGAACTTGGAATAAAATCTGATTGATTCCACTTCTTGGTCCACTCGACACCTCTGTGAGTATCCTCCCAAGGAATAGGTGCTTCATTTTCAACAAATTTCTTCACCAATTCTTCCTTGCCCAGAATAGGTACTGGAGTCTCAGCAGAAACACTGTCATCAGAATTTGAGGAAGACTCATTGTGTTCTAATAGCTCAACAGTGTGTGAAGCAACTGGAGATTCAGGAATAACATCATCTAAATTCTGATAAGCAAAATTTATCTCCAGAGCTAGTGTCTTTGATGTAGATGGAGCTTCCAGATAAAGAACTTCAGGTATATTCAAATTATGATTATCTATTTCAGAATTATCTGTTTGTTCTTTAGCATCATCTGTAGCTTTAATTGGAGAGACAGGAGGAGTAACAACTGTATTGGAAGCAGTTTCCTTGGCTTGAGCTGGAAGGGCTTCAATGATAATCGGTTCCTGTGAGATCAGAGATTCATGATCCCCTTCCTCAGCTTCTTCAGTATCTTCTGAGATAGCTTAAGCCAAATACCTTATTGCCTTCATTTTCTTCAATCTCCTTTCCAATGAAGGAGTTGCTTCAGCAGCATCAGAATGTACAGATTTCCTTTTCAAAGTATCAGAACTTTCAGCTGCTTTTTCTTTCTGAGAAGTAACATTTTCAGCTTCATTTATCACAGGTTCAGATGCATGAACCCGTGCTTCAGTTGTTTCCTCAAATCATCAAAATTTATTATTGACCATTATTAAATCAAAACATTCATCACATGATAAAGTTAAAAATCGATGAAGTAAAGATTAACAAATGGCAATTAAAACATGCACAGTCATATAATTTGAGAAACAAAGAACAAATCTTGCAATTAAAGGAAATTTCATTAATATATCAGATGAGTACATTTCATGAAATTTATCAATTAAATGCAAAAATTACAAGATAGTCCTATTCTAAGAATTCTTAACATCAACAGCCTTAGTCCTAGTCTAAGAAGACTGACAAAGCTAACGGTGAAGAGAAACGAATGAATGACAATTAATTCTTCTTCCTACTTTCAACAAAGAGAACAGCAAGACGAATGATTTGCACCTGCTGTTTAAGAATACGAAGATGAAATTCTCTTTGGAAAGATATCAGATCATTTTTTATGTTGCCTGAAAGTTGAATTCAGATGTCGAATGGAATGCTGTTGATAGGATATAGAGTCGGAATTCCATTTCAAAAAATGGTCACAGTTTATGTACCATAGCAGTAAAATGAACTATAATGTGCCATTGTTTGAGAGAAATGAAAATATGTGATTTTACTGATGAATGATCAGTCATTTAAATAGGCAATGGAATTTCAAGGGACGCGAGGACTGGTTAAAAATTACAAGTAAAAATAATGATCCCTCGACTCCCTAGACTGATGTGTAATAATAACAGACAGTAAAAGATCTAAAGCAAGAGTTAATGAGCACGGGAAATAATTAACAATTACTGTGTTCATGTAGTTATTCAAGACATACACGTTAACCACTAACTCATAATGATTATGACTGTTTTTATCTCACCCAAATTATTCTGATTTAAATATGACTGTTTCAGATTTTACCACAAATAATTTAAGTAAAGAAAAATGCCACGTAAGCATCAAAGATTTCATCAGGATTTAATATCAGAACTTAACTTATACCAGATTTTAACATTCATCAGAATATGGCTTCTATTCTCAACAAGTGAATATCTTTTTCTGTGATTCGTCATACAAATACTGACTTGTTTTCTTCAGAGTTTAATCATCAGAACTTCCATCAGAACTTGTCCTCAGAATTTATGCAACTGACACTTAACTGTTTATCAAAAATAACTTAATCACCACAGTAATTTTCATCATTCATATGGAGTGAAAGTGTGTGCATTCAGCAAGACATCAGATAAAGATTAAAGTCTGATAAACTTCAATATCTTAGAAATAAGGCATAACTCAGAAAAATGCTTAAAATATGTCCTCAGTCATGATGTCTACTATAGAACAAATTTATGCAGGAGTCCACCTCAACTGTTTGTGCTCATTTTATGCATCTTTTGAAATTCCTTTTTACAGTGGCTTCTCAGTGTAAGTGAGTCACGACTGCTTATCAGAATTTATGTTGTTATCAGAGTATTTCTCTAGTAATCATAGAGTGTGAAAAGTCACCAAGAAAGTTTTTTGCTTTTCTAATGCATATTACTTAATACCAGCAATGCACTTGGGTCTTCCCTTCCACATTTTTACTCTAGATCTCAAAGGAGTACCTGACTTTTATTCTTTTCTTTTCTTTTGATAAGTGAGGCTTATCAGCACTTAGTTCATTCTTAAGATTTACTGACATCAGAATTTGACAGATAAGAAACAAGAATCTAGTTTATGACTTAGTAATAAGATACACAAAGTAAACTTGACTAAGCTCAATATCAGAATCTGCTTGTGTTAATGAGTTTCCACATAAACAACTAATTCAAACATGGGATTTCTAGTATGTTAAAGTCTAATAGGTCAGCATCTAGCACAATTATCCTCACTGGATTGAATAGTCATAGAATATTCAAAACATTTATCAGAGTATATAAATCCACATCAGATAACAATCAGTATTTAATAAATTTTCAAATTAAGCACAAATTACATAGAGATAATATAATCTGTAAATACTGATCATAAAGTCTGATGCATGAGAATAAAAACTAAGCAGATTTAGAGAAAGAATCTAAAACCATTCCAAGTTCATTTACCAATCTTATAAAAGTAGCTTCACATAGTGGTTTTGTGAAGATATCTGCTAATTGTTGATCTGTTGTAACAAAATGCAATTCTACTGTACCTTCATCCACATATTCCCTTATGAAGTGGTACCTAATACTGATGTGCTTTGTCATTGAGTGTTGAACTGGATTACCTGTCATAGCAATAACACTTTGATTATCATAATAAATAGGGATTTTAGAAAATTATAACCCATAATCCAGTAACTAATTCTTCATCCAAAGAATCTGTGCACAACAGCTTCGTGCAGCAATATATTCTGCTTCTGCAGTTGATGTGGAAATTGACTTTTATTTCTTGCTAAACCAAGAAACCAATCTGCCTCCAAGAAATTGACAGCTTCCACTAGTGCTTTTCCCTGTCAATTTTGCATCCTGCAAAATCTGCATCGGAGTAACCAATTAGCTTAAAATCTGATTCTCTAGGATACCACAATCCTAGATCAGCTGTACCCTTAAGATATTTGAAAATTCTTTTCACAGCTAATAAGTGAGGTTCTCTTGGATCAGCCTGAAATCTTGCACAAAGACAGGTAGCAAACATGATATCAGGTCTACTTGCAGTTAGATAGAGTAATGATCCAATCATACCTCTGTAGTTAGTAATATCTACTGATTTACCAGTATCCTTATCTAACTTGGTTACAGTGGCCATGAGAGTGGATGCAGTTGAACAATCTTGCATACCAAATTCTTCAGTAAATTCTGGTATACTTGGATTGACAGAGAAAAGTGCCTTCTTCAGTTTGCTTGACTTGAAGGCCCAGAAAATAGCTGAGTTCTCCCATCATACTCATTTGATATCTTGACTGCATTAGCTTTGCAAACTTCTCACATAGTTTGGAATTAGTAGAACCAAATATGATATCATCAACATATATCTGTACCAAAAGTAAGTCCTTTCCATGGTTGAGGTAGAATAAAGTCTTGTCAATTGTGCCTCTGTGAAATCCACTTTCCGGAAGAAATTGAGCTAAAGTCTCATACCATGCCCTTGGAGCTTGCTTAAGGCCATAAAGTGCTTTATCAAGCCTGTAGACATGATTGGGAAATTTAGGATCTACAAAGCCTGAAGGTTGTTCAACATATACCTCTTCTTCCAATTCTCCATTGAGAAAAGCACTTTTCGCATCCATTTGAAAGATTTTAAACTTCTTGTGAGCAGCATATGCCAAAAAGATCCTTATGGCTTCTAATCTAGCAACTATTGCAAATGTTTCATCATAATCAATACCCTCATATTGAGAGTAGCCCTTAGCAACCAATCTTGTTTTATTCCTTTTAATTATGTCATCACTGTCAGTTTTGTTTCTGAACACCCATTGTGTACCTACAACTGATCTGTTCTTTGTATTTGGCACTAGGGTCCAGACTTTATTTCTTTCAAATTCATTTAACTCTTCCTGCATTGCTTGCACCCAATCAGCATTTTAAAGAGCTTCTTCCACTTTCTTTGGCTCAGTATGAGATAGAAAAGAATGATAGAGACATTCATTTGAAGTTACAGTTCTAGTTCTGACACTTGCTTCATGATCTCCAATGATTAAGTCAGGTGTGTGTGCTTTAGTCCACTTCCTTGTAGATGGAAGTTGATCTCTAGAACTGGATCCTCCCCCATGATCCATGTTGTCTCCATCAGCATTTTCTAATGTTCCCCCTGTAGTTATGCTCTCTGAGACTTCATAATTTGAATTTGATTTTTCAGGAGTTGAAGAATCATAGCTTCCAGAATTATCAGAGTTTGGCTCATCAGAACTAGATGAATCAAAACTTGAAAAGCCAGTGATAGGTTCTGATGCTTCTCGAGAGTCTTGAGATGTGGTAGGATCTTCAGCTTGCTCCCCCTGGACAGGTGCATTTTCTTTTGGAGTTGTTAACACAGTTTCAATGACATCAGAACTTAATCCATCAGAACTTACAGGATCAGAATTTAAATCTTCATTCTCAAATCCCAGCTGATCATGATCATCAAAATCTTCAAGTCCAGTAATCTTCTTATCATCAAAAGAGACATTGATAGATTCCATGACAACTCTTGTTCTTAAATTGTAGACTTTGAAGGCTTTTATGAAAAATGGATATCCAACAAAAATTCCTTCATCAGCTTTTAGATCAAATTTTGACAGCTGCTCAGGATGAGTCTTAAGAACAAAACACTTGCAACCAAATACATGAAAATATTTCAGATTTGGCTTCTTCTTCTTCTTCACCATTTCATATGATGTTTTTCCATACTTGTTTATGAGTGTAGCATTTTGTGTAAAACAAGCAGTCTGCACAACTTCAGCCCAAAAATAGGTTGGTAGCTTTGCTTCATCAAGCATTGTTCGTGCAACTTCAATGAGAGTCATGTTCTTTCTTTCTACAACTCCATTTTGCTGTAGAGTTCCAGGTGCAGAAAACTCCTGTTTGATTCCATGATCTTTGCAGAACTCTTCTATGATTGAATTCTTGAACTCAGTGCCATTATCACTCCTTATGATTTTAACAAAATTTTTGACCATCTTATCCAGCTGTTTGACATGATCAGTTAGAGTAGATGCGGTTTAAGTCTTCTTGTGCAAGAAGTACACCCATGTGTACCTTGTGAACTCATCCACTATAACCATGGCATATTTCTTCATTGCAATAGACATGGCATTGACTGGACCAAATAGATCAACATGCAGTAGGTGATAAGGCTCAAGAATTGATGACTCAGTTTTGCTCTTGAAGGAAGATTTTCTTTGTTTTGCCTTCTGACATGAATCACAAAGGCCATCAGGAGCAAATACTGTTTTTGGCAGTCCTCTCACAAGATCTTTCTTTATAAGCTCATTTATATTGGTAAAATTTAAATGAGAGAGTTTCTTGTGCCAATTCCAGCTTTCTTCAATTGATGCTCTACTCAACAGACAGATTGCAGAACCATTAGTACTTGCTGAAAGTCTGGCTTCATAAATGTTACCATGCTTGTATCCTTTCAGAACCACTTTGCCTGTAGAAATACTTATAACTTCACAGTGTTCTTCAAAAAAATCCACATAATAACCTCTGTCCCAGATTTGACTTATACTCAACAGATTGTGTTTAAGTCCTGATATTAGAGCTACTGATTCAATGATGACATTCTCAAGATTGATCTTGCCATATCCCAGAGTTTTCCCAATGTTGCCATCTCCATAAGAAACTTCTAGGTCAGCTTTCTCCACAAAGTCTGATAGTAGGGCTTTATTTCCTGTCATATGTCCTGAACATCCACCGTCCAGAACTAGGATGTTCTTCCTGTTGCCCTGCAATCACAAAGACCACTAAAGGTTAGTTTTAAGGACCCAGACTTGCTTGGATCCTTTGGCCTTTTTAAGTTTGTTAACATTTGTAGCGTATTTAACATTAGATTTTATGCTAATATTTTTCTTATCAGTATTGACAGTATCAGACTTTGCATCATACTTTACACTAGAAGGAATTAAAGTAACTTTCTTCAAAGAAGGTTTTATCTGATAATAATCATAGTTCAAACTATGATATTCCTTAAAAGTATAAATGGAATGCCACACACTACCACAATGAAAACAAGGATTTTGTTGCTTAAACCTAACAGACTGACTCTTAACTCCTGACTTAGAAGGTAAGGAGTTTATATTCTTATTCTTCCTTCAAAAAGAAGCCAGATGGTTAGAGTTTCCACAGTTATAGCATTTCTTTCTAGGAGCATTAGGAACAGGCATATAATTGTTACTTTTATTCACTTCTTCCTTTCCATTCCTATTTTTCCTAGCTGCCTTTACCTTGTTTATACTGGTAATCTCTTCCAGTTTATGTTTAAGCTGCTTCTTCATCATTAACCCTATGTTAACTTCAGTTGGTTTATCCTGTTCTAATTTGTCAGAAGTTGACTCTGCTATCACTTTTGTCTCAATATCTTTCATCTTTTCAGAATCAGACTTTACAGTTTTAGCTACAAATTTAACAAGATTTACCTTTGGCTTAGTAGTCTGTTTAACAATAATTGGCTTAACTTGTTCAGTTCCTTTTTCACTTTTCTCATCTCCATAACCTAAGCCCTCTTTCCAGTTTCCACTACTTAGTATATCCTGAGTTTCTCTTCCAGAGTTAGTCCAAGTCCTAATAATCTCTCTATCCTTTTCTAACTCAGTTTTTAGAGATTTATTCATTTTTAGCACTTCATCTCTCACATAGAAAGCATCATCTCTATCCTTCTGAGTTTGATGGAACATAACTAACTCTTTTTCTAAATAATCATTCCTCTTTTTAAAAGCAAGAATTTCAGAAATTAATCTTTCACATGTTAAAGTTTGATCTCTATAGCTAATAAACATGATTTTAAGATATAATCTCAACTCAGTAATATCATCAGTATGAAAGGCATAAGTTGTTTGAGGTACCTTTAATTCAGCAGCATCAGAACTGCTATCAGCATTTGCCATCAAGGCATAGTTTTCCTCATCTTCAGAATCTGAGGAGTCTGTCCAGCTTTCCTTCTTTGTGACAAGAGCCTTGCCTTTGTCACTCTTTCCTTTCTTGCATTCAGGAGATATGTGGCATTTCTCACCACAGTTGTAGCATTTGACATTTGAGTAATCTCCTATGTCAGACTTTTCTCCTTTGCCTTCAGATTTTCTGAAGCCCTTCTTATCAGAACTTTTACCTTTCCTGGAAAACTTCTTTCCTCTTCTGAATTTTCTGTATGCTATCTTTGTGATACCTTTCACCATAAGAGCACACAGCTTCATCATCTCTTCATCAGCATTTACTTCAGGTAGACTTTCAGTTTTTGAATCATCATCATCAGAACTTGATGATTCTGAATCAGACTTTATGATGAGAGCTTTTCCTTTTCCTTTCTTTAAGACAGCCACTTTAGGGAATTCCTCCTCTGCGTTAAGAGCAACTGTTCTTGACTTCTCCCATGTTTCTTGCTTCTTTGATCCATCTCAAGTTCATAAGTCTTGAGCATTCCATAAATTTCATCAAGAGTAGTTTCATCAAGAACATATTTATCTCTTATAATAGTAGCTTTCAAATCCCAACTTTTAGGAAGAGCTAAAAGGAATTTTAGATTTGAATCTTCAATGTCATATTCCTTGTCCACCAATGACAGATCATTCAAGAGTTTGACAAACCTGTCATATAAGTCAGTTAATGACTCATCACTTTTTAAGTCAAAGTGTTCATACTCTTGAGTGAGTATAGTCCTCCTGTTTTTCTTGATTGCATCAGTTCCCTGACACCTTTTCTCCAAAGCATCCCATATCTCCTTTACAGTCTTGCAGTGAATTACCCTATTTGACATGACATTATCAATGGCACTATGTAGCAAATGCCTTACCTTTGCATCATTGGCAATAGATGAGATATCTTCAGCTGTGTATTCACTTTTCTCCTTTGGTATGGTCTTTGCTGGCTGATCTGCAACTATAACAGAGAGCTTGGTTGGCTTATGCGGTCCTTCATTAATTCTGTCAAGGTATTCTGGATCTGTAGCTTCCAGAAACATAGCCATCTTTACTTTCCATATGGGATATTCAGACGGTCTCAGCATGGGAACCCTGATAGTCTCATACCGACTATGGATTTGAGTCTTTGGAGTTTCTTCAGTTTTAGCGGGCTTGGTTGGATTTTCTGCTTCTTCAGACATGATTATTTGGATCTTTACTGTATGTGTGTTAACAGATAGGCTCTGATACCACTTGTTAGGTCACGCAACACTGTAGAAGGGGGTTGAATATAATGTAGAATACAATCAAATCGATTTAAAGCACAAGTAACAGAAAACAGATGTATTTGATATAACAAACTCTGTTATAATGGAACTGTTCTCTCTCAGTGATGAACAAATATCACGAGAGCTGCTAGGTTACAATTATATGATCTTCTCGATGATCGTAACTCTTCTAGAGTAAACCTATGTCTGTGTTTATATAGACACACAGTTACAAGATAACTTCTAGTTGATATGGAATATAATTCTGTCTTCTAAAATATATCAACCAGATATCTTATAATTCTTCTAGTCCTCGAACTCTTTTCTTGCATATCTTCTTCTTGTATTAGTCTCTATCTTCTTTCCTGTAAATCAGCTTCCTTCCTTAATTATAAGTCCTCTAGTACTTAAGTTCTGATATCCATCTTCTGATATTATCTTCTGATAATCTAAGTTCTGATATCCTTAAGTTCTGACAACCAGTAAGTCCTGATTCCAGTAAGAACAGATATTTCCTGTTTATTAAGATCTGAGAACTAAACATGAAACATATTAGACATAACATCTCAAATATATTCAACAAGAACTGGATGAGCAAGATCAGTCAATGGCCTATTTAGCTAGGAAATTCTCTAATATTAGAGTAAAGAAGCCAAGATACTTCAAGAATAAAGGACAGTCCTTCAACAAAGACAACAGCTGGAAGGAAAAAGGGAAGTACAATTCTGACAGCAAGAATGGCTACAAAACTGGATCTGTTGATAGATCTAATGTAAGATGCTTCAATTGTGATGAACAAGGTCACTTTGCTACAGAATGCAGGAAACCCAAGAAAGCAAAGAAAGACAAGGCTTCTCTTGAACTTGGAGCAAAGTATGAAGCTCTTCTAAGGAAACAGCAAAGTAAAGCTTATATTGTAGAGGGTAAAAGTTGGGATGACTCTGAAAATAATGAAGATGAAGAATTTGGAAATTATGCACTTATAGCCCTGGAGCAAGGAGAATCATCCTCATCTAAATCACAGACACCAACTTTTACCACTATTGATTTAAATATGAATCAATACAAGGAAACTGTTGAAAAGATGAGCACATAAATATTTCACATTTACACAAGCATGGTTGCTGCTAATGAAGAAGTTAGCAGATTAACAAAGATAAATGAGAAGCTTGAAAGTGAGAAGTAAGAACTGAATTGTTGTTGGTGTATCTTGAAGCTTTAAAACAAGAAAATGCTTATCTAAAGAACAAGTTCAAGTGTGCAAATGAAATTAAAGCAGTGCTCAGGGAGAAGCTGGAAAATAATGAAGTGAAGATGAAATCTTTCAGGAATGCATCTGAACTGGTCGGACAGTATCATGAGAAGAATAAACCATGTGCAAACATTGTTATTGGGATTGACTATGATGCCATGAATGACAAAAAAAAGATAGTAGGTGACAAAGGGAAATCAAAGAAAACTGAGAATACTCCAACTTTTCTGAAAGAGGTTAATGCACCTATATTCAAAGCATGTGAAGTCAACTTCAGTGAAGAAGAATTGATTATCAAGCAAGAAATTGTTGATGAAGATAAAGAGAAGAAAACTAAAGAATCAGTTAAGTCTTCCAATACTGAAGAGAAGCTCATGAACAAACAAAGTCCCAAGACTCCTGTTAAAGAACCCAAAACTGAAAATGCAAGAAAGAAAAGGAGAAATAGAAATGGAAAATAGGGATAAACAAAAGCAATAATTTTGCTTATGTTGCAAATGCTCATAGAAAGAAATGTGAAAAATGGGGCTCTACAAATCATCTAACTCACCTGTGTAAAAAGGTTGTTAGCAAGCCAACTAAAAGAACTTGCAAATAAAATGAAGCAAATTCAAATGATCCCTATTCATTTTATGACAAGTTTGATTGCATTCCTTGCAACTTGAAAGTAATGAAGAGTTGCCAAACTGAGAGTGGACCTTAAAGAAACAAGAAATGAGTCCACATCAGAAGGAAAACATGCACAACAGTTACTGAATTCTATCTCTTCTAAAATAACCCATTATACTTCTGTTGAACAAGTTACTAAGAAGAAACTACCCAACACTGCTTGGGTTTCCAAACACACTTAAAACTCATTGTGTGCAGGGCATAGTATAGAGAGTCATATGGATCATAGACAGTAGATGTTCCAGGCATATGACAGGTGATAAGGCCTAGATATCACAGTTTGAGGAGAAAGCTGGCCTTTTGGTGACCTTTGGAAACAACATCAAAGGATTCACAATGGGATATGGCAAGATTGTTTCTGAAAATATTGTCCTTAATGGTGTAGCACTAGTAGCTGGTCTTGAAGTAGATTTTCTCAGAGTTAGAAAATTTGTGGACAAAGGCTTTAAGTCTTACTCAACAAAGAAGAATGCACTGATTATCAGCAGGAAAGCTGGTGAAGTTGCTCTGAAAGGAGCAAGGAAAGGAAGCTTGTTTGTTGAAGATTTTGACTCAATAAATAAGAATGGTGTTTGTTGCCTCTACACCGAGTTGGTAAGAGACATGCCTAAGATGAAGCTTGCTCAAGTTGAAGTTTGTGAAGTCTATCAGAATAAGAAAATGAAGAAACTACTCAACAAGAGAATCATGTGGTAGCTCATGTCATACAACTTAGTTTGATTGCACAACCTCCGGGGGAGAAAGAGAATCATCAGAGTACCAGTGGAAGCTGTAAATTTTTCTTGTCTTGATATAATTAGAGCTCATTTTCGTACCAATAGAAAAATAATTAGCTGACATTTTTACTAAACCTTTGGACGAAGCAACCTTCACTAGACTTGTAGGTGAAATTGGAATGCTTAATTCTTCATCCTAAGGCAAGAACTCAGCTAATATTTTGCAGTAGATTAATCTCCAGTAAATCAATAGTAATTTGATTTTATTGGAAGTTAACTGAAATATGAATTATAAATATTTCAGAAATCTCTGCATATGTGTATTTCAAATTCAAATTCATCTTGGAATTTTTCAAATTCTAAGTAAACTGCTCAGTTGTTAATTATATTCTTAATATGTAAAATTAACACTAGGAAGAATTACATAAACCAAAAGTATATAGAGAACTGAGTTCTCGAAAAGTATAAATTAACTTCTCGATAAGTCATTTTAGGACTTCTCGAGCGAGTCCTCGATAAGTCAATTTACTGACTTCTCGAGTGACTTCTCGATAGGCTTAAAAATGACTTATCGATAAGTCTTTGTAGAGTTCTCTAGTAGTGTTTATTCACAGAGTTCTCTACAAGTACAATTTTTTACTTATCAATAACTCAGAACTGAGATAATCTAAATTAATAAATTATTTCGGTAAAATACTTTTGAAAACTTATTTTAATTTTATTTTGAATTTATTCAAACAAAAGTTAGAATTAATTCAGTCCACCTTTTTGGACAAACTGGTTATTTATTTGACATCTTGATAAGTCAATTTTGAATTCTCTAACAAAGTAATTTAAAATGACTTCTCGATATGTACTTCTTTTCGTAAAATGACTTCTCGATAGACAAACTCCAAACGTCTATTTTTGAGTTCTCGACAAGTCATTTACTTTTACTATAAATACCCAGACTTCTCGATACATACTTACAACTTCGAGATCTAAATTGACCTAGCCTTTATAGCAAAAACCCATTTCTCTCTCATTTTTACTCTTTTCTCAAAAATTCTTCTTACACATTCTCTCTTACTAAACTACAATGGCACAAAACACTGTTAGAGCAACTATCCCAGAGAAATGAACAAACTTTTTAGCTTTTACTGATGCTAACCAAGCCCCTGACAGTTTCAAGGGGTTTGTGAAATTTCTGTCTGAATCGTACATTACAGGAGCCTTGACTGTTAATCCAGTGATGTACATGGATGTGTTACATGCCTTTTGGACTACAACTATGGTGAGGACTGTGATGCATGGTGATGCTGTATCCTTGGTAGTGACTTGCTCAGTTGGAGGTCAACAAATTGAGTTTAATGAGCAGGATGTGAACCGAGCTTTGGGACTGCCTACTGCAAATCTGGTGGAAGTGCCAACTCCTGATGAGCTGATTGAGTTTCTGGACTTCATCAACTATGGTGGAAGAATCAATTTATCAAGCCTAAACAGAACTAATCTAAGGAAGGAGTGGTCATTCATCTTTGACTCAGTAGTGAGAGCTTTTACATGCAGGAAGACAGGATATGACAACATTTCAAGTGTGGTGCAAAAGCTGGTGTATTCAATTGCCCACAATAAACACTTGAATGTTGGTCTGTTGATCCTGAAAGAACTTGCAACCAGGATAAACATGCCCCTGTCAGCTAGAGGTAAGGAAATTTTCTTCCCTAGATTTATTATGTCCACTTTAAATAATAAAGTAGCAGACACGCACCTACTGAATGGTATAGATAGTATTAAATTAGGCAATTGTAAGAAAGTGTCCAAAATAATATTTGGCTCACTTACTACAAAGAATAAGGTCAATGTAAGTCTGAAAATCACTCCATTTATGTAAGAGAGATTTAGGACTTATCCTTATCCTATGTCTGACATGAGATCTAATGCATAATCTAGCACAACTATGATTCCTGAACCTGTGGAAGTACAAACACAGGATCACCAACAGGGAGCTTCCCAAGCTGCAACCATTCTTTCACGACCTTTGGAAGCTAGGAAACCAACTACCTCATCTTCTCAAAAGGGTGAGGTCAGTAAAAAGAAGAGAAAGGGGATAAATCTAGTTGTGATAACTGAGAGTGGTGAGGAGAGAGCTGAAAGAGAAACACCTCTGGTCAAAAGATTCAAAAGGAGTAAACAAACTGAGCTGACCACTCTACCCTCCTCTACATCCTCCCAACAGGATGCAGTTGTAAAAACAACCAGGAGTGAGTCTGCACAACCAACACAAGAAGCAATTCAAGTGTATGGTAGGAGAAACAAGGAAGGCACACACTGTGAGGACACATCACTTGAAGCTCCCTCATCTATTCAGGGGGAGCTGCCAACACTCACAGCTGAGAAACAAATTCTTATAACTAAAATTTCTTCTATTCTAACTCCACTTGAATCCACTTCTCAAGTGCAACAACAATCAAGTGAGTTAGCCCAGGAAACTTTGCTCACCACCCAGACACTCCATCTAGATGGTGAGAGGCTACATGCTGGGTTAGACCATGATGACACCATCACAAACATGAGGGATTCATCAGTTTTTACTGAAGACCCCATGGATACTGTAACGTCTGGAAAAAATTACGTATGTATTATATCATATTTATAATAAATTATGTGTGTTAATGTGTCATTTATATGTAATTAGCTGCAAAACACTAATTGCTATGTGTTACGTGCATTCTGTATCGTCCAGGTATTTTCAGGGTATTTTTCAGATATTTTATTTTGCATTTATAGCTTTCATATCAAAAGTTATACGACCCGAATCATGATTTTATAGCTGATATTTCAAATAAAATAATGGGCCTTATTTTTCATCAAACGGCTTCTACCATCGCATTATTCTGAACTAGGTATTTTACAAATTTTCTCGTCTCGCGAAAAATGACTTTTCCGGGGTCCATTGGGTGTCAAAAACCCCACAAAAATCACATTTTTATTTTTATAAAATTATAGAACTTTCATTTATACCATTTCTTTGTATTTTTGCATTATTCGCAATTTTTGGGAAATTTTGGCATATATATTATATATATATAATATTTATAAATTAAATTTTAATACTAAAAAATTATAAAATTAGGTGCCAATTAATTTTAAAAGATGTAGAATTAGGGCCTTAATTTTAATTAGGAGTACTAATTTTACTACTATAAATAGCCTAATTATTATTAATTAATTAATTAAAATTCTGAAAAATCACAAAATTCTCTAAAATCGGGTCGGGAAGAACAAATTCGGGTCAGGAATTCAACCGGTGATTTTGAACAGATTACTGCATCAAATCAAGTGATTCAAGTATACAAATCGAAGGTTTTTAACTGTTCTTTCTGTTTTTAGCATTAATTTCTTGTTTTAATTCGTTGTTTTTTATTTTCGATTTCTAGGGTTTATGTTCGAATTAGGGTTTTTTGATTTTAGGGTTATTATGATGTTTTGATGACTGATATAGCTTTCTGATGTGATTTACAGTCAACTCATGGTGTTTAATTGAATAAATGATACCGGGATAGTCATTCACGATTATTAGAGTTTATGCTTAATTTTTAAATCATAACCCCGTAATTTCTATGAATATTCGGTTCTTGAAACTTAGGGTTTTGATTGTACATGTTGTTAGCTTTGATTTGCACTATAGAACATAATTTTTGATGAACGATTTTAGCAAATCGAAATTTGGTCGGATTTTTAAGTCGGTTGTGACCAGAATCCTGTTCCAGGCGTTATTAAGTTGTATTGATAGTTGATATGTTTTTAGAACTTAATTTGCAATCGATTCCACGTAAAAACGAGCACAAACGGTTCGTGGTTTGGCCTGAAATCCACTTCGTCCGAAACTGCAGAAGTTCACCAGAGTTTCTTGAGTTTTGGTCGGAGAACGCGACTCAGGGATCGTGTGTGGTGGTTGATGGCAGCCTGAGGTTGCTCTGTTGATATTGAGTGAAAACCCTCCCAGAAATAGCCCAAATCATCCCTGTAATGGCCTGAATTAAAGTGTCCGGAAAATTTTCCGGTGACCGGATTGTCACCGGATTCTGGGTTCTTGGTGACCCGTTTACCCGGATTCAAACCCGGATTAAACCCCTATTTTGATCTGTTTTTGTCAGAATTCATTTTTTGATAAATGTTCTGGAATTTATTTTTATTTTATTTTTATTAATTATAAAAATCAGATTTATTTATTTTATAAATTGATTAATTAATTATTTAATTAATTGATTTATATTATAAATAATTCTGAAATATTTTCTAAAAATCAGATTTACTTATTTTCTTAATTATTATTTATTTATTATTTATTAATTATTTAAAATTGGTTAATTATTTTGATAATTAATCAAATAATTTTCAATAAATCATAATAAATTTATTTTAATTCCAAAAATTATAGAAAAATCATTTTTAGTTCTGATTTTTCCTAAATTAATTATTTAAAAATTATTTTAGGGTTTAATAATTAGTAATAATTATTTATATTGAATAATAAATTGATTTATCCGTATTTAATTGATATTAATTAGACCGTTAGTCCGATTCGAGCGAAACGAAAGCCCTTTGACTCGGAAAAATGAAGTATTTTCATTAAAAATAATATTAAAACCTAATTTATTCTAGAAACTAGTTGACCCTTGATATTTATTTGATTATAAGCCGAATTGCGAGCAAAGACGAATCCGATAAATTCCGAAAAATAGGAAACGAGTCAGATAATGATCGGTTAAGCGAACAGCGAGTCGATTTTGATTTTAAAAATTATTTTAACCATAAAAATGATTATGTGGCTTATGTGTTTATGTGTATTATGTGGTTAATCGAGTCTTGCTTGTTAATAAATGATAAACGAGTAAATAATAAGCGCATGGGTAGACAATTGGAACGACGTGAAGTCAGTTTGAGACGCAATTGAAGTATGAAATGACTAAATCATTCTATTTCTCTAGCAGAAGCCAAGCCAACAAGGTAGATTGATCCGGTGATAGACAAAGGTGATATATCTGAAGTGAGTCACGTAGAAGGCAAGTTTTCCCCTATTATAATTTCAGAATAGTGATATTTCTTCAGATTCATATCACGATTGCACTCTTTTGATTTTTATTCATAAACACTGATACACGCTTGTTATTCTCTTGTTCATATTTCATTTCAATTCTTGATTTCTCCTTTTTCTTTGAATTCCTTATTCATATTCCAATTGTTACACATACATATTGGTATATTCGGGTGATTAGAATATATCAAAGCATGTCGATTGTTCCGGTTGCTACTCCATGGACTGGATAGTGATGTTTTGGGATTAAGTTTTACTTGATCCTAAGGACCGGGACATAACCAGATCCTTGAGATGGACCGTAGAGCATGGGTGCCCGACTGGATCTATATAGGGAAATATAGATCTACACTGTATCCTGGCTGATCAGCAGGGTATAGATGCGAACTTGTGTCCAGTTTAGTTCGTTTGTAATAGTGGCCTTCTTTCTATTCTTGCGGGGTTATGTCTTTGCAGATGTAACCAAATTACCGATTCATTTAAACTGCTTGAACGCTGTTTATATTTTGCGGACTTATTGAGCAATTTTTGGCTCACCTTTTTTTATTGTTATTCACCTTATTGTTTTCAGTTAAGAACGAACATGAAACCTATCAGGACTCGAGTAGTAAAGAAGAGGGTCAAGCCACGGGATCCTCTCATCCCCAAGGTGTTGATCCCAATCCAGGAAGAAAACTTTGAGTTGCCCGAACATGTGGAGTGTAGATAGTTAGTGTGTGTTTGAATAAAAGATAAACTTAGTTTAAAACTGATTAGACAATGGTTTGTAATAAAGAGAGTTTGTAAGGATTCAAATTTGGTTTGTAATAAAGTAGTTAGTGGTTCTTATTTTCACACTTCAACCTAAAAAGATCCTGTTTAGTGCTAAAGGGGTTTAGATATATTTCATTATTATTGTTATTCAGTTTTTACAGGTTTGGTGATTAGCTAATAACCCCCAGACGTATACCCCGGGTCTGGAGGGCGTTACAGATACCTCTAATGCACCTTCATGTGCAAAACAGTCTTCACAGACTGAAAGGTTTGTGGGTAGTAATCCTGAGGGGGAGTTATCTAAATCCCCTCCAATTAAATTGGAGGTTCCTCATGTAGGGACAACTCCCCTCACAACCCTAGCAGATATTGTCTTGGCAGTTGAAGCTAGGAGTACAATTACCCATGATCCTGTCATAGGAGAGGCAAGCAGAATACATTCAAGTGCCAGTGTGTTACAAAACACACAAGGGTTTGAGACTGGTGTACATGACAGTAACCCAGTTAAATCCCCTCCAATTCAAATGGAGGTTTTCACTACAAGTGGAGGACAACACACTGTCAAAACCACAGAGCAATCTGTGAATCAAATTGTGACCCCAGTCACAGGTGTTTCTGATGAACAATCCACCTCTCAACAACCTCGCATACTCTCACAGTGGCTACAAGAATATGCTTCTCAATCAACCTCTGTAGATGATCTAATAGTAGAGCAGATATTTGGACTGGCCAACATCTCACAGCATCTCCTGACTTTAAATATGAGCAACCAGGACTATCAAGCTATCATGCTTGCTTACAAAGAAGAGGTTGAGGAGCAAAAAGAGAAAATTGTCAATGATGCTGAGTAAGATGGAAATATGGATGCATGGCTGTCTGATGATTTTTCCTTGGAGATGAATCAAGTCCTGGCCAGATTCAGAGAAGAGCATGTTACTATTCTGGGAAACAATGCAAAAGACTTAAATCCAGAAGTTATCTATGATGCCATTACATATGTATACAAAGCTCAGCTCAAAGCATTTCAATAGTTTGGTAAAGCTCTTGAAATCAAGCTTACTGGCCATGAAGACAGAATAAAAAAAATGGTGAATGAGAAAATGGACAAGATCATACCATCTCAAGAGCAGATCTCCTCTAAATTCAAGCATTTTACTGAGCAAATGGCTAGGATGGATCTTGCCTCCATTGAGAAGGAAGTCAAAAACTTCAAACAATCTTTTTCCAATCTCCGTGAAGTGATCCAGAAACAAATTACTCACTCAAATGAGACCAAGGTCCAGCTGTATCAACTTCACCAGAGCAGATTTAAGCCTTCATCTTTGCTAATGGAAGGGATCAAAGAGGCTGTAGAAGAACACTTTGGCACATCTAGCAACTCTAATCAGCCTGGATCCACTTTTTAAATCCCATCTAGATCATTCATATTTCTCATACGATTCGTAATATACCCAATGTCCACTTTTATCATTACCCGGTCAAGGATAACTTTTAATAGAATCAATGTATATTAATTCTCGTATAGAAATATAATGACTTCAGGTCTAAGGACCATTACATTATTATCACTGTGAGAATTACTTATGACACAACAGACATGTAGAATCTCACATCACGTCTATCCAGCATCATGTACATTTACATCTGCCTATGTTTTTGACTTTAGAATCACTATACCTATGATCAGTGAGATATGATCATCAGTCAACAAACACATCAGTCTTAATGCATTATTATTGTCCCTTAATAATAATACTTGACTAGGGACCTTTAGGAATATTGATATTATTCTTAAAATCTCATTTCTAAGTCATGTACTTAGAGGTATAGAATTCATATCATATTCCAAAGATATTTATTAATCTAACATTTATATCGCAGTAAATTAAGAATTAATAAATTATAAAAAGAATAATCGATAGAACATAAATATTAACAATTTAAATGTCTTAAACTAAAATATCATAGTATTGTCTATAGGGCACAAACACTAAAAGTGAGCCCCTTGACCACCATAGATTTTGTATCAGACACCTCGCTACAAACTTTTTTAATGCATATAGGAAGAAGAAATTGAAGAGGGATTTGGTTAAATTGGCCTCTCAAGTGCAACAAAAAAATTTGAATTATTGTGGAACCAATTAGTGGCAATAGAGCCAAGGACAATAGAATGGTTTGAAGACAAAGCTTTGGAGAAGTGGATTCTAGTACATGATGGGGGAAAGGTTTGGAATCATGACCACAAACCACGCTGAGAGTTGGAACAATGCAATAATTGATGCAAGAAATCTTCCTATAACTTCTTTAGTTAGATCATTGTTCGAAAAGGTCGTCGATTATTTTGATGCAAGGCGTGTAGAGATAACAACACAATCTCTCAATGAAGGTAATTTCACCAAGTTTGCCGCCATGAAATCGAGGCTTGCTATAACGCATGCAAGTGGACATCAAGTCAAATTGTTTGATCGAGACACGTGGCTATTTTAAATAACTACAAAAAAAGATGGACTAAAGGGAGGAAATGACCACACTATTCGCATATATGAGTACACTTGTACATGTGGAAAGTGGCATACTATCATATCCCTTACTCTCATGTCATAGCTTATTGCGCGTATATGAAAATGAGACATGATAATCATGTTGATGATTATTATAAGTTAGAAAATGTCTTAAAAATTTATAGTGGTGTGTTCGAACCAATTCCTAACAAACGTGATCCATGTTGGCCAATGACAATTAATTTTCCAAAGCTTGTTCATGATGAGGATGTTCAAAAAAAGAAGGGGAGATGAATATCAACAAGATTTAGAATTGAAATGGATTTTCAAGCGCCACTGGGAAAGAAAACCAACTCGTCTCCTTGAATTTTCATTTAAAGTTTAAGTTATTATGAATGATGTTGTTATCTATATTTGGAAGAATTGGAACCATTATTAAGAGTTAGAATGTTATTGTGAACTTTGTAATTTACAAATTTTCTATTTTTAAGCTTATATTTTGTCTCTGCAATTTTGATAATGTCTATACCGTCATTCTACTGTTGTGAAATCATCAAGTAAAAAATTAGATTAAATGAAGTTGCAGTTTGCCAACAGTGATACAGGGTAGGTATAGTTGACACAGTCTGTCCAAACAGGAAACGTATGTATTATTTGCGTTTGTATTTACAAAAACATTTAAAAAATTGTTTTATGCAGAAACACATGCAAATTTGACATTTAAAAGGTCAGAAACAAAACCTAAATATGCGTTGGAGACAGAAATGCATGTAAATCTTGCGTTTCCTTTTCAATTTCTTTTAGGATTATATTGTTTTGCAAACTACCTTGTTTAACAAATAGAATTCCATAACAACCAATTGATTCACAGAACATAAACTAGACAAAAACAAGAATGAAGTAGATCATACAAATATTCAAAAACAAATCCATTAATAGTGGAAGTACAATCACAAATTAACACCATAAAAACCAAATATAAAAAATAATATTGTCTCCAACTATTATAATTTTTTAAACCATCAGAATCACAACTAGTTCAAATCAGAAACACAACTAGTTCAAAAGAAACATTTTCGATGGTTGAGCATCAAAACAGGTCCAGGCTCCAAATCAGCTAAACCACAAAGATGCTGTAAAAAAAGAAAAAACATTAAACAAGAATAAAACAAGACCAAAAGTGAACTAAAATTAATATTTACGCAATGATCAGTACTAATAAACGTGACTTACTAGATTAATTATGCTTTACGCATTTGTGACCATCAGTACCACATTTGGGCTTTTTTTAACCCTTTTCGAACGCCTTAAATCATAATTCTGACCAAATCTTGCAGCATCACGTGTTGGATTCACAACAATAGAGAGTTCTGCCTCTATAACATCTGGTGAAATAGTAAATTATGAGGAGATACCATCATTTCCTAGGGTTGCGCCTAGAACGTGTGCATTAACAGCCTATTGAACAGGTTCTTCAACATGTTGAGCAGATTGCCAATTTATAAGATAAAAACTAAGCGATTACAAATATATCATGCTAGAGCCACTGTATACAGGTAGTTAGGTTAAAGAAATTCACTAGAGGGTCGGAATAAATTACCTCATGTGAACAAGCTCTTCAACATCCTGCTGAGCAGGTTCTTCAATTTCTTCAACAACCTCCTGCGTAGGAAGTAATGAACTACTAGGTGTTAGGCCGAGATTAAATCTTGGAAAATAATCAGTTGATTGCTGAACATGTTGAACAACATCCGGATGAGCAGGTTCTTAAACTTCTTGAACAACATCCTACGTAGGCAGTAATGAACCACCGGGTGTTAGGTCGAGATTAAAACTTGGACAATAATCAATTGGCTTCTGAACATGCTGAACAACATCCGGACGAGCAGGTTCTTAAATTTCTTCAACATCATCTTGCGTAGGCAGTAATGAACCACCGGGTGTTAGGCCAAGATTAAAGCTTGGACAATAATCAGTTGGCTATTGAACATGATGTTGTATAGGATGTAACAAATCTCCTTGATTGCAATGAGGTGGTTGTGTAGCAGCGTGAGAAGCGCTTATATTTTGACCATTATTTTCCTTCTCAAGAACTAACTGATTATCTCCAAATACTGCATCACCAGGATCATATTCATCATCCCCTGAAGCTGTTGGTACAACTGCATCAATGCACGCATCACCAGGTACTCGACGCCGGACCAAACGCACGCCTCCGCGACCTCCTCAATGGCCGCCCCGTTTAGGGCATCGACTACGAACCTTTCTTGCAACTTTTTCTTTATCCCGACGTTCTTCCAGTGGTAAAGCCTCAAAAAACCCATGAATCAAACATTGTTGAACAATATGCCATCCGAGAGTAGCTAATTCGATAACCTCTGGTAATATATTGTAAGTACGTCTTACTATAGACTTGAATAATTCTCCCTGAGAAAAAATCAGTACTTTATATTAGTTCCTCAATTAATTCTATTTAGATTAATATTGTATTTAAAGTACAAGATAAAAAATCTATAAGACAGAACAGATGTTGAAATTAAACTAGTTAAGTGACTGTCATAATCAAGCACCCATAATCAGACTCACAACATATAAAATTGCACAAAACCGTTTTGTTATCATTATCAACAAAAAACTTAGCTGTTAGACACATAATATATAGTTTACTTATCTTATTAAATATCAGATATGACAAGTACGAATAGAGCTACCGCGTTAGATTTTTAGGGAGGGAAAATGCAATGTATAAGTAAACTAAATTGATATGTATGACAAAACACTAGTCTTCTTCTACAAAGGACATGCAACAATTGGCCAGAATCATATAAAAATGGTCATCCACAGGTTATAAACTTAATCATCACAAAAAAAAATCAAAATCTTTATTCCAATTACTAGCACATAGATAAATAAGGTTAATGGTAAAATAGATAGAGTTTAAATAATACTTACAACATAGACATGAAGTGCACCCATCCGAGAATGAAATCTTCGAGTCTTGTGAATACACCAATTATAATATTCATCATCTTCACCAGCACCATCAATCATATCTAACTCACAAATATAATTCAATCGAGATTTCCAAACATCGATAGATAGTTGATGCATTTGGACCCAATTGACATAAACATTTCCTTGTAATGTCAATCTACGGAGGTCACTCGAATATTCAGGATTATCCAGAATATGTTGAAACATTCCAAACTGCCATAAAACTCCATAAGGCTGATGAGGCTCCACAATGAAAATACAAATCAGCGGACCACAGTAGTGCCATATTTTTCGTCCACTCAAACAATAAGCAGTTAGCGAGTCCAAGACATGTATAGGATAAAGATTCCATATAAAATGTGACGACCCGATATCATCCAAAATTACACGATAGACAGGAAGAGTACGCCCATTATTCTCTGAAAAAGAATGACGCACAAGCCACATATACAAAACATAAAACACAGTATAAAAGTTATCATCAAAAAATGAACCAAATTGCAGTGTAATATGAATTTTAAACGAAAATAGCAAACTACAATATTTATTAGACAACTAAGATAACTAAAACTAGTTAAATAAAATTAATTACCTCAATCCAAGTGGGCTAGCAAGCTGTCCAGCCCAAAACTGATCATCAACCAAAGAATAGTTAGTACGTAATGGTGGTGCTATAGTTGGAAATCGCTCCCAAGCCCACAGTTGAAGCAATATCAAATAACCAACCATCTCATCTCTATCTAACTTGCAACATTTACACAATTTTCTGTATAAGAAGGCAAGAACAGCAGCGCCCCAAGCATACTTACCACACGCATCGAGATCTTGAAGATATGGTATCCACATACAATGTACTAGACCACCAGAATGATCTGTAAACATGGACCCCACAATCAGCTATAACAAATACGATCTAGTGTAGTGTCTAATTTATTCATCAGATGCATTATCATCCAACTTCTTTGGAATAAAAATGTTAAACCAACTCAGTTGCAACTTACTACCATTAAATCGATCGCTTAGAGGAAAATGCCCAAAAACTGATCCAACAATATCAGACCACGCCTCATTAGCACTAGAAGTGGCACCAATAACGGGATCACCGTCAACAGCCAATGTAACGACCGATAAATTACGTTTGTATTATATTCTAATAAAGATAATTTATGTGTATTATTATGTGATTAAATGTGTTGAGTCGTAAACCCTAACTGCTATGTGCTACGTGTTGTCCGTTTTGATCGGAATGTGTTTCGGATATTTATTAAGTGTTTTATTATAAGTTATAGGTTTTATATCAAAATCCGTACAACTCAAACAATGTTTTAAAAGCCCGTATTTAAAAAAAATCATTGGCCTTATTTTTCCAAGTACGACCTATACCACATCGTTATTCTAAACACCTAGACGTTTTACAAATTTACCTCTTTCGCGAAAAATGACTTTTCTGGACCCTTTCGGGAGTCAAAAACCCCACAAAAATCACATTTTTATTTTTATATGATCATGAAATTATCAAACATCATTTTTCTTTATATTTTTGTAATAATTACAATTTTTGAGAATTTTTGGTATATAATTTGTATTTATTGGATATTTAAAAATTCATAATCAATACCCAAAAATTATGAAATTTTGGGCCAAATAATTTTATTAGATGTGTAATTAGACCCTTAATTTTATTTAGGGGTATTATTTTCCATAGTATAAATAGCTGATTTATTTACTAATTATTATTAATTAATTATTAAAAATCAGAAGAATAAAAAATTAGAAAGTGTGGGTGAGAGTTGAGTTCTTGGAAGAAGGTGAGAATCAAGCCGTGTTTCAAGAAGATTTAGTGATCCTCTGAAAACGCTCGAGTAACCAGTACAATACTTGTGAAGAGACGAATCTATTGATACTAATATCATCAACTGAGGTTTGTCAAATCTTAAAATCGATTTTTTTGTGTTCTTGGTATGAATTTCAGTTTTTGGAGTTTGAAGAATCGTTTGATTGTTTGATTGATTCAGTTAGTTTCATTGTAGTCTCAGGAGTAACTGGGTATTTTTATTTTGATTTTATAACCCCTGGAACGTTATGTCGAGTTCTTGGGTTTTAGTATTTTTAATTTCATTTTTTTAAGATTTATAGATGTTATTGATTGTGTTTGTTGATGGGAAGTGATTATAGAACTCCGTAGCTTTAATTTGGCATAAGAATCGCGTTGTTTGGTTTCGGATTAAGTAAAAACGACCTCGCCGGATTTTGGTTTGAAGGTCGCCGGTTTTGGTCGATTCTCGCCGGAGAAGACGACGCAGGGGGCGTTGGGGATAACAGGGTACGAGGCTGAGCTGCAAAAAGGATTTGGAGTGAAGTTGCATAAAAAACAGAGCAAAATCATCTTGTTTGGTCCGTGATTTTACCTCGCCGGAGTCCGGCGAAGAACCTCCGGAAACTGGAGCTTTTCCAGAAACCGGTGTGTTCTTCCCGACCCGGTTGGCTGCCCCCAACCCAGATTCTTAATCCACCTGACCCGGTTTTGATTCTCAAAACCCAAAATTGATTTTTGATTTTGTGATTCTGTAATTTTATTTAATTATTTTATTTATATAAATCAGAAATAGATTTTGTTAATTCTAAAAATTAATAAAAAATCAGATTTAAAAATCTGAATTATTTTATAATTAATTTCTAAATTATTTTATTAATTTAGAAATTCGAACTTAATTATTTAATTATTTATCTAATTATTTATTTAATTATTTATTATTTTATAATTAAGTAATCATTTAATAAATAAGATTAAATAGATCGAATAATTTGATTAATAATTCGATAATTAATCGAATAATAAAAGTAACTCGTAAATATACAAGTAGTGTTCGAGAATTTGAGAATAGATGTTCGAGCGTTCGTTTATTTATGTGATTCGATTCTGTAATAATTATTCGTATTGAATAATTAATTGTAAGTAATCGATTTAATCAAATAATTTGTAAATAATTTGTAATAAATTATAATTAATTCTAAAATTAAGGAATAATAATTTTAAAATACAATAAATATTAAATAATTATTTAAAATTATAATTAAGGTTTAATTAATTATGATTAATTAATTATAATTGAATTATAATTAAATAATTCTTATTTATTGCGTAGTAATTAAACTGTTAGTCAGATTTGAGTTAAACGAAGACCCTTAGACTCAGAAAAATGACCCGATTCCATTAAAAATAAATATAAATCATAATCTCTTTCGGAAGCGAGTCGGCTTATGGTAATTAATTGTTTATAGGCCCTATTAGGGGTAGAATGGAGTCTAATAAATCCCGAAAAATTAGAAATCGAACCAATTAGTATTTATTAATGCGAGTATAAGTCTAGTATCGATTCTAAAAATAATTATAAGTCTAAAATTAATTATGTGTCTTATGTGATATGTGTTTTACGTGATTATGTGAACTTTATGTGTTATATAATTATATGCGAGTCAGATAGAATCGTATGGGTAGATGATTAGGGCTTCGTGGTATCAATCTGAGTTATGCGTATGCAGTAAGTCATCTAAACGAATATCTTTCCATGATAGATTCAGTACCAACAATGCGAATCAAGCAAGAGACAGAAGGCAGTGAATCATACGAGGTGAAGTGCGCTCCAGACAAGTTTTTCCCCTATTCTTAGTTCAGAATAGTGAAATATATCCAACTTTCCATATCAATTACACTTTGATAATTCTTGTTCATATATACTGATACACAATTATTGATCCTTATTTCTATTTCATTTCGATTCTTGGTTTCTCCCAATTTATTGAATCCTCTATTCATATTCCAATATTGATACCCTTACTTACATATACTCTGATATATCCTGATGTTGGGATACATCGAAGGCATACCGATTGTTCCGGATGCTAAGCTATGGACTGGATGGTTATGATGCGGGTCAGGTATTAACCGGACCCTTGATTATTAAGCCATAGTTGCCTGGGTACCCCTTATTTTGGTTGGGTCTATGCAGTTGGGTATAGATTCGCACTGTATCCTGACTGATCAGCAGGTTATAGTGCATATGTTGGTTCTTTTGTCCAGTCTCGTTCATTTGGCACTCGCCATTAATGGCAATTTATTATTCTTTCAAGAAACAGAGGTTGTTCAAACCAGCAAATTACCTGTTCATTTATTCTTCTCTCTTTACACTATATATATATATATATTGTTGCAGGCTTGTTGAGCAACTTTGGCTCACCCCCTTTTATTGTTATTCACCTTGTTTTTCAGTTAAGGTTGAGAATGAAACCCATCAGAACCCGAATAGTCAAGAAGCGAGTCAAGCAGCGGGACCCTCTAATACCAAGGGGGTTTGTCCCTACCCCAGAAGAGAGCTTTGAGTTGTCAGATCAGGTGTAGAAAGATAAGTAATAGTTGTAGTTGGAATAAAAGATGTTTAGTTTAAAATGTGAATAAAATAATGTTTTGTAATAAAGAGAGTTCTTGAGACAGGTTGTTAGACTGGTTTGTAATAAAGTTGGTTTGTCGTTCTTGTTTTCAATCCTTAACCTTGAAAAGATCCTGAGTAGTAGTAGTTCGGGGTAATTATTTTATTTATATCATGCTTGTACAGGTTTAGTGAGTAGTTAGTGTTAATAATACCCTAAATTTATACCCCGAATTTGGAGGGTGTTATAGCCAAGCCTGTAAGAACTCCAACATCCGGAAGTATAATAGAACACTCTCCCACTGGTAGATAAAAAATATGAGTTTCTGATTGCCATCTTTCTACCAAGGCTGAAATGAGACCCCAATCCAGTTGTAGGGAAGAAACACTTGTAATTTCATAGAAACTAGTTGATTGTAAAAATAGAAGCATATTACGGTATAATTAAGGAAGTCGGGCCTTATTTAGATTGGAACGACGACATCGCTGAGCATCGCCACCACCGAGTCTCCAAATCTCTGTAGATCTATGCTCAGACTGTAAACGCAGGAGAGTATGATCACGAGGTCCAGGATTCCTATATATACTATATTATAATAGACGAAACATTAAAAGTTTGGTAGTCGGTAGGTCGGTACTTGCTGAAATTACTTAATTACCCTTAATTATTCTAATTCTAATTATTGGGTCGATCAATTCTAACTCTAATTGATATTGAAGTCAACTTCATCTAATTGATTTACCAATTTTAATTCTATTTTATAACGAACTCTATATCATTATAATATATATTAAATTCAACTTCTTCTACCAATTTATATTTTAATTCATATCGAGTTCTATATTATTTTACTTCTGGCTAAATTAAATTTAAGCAAACTAATTATAATTATTAAGATTTAGTTGATATATTAGGTGACTCGGACTAAGATAAAATAACAATACTATCAATCCTCCTAAAAAAATTATACTAATGAACTTGGATAAACAAAATAATATATGTTATTTATCCAGTATAAAAAATATATTATACAATTGATTCAGACTAACATAAAACTAAAAAGAAAATACAATTCGATCAACAAAATTAAAATCATATATACTAATTATTCAGTCTAAAACAAAATTATCTTATTGATCCAGACTTTAAAAAAATTAAAATTAAACTAAAAATAATTAGTTTGATTTGATCGGTGTATTGGGCATCGGGTTAAAGTAAAGTAATGTAAACCACTGATCTGAGATAAATCAAATTTATATTAGATTAAGTAAAATTCGTATCCTATTGATGTGAACTAAAAAATCAAATTTTAATTAAAACATAAATATTATTTTTTTAAAAAATACACATAAAATTATCTATAAAACTATATTGTTCAATCAGTAATATTATTTTTTTCAAAATTTTTTTATAGATTTATAGTTAATCGATTAAGTAATTATCATGCTAAAATAATATTTTTTAAGGTCCCAGCATAATGGAGACATTATATTTTTATCATCAATAAAATAACAATTTCGTTATAATAATATTCCCCTTACCAATGTTATCCCTTTAAATAAGTTTAGATGTTCTAAAAAGTTTTGAACATATACATCTACTAATATAATTATCATGAAGTCATATCATTTAAAGTTCTAAATGAAAAAAATTAAGAATTGAATTCAAAATATTTTTTAAAAATATTATATAATATTAAAAAAAATCGATCCGTGCATCGCACGGGTTTTAAGCTAGTCCTAAATAAAATTCAAATGGATATATGTTATATTCAGAAATACATAAATGGCGCAATATATTATTGAACACAAAAATGATGCAGAACGTTAGTGGGTGTGTAGGTTTATCAACCTTCCCTAAAAATAATAATTTCTTAAATTATTAAACTCATATATGAATATTTTAAACACATAAATGATTAACTATATATAGTATCTTCTGACTAAAATATCATGGCCATAATATATAAATATAAAAAAGAATGAATATAAAAAAGACGCAAACAGTTGCAAGTAGAAAATCTACTTAAATAAATTCCATTGAATGATTCTTATGACGTTATCTAATTTCTGTATCTATTTATTATCGGATAACGTGGCTACCTATAGACACCCTACGATAATCAAAATGAACTAATAAACTATATGTATATGATATAATGATGCATATGGAAATCTGAAACTTCAATTTTCTATAGTACAAATCAAACTACTAGTATACTGATTTCAATATATTGGATACCAATTACTGCTTGGATGAACTAGTAAATAGTGTTCAGATTTATAAATTAGTAACCCTATCACACAATTTTTATCACAAACACACATAAATACAATCAAACATACAATATATTAATTATTAAACAATAAATCATTAATATTCCTTACTCTAAAACACTTAAAAACATGAAGATAGCAGCTTATAAAACACATTAATAAAAAAAATTAGTTAAAAAACAATCAACACAACTATATATGTATGTATATAGATAAATGTATAAGAGAATTTAAAACACATAAAAGAATTCCATGGTAGATTATACGAGATCTATGAAATGGAAGAACCCTATTTTTTTCTCGATTACCTCCAATTGGAACTCCAGTTATATATCTATTCAGTAGAATGTACAATTGCGGGGTGTATGTCACTGTCGGGGGCTAAAATTGTCAATTTACATAAATGCGTGTTTTTTTGACGTTTCTTCGTGATAGTTTGAGCCTTCTTTTTAACTTGTGATGTTCTGGGCCTTTACAGTTGAAAATGTGAGAGTTGGGACCTTTCTCGTTAAATTTGGAGTAATTTATCTCCAAATTGTCTTTCCAAGAGTTGGATGATTGGAAGAGAAATATACAGTGTTAAACATATTGATATTTAATAAATCTTCACTTTCTTTTCTTTTCTTCAATAACTCGGGAACGCATGGTCGACTTGTAGCTCTTGGAATAATGCATGGTCATTTTGTAACACTTTAGTGTCAATATGTAGCATTCCAAGTTCAAATGAATGGACTACAATGAGCCACCTGTCCCTATATTCTCAATCAAGTCACATCAATATATCTATGATCTTTGAAGGAACAAGCAGTCTTCTCCAGCAATATAGTAACGAAACTCTGCAGAATTATATTTGTGAGAGCCAGTTTGATTTTTTTAAGATTTTTACAAGGAGAAGTGCAGCCAAAATTTACTGACACCATAAAGGCTTACACAGCTACATTCACAAGCTTTAGATCTATGTTTTGAGAGAGTATTTGATAAGATCTATAGCTTGTTAGAATGATAAGAAGAACCCTATATTCATAGCCTATTGTATTGATTCTTTCTATACTTGTTGCTCTGAATTTTTAGTATTTGGAGTTATAAGAAATTCTAGTGGTTATTTTACTTAATACAATAATTTAGCCCTGAATATTGTATTTAGCCGTTTTAGTTTTGATTCCACTACTTAAACTTTGATAAAAACGATTAAGTTACATTTATCCCTGTGTAATTGAACTCTTGACTCAACACCAATGACCCTTCATACCGAATCTATAACAAATATTTTCAACATTCTTTTGTCTTTTTTTATCTTTCTTCACTTTTTCCAACTTCAGTTTGGAGTTCGGTTTTTTGTATTTGAGAAAACTATTATTTCTCACTTGATTTTCTCGACCGCGCTCGCGCCCATGTCCACGGCTATGTCCGCCACGACGCCCACACACATAATTATAATTTATTGCTTTGACTTCAAGGAAAAGGTCTAGATCCAGTTGGACGAGACTCATGATTCTTCATCAAAAGTTTGTTATTTTATTCTGCAATAGAAGACATAAAATTAAATCTGAATATTTTGTAAAACCTTTTTCGCGGTAATTTTGCTGGAGGAGTACATTTGAGGTATGAAAATTTGAATAAGTTTTTTCTAACGTATCTACGTCAAGTTGAACAAAAATTTGAATAAGTTTTTTCTAACATATCTTCGTCAAGTTGAACAAATTTGTTCAAGTGACAAACTTGCAGATCTGTTTATGAAGTCATTATCTCCATCAACTTTCTAGAAATTGGTCTATAAAATTGGGATGCGTCGACTTAAAGATCTAAAATAAATTTCCATAATCGATGTACTCTTTTTCCTTTGCTAGAATTTTTTCCCTAATTATTTTTTTCCCTTGAAAGGTTTTAATGCGGCACGATTATTAAAAATGGACATTCATGGGGGAGTGTTGTGAATGAATGTCCTAGAAAATTTTAGCTATGAATATCCTAGAAAGTTCTAGTTAAGGCCTTTGGCTTTTTAAGCCTTTTGACTCTTTATATCCATCAGACTTTTGTCATTTTGAGTTCCTACAATTTGTAAGCATATATATAGGCCTCATACTTAGTCTTGTAAACACATTTGAATCAATCCAACTTTATTTGTTTATTACCTTTCATTTTCTTTTTCTCTCTTTGTCACATATCTATTATATAACCATAATAATATATATCTATAACACCATTCTTTTTAAATAATTTTTTTGCTCTACCTTAAAAAAAAGACTTTTCACATGTCTGTAAATTATAAAACATGCACACTGACCGTTGTGAATCGCCTCGAGGCTATGGCCCATTCTAGCACAATGTTCAGCATAAGTGTCCAAATAGTACATGAGAAAGCTGGCGCTCCATATACACTTTGGTAACATTTTCTTCTTAGGTTAATACGCATTTAATATTGGTGTTACTCAAACAATTATCGTTTCCTCAACAAAGTCAACGGATCTATAGCTTGTGTTTACACTTCTAACGCATTACAAGTTTGGGTTTACCACAAAAACGCATTTAATACATGTGTTAGCTAACTAACACTGCACTTATAACTCGTCATAATAGCTAATTGACACCCCACTCATAACTCGTCATAATCTATTACAAAAGGAGTATGTGTATGGGACCCACACACATATCCCTATGTAATTGAACTCTTGACCCCACACCAATGACCCTATATACCGCATCTATAACAAACATTTTCAACATTCTTTTGTCCTTCTTCACTTTTTCCAATTTCGGCTTGGAGTTTGGTTTTTTTGTATTTGAGAAAACTATTGTTTCTCACTTGATTTTCTCGCCCGCGCCCATGTCCACGGCTATGTCCGCCACGACGCCCACACACATTATTATAAGGTTGCTTTCACTTCAGGTAAAAGGGCTAGATCTAGTTGGACGAGACTCGTGATTCTTCATCAAAGGTTTGTTATTTTGTTCAGCAACAAGATGACATGAAATTAAATCTGAATATTTTGTAAAACTTTTTTCACGGTATTGTTGTTGGAGGAGTACATTTGAGGCATGAAAAGTTGAATAAGTTTTTTCTAACATATCTTCATCAAGTTCAACAAATTCGTTCAAGTGACAACCTTGCAGATCTGTTTATGAAGTCATTATCTCCAACAACTTTCGAGAAATTGTTCAATAAAATTGGGATGCGTCGACTTAAATATCTAAAATAATTTTTCATAATCGATATACTCGTTTACCCTTGCTAGGATTTTTTTTCCTAATTGATTTTTTCCTTGAAAGGTTTTAATGCGACACGATTATTAAAAATGGACATTCAAGGGGGAGTGTTGTGAATAAATGTCCTAGAAATTTTTAGCTATGAATATCATCAAAAGTTCTAGTTAAGACCCTTGACTTTTTAAGCCTTTTGACTCTTTATATCCATGCGACTTTTAGTATTTTAAGTTTTTACAATTTGTAAGCATATAAATAGGCTTCGTACTTAGACTTGTAAACACACTTGAATCAATCCAACTTTATTTATTTATTATCTTTCATTCTCTCTTTCTCTATTTGTCACATATCTATTATATAACTATAATAATATATATATATTTATAACAACATTCTTTTTAAATACTTTCGTTGCCCTTCCTTAAAAAAAGACCTTTTTCAACTATCTGTAAATTGTAAAATATACTGACTGACCGTTGTGAATCAGCTCGGGGCTATGGCCCATTCTAGCACAATATTTAGCATAACTATCCAAAATAGCACTTAAGAAAGTTGTCCTTCTAGGTAACATTTTCTTGTCATGCGTTAGGTTAAAACACATTTAATATTGACATTACTTTAATAAATATCATTTTCTCGGCAAAGTTAACGAATATATAACTTGCGTTTACACTTCAAACGCATTACATGTTCGGGTCAACAACGCATTTAACGTTAGTTAACTAACACCACACTCCTACTCATCTATATTATATTATTATAAGCGAAACATGGTTTCGTCTGGTGGGTTGGTTAACATCTTTCTAAAACATTTATTTTCACCTTTCAAAATAAAGTTAAAACAAAAATAATTTATTTAAATATATTAAATCATGTATCTAATACAATTATAAACTCTTTTAACTACAATTCAACTTAACTTCTAATTATCATCAACTTCTTTCTCATATCTTGCACATGAAACCAAATACTTCCAAACTTAATTTCAATAATTTATATTTTAATATTAGAAAATAATTCATATTTTTAATTCATATTTTAAATCAATCAGTATCACCATACATATAAAAAATTAACTTCTTTAATTTCAATAATATATAATTATTTATATAATAAGTAGATTGTAAATATTATATCGTGCATCGCACGGGTTATAAACTAGTAACTCGTGATAATCTTTTACAAAAGCTATGTTAGTCCCTTAACAATATAACAAGAATTACAGAAGGGGGGGTGAATGGAATTCTTGAAACTTTTTCTTGAATAAAAATGTTCTAACTCAAATATATATATAAGTGTGAGTTGATTAGCAAAATGTGGAATAGTTACTTCAAATGAATCAAAACACAAGTAATTAAAAACAAGAGTCTTTAAAAACTTTCTGGTGGATGTGAATGATTGCACCAGAGATATATAATATATATTGAGAGAACTCTGTGTGCAAAAAGCTCACAACTGCTTATAAAATAATAACAACTAAGAATGAGAGAAATGCTAAGAATACAGCTTACAAATGTTTCTCTCTTGGTTGCTTAGTTTCTTAGTTAGTTGCTATTCTATTGCTGCTTCTTGGTTTATATATCACCAAGATTATAAAGTAATAAGACAGGATAATAAAACAAAAACTATCAAGTCCAATACAATACTACTTCATTACTCTATTCCAGCATCTTTGAATATCTTCATAATAGCATGGAAATGGCAATGCTTCTTTGTTCTCGAAAACCCAGTTGAATAGGCTACCACATTCCATTTGCATACACTCGACGCATGTGACTGTGTTGTCACTGTCAACAGATATTTGAATTCTTTATCCGTCGGGTTTATGATCATCCGTCGAGTTATTGATCATCCGTCGAGTTGTTGATCATCCGTCGAGTTGTTATTTATCTGTCGGGTAGAAATCAGGCACTTGACTCTATTTTATTTATGCAGAATTACAAGATATCATCTATGTACAATTAATCAACTTATTCTGCATATCTAGTTACAATCAACATGACTTAAGTACTACTACAGATTCTAAATAATGTGTATGCAGAAATGTGCTACATACTTATTGTTACATAAGCTACTCACTCGATGGATAATAAGTCATCATCTGTCGGGACTAAAATGAGTTATCCATCGGGACAATAATCCTTATCCGTCGAGTGCTACATTTTCACTAAGTAAAATCTACCAAGGTGTTTTGTTCAAGAGATCATCAAGTACACAACATATACACAACAATCTCCCCCAATTTATGTCTACTGGAATTGTAGCCATAAATTAAGAGATACTTGATGATAACAAAACACCCTAAAAATACAACTTAAAAAGACAGTAGATAATACTGAAAAGTGCTTCAATTAACAAAATGTACAAAGTTTTGCTCACAGTCATTTTCAAGATGCTCCTCTAGCCTGAGCAGATTTATCTAGTTTCTTGAAGGTCTGGATCTCTTTCCAAGCTTTTTGTTGTTTTCTTCAATCTGATTTTGGAGCAGCCTGTGGAATTCCAGTTCATCAGATTATGAGAGATTTAGCTTTTCTTGTATTTCCAAGAGAGTCTCATTGCTAGAGATGCTCAATTGGTCTTCTAATCTAAAAAATCTTCTCACTTCTTTGTCATCCATGAACTCCATCAGCCAGTAGGGTCTTAGATGCACTCTTCTTCCTGTGTATGTGATAATTAGAGTCTTTGGGAGTGCATCTTTAGCTCTAACACTCCTTATTTCTTCAATTTTTTTTAGTACCATTCTTCTTGCAGTAACATTGAACCCGAAGTTCTTCTTGAAGGATGAATAAACCTTAATCAGTACAGCTTGGCTTTCCAGAAGGATCCTGTGAAGTGGCCATTGCATCTCATTTCCTCCCTTGTACTTGAACAATAACCTTTCAGGTAGGTTTCTGTATGCATCAATTCCTCTCACTTCATCTAGTTCATCTAGATAGAGGTTTAGATCAGAAAATTCCTTGATGTCACACAAGTACATATAATCTCCTTTGTTGACTTTAGGTTGAGCTTTGACTAGAGATTTTGATTTGAGAGGTGACAGCTTCACTTTCTTTACTGCTCTTGACTTTGTTCTTTTTGGCTTGCTGAGGATTGGTAAATTGAAATCAGGAATTGGTATGTTTTCCCATTCTATTGGCTCATCCTTAGGCACAATAGGTTCACCATGAATGTTCCTGTAAGGATCCACTATCTTGATATCTTCAAATACCACAGAGAATTTTGATGCTTGAGTAGTAGTTGAAGTGGACTCCATGGGAAACTGATTCTCCAATTCCTTATCAACAATGTCCAGTTTCCTTTTGGTTCTTTTAGCCAATTCCTTGATTTTTGGAGACTTCTTCTATTGTTCAACTTGCTTCTTTGGATCTTGAGATTCAATGATTTCAGATGGCTGAGCAGGAATTTGTTGTAATGAATTTACAGCATGTAGCTTGGCCAAGATAGCAATTTGCTCTTTCTTTTGTTTAGCCTTTTTAGCATCTAGAGCAGCTTGCTTCTTTTCCTGCTTCAATCTAGCCTTTTATTCTCTCTTTACTTGAGCAAATTGAAGAATGTCCAGCCACCACACAAATTTCTTTCCCATTCCTGAAAATTTTAGCAATTCTCTTTTTGGAAGCTGAATCAGCTGGATCTTTGTAGAAAGCAATTGACCTTGACAGAAGCTTCTTTTCATCAGACTTAGGTGTCTCATACACAGTATCCAAAGGGTTCTTCAATGATAATTTTGAATAATTTACCCTTGGTTTCAGAATTATTTCAGCCTTTGGAGATTTGATGCAGGATGATTTTCCCCTTTCCAGATAGTTCATGCTAATCTCATTCACAGAAATTTGCTTGACTTGAGAGTGATGGATGGCTGACTTTACTGGCTCCTTGACTAGTTTAAACTTCCTTTGTATATCCTCATCAATCTTCTTCCAGTTGAGTGGACTCAACTTCTTCTTTTCAGCTGCTCTAAAGTTGGCTGCTGCTGCATTTATCAGATCTATATTATTTGTAATTGGTGACTTTGAGATAGTAATTGAAGGCACAATCATTTTACTGATTTGAATTTGAAGCTTCTCCCCCTCACTTGGTCCATTCTCCCCCTTTTTGTTATCATCAAGTTGAGCAGAGGAGGGGGTTTGAGCAACCACCAGTTTTTGAAGTAAATCTGTCTGTTGGGCTTGATGAAGATGAATGGCTGTCAAAGATGCTTCCATGGCTGACATTCTTGTGTCCAATGCATCTATCTTGGTTACAAGATCAGAATTTTTCCTTAATTGCCTCTTGATGTCAAGCATTGTATCTTCTGGAAGCTTAGAGTCCATTTTGTCTGAAATGGCCTTCTTCATCTCCTTAATATCACCCTTGATGGTGTTTACATCCCTAGCATGTTGGAAGCCTTGAATTTGTTGAATTTGCAGAGAGGCTAGATGTGCCTGAAGGAGTTTCTTGGTGCTGTCATTTGAAGTGATTTGAAGAGCAGTATGTGTCTGATTGATTAGTTGGATCAGGGTTGTCTTGAAGTAGTGCTCATCACAGTGCTTTGAAAATGCCCATGATGGCATACCTGATCTTGAACTGGAACCTACTTCTCCCCCTATGTCCATTGCTCTATCTTCACTATCCTCACTTTCATTACCAAAGAAATCAGCTGAGCCATCAGTCTCATAATCCATATCACCAGCTGTAGAGGGCATTACCAAAGAAATCAGCTGAGCCATCAGTCTCATAATCCATATCACCAGCTGTAGAGGGCAAAGTTGTGATAACATCCTTAGCTCTTATCATAGACTGTGTGGTATGCACCAGATTGAGCATCCTTTCTGCATTGTCATTGCCATGTTCAGCTAGAAGTTGATAAGCTGGAACAGGGTGAGTAAATGCCTCGACATCAAGGGAGGTGGAATCTATAACAGCTTTAGGTTGCTAAGATAGTCCCTCCCTGTCTGCATACTGGACATTCATTAACTCACTAGCAATGACATCCATCCTTATAATTCCAGTACCTGCATTTCTCTCATTTTCTCTCTTTTGTTGCATCAAGGTCTCACCCTGGTTCCCCACCCTTACACCCTCACCTTCACCATCTAAGGTGGGACTCCTCTCAATTTCCTTTGCCAATCCTAAAGAAATGGATTGCATAATTTTACTCATTTCCTCTCCTTTTTCCTGGGAGCAACCCAGACTCTCACTCAAAACACTCTTCTCTCTCAATCCTAATAGTGACTGTACAACCACTAATTCTTCTGCACTTGAAATAAATGAAGTTTGAAGCTGTGCAGAGATACTCGACGGATGAGTGATATCCATCGGGTGAGTGGTTTTTCAATCCGACGGATAACTGTTGTTAAGCTTATCCGTCGGGATACAATCACTACTCGACGGATGAGCAATATCCATCGAGAGAGTAGAAATGAATGAACTAGGAATGGAAACTATTATGGACTCTGTGCTGATTGAAGATATTTCGGGAACAGATGATTCAACAGTTCCTGAAAAAATGGGCAAGTGAGCCAACAAATCATCTAAAAGATGATGCTCACTTGCACTAGATTTTGGCTTCCCCGACAAAGTTAAAGAAGGGGAATCGGGAATTGATGTGTTTATCATATCCATATCCAGTGAGTTTGTAGGTGAGTTTGGTGTTTGAGGTGCTTCTATTACTAGAGATTTTGGCTGTGACTCCACATTTATTGGAGCCACATCAAACTGAATTTGTAAAGGTGTAGTGACTGTGTCTTTAACACCAGTTTGCACAGTGTGCATACCTTGTGCATCCCCAAGGGTTTTAGATTTCTTCTTTCTGACATAAGTTTGGGGTGAGCTTGTGTCCCTAACCCTCTTAGCATGTGCTCTTGGTTGAGAGCTTTGTTCAATAACTACATCCTTTTGGGAGGATGCAGCTAGAAATGAGCTTTTATCCTTTTTAAGCACTGCAGTTTGTTGGGAAACTGCAGTATGGCTAGGCTGGGAATCACTCAACTTTCCATCTTTATCCTTAGGGTTTCTTTTATGTTCACCCCTTCCCTCACCTGACTTACCCACCTCCACACTCCCCTCTTTGGTTTTGGTGGATTTTGCAACTGGCATCTTTTGAGAGATACCAGAGGGAGCTTTCTTTGATTTGGATTTTGAAATATTTTCAGGTTTGGTAGCTTGGGTAGGCAACTATTGGGTCATTGACACAGTTGCCATAGCCACACTAGAACTCAAAAAAATTAGTGAGGTTGGAATAGTGGAAGGAATAGATGAACTTACCTCACTTACCTGAGGTGCTTCCATTACAGGGAAATAAAACAGTGGCACCTCCTTGTGACGATTGGCCCTGTTCAAATCTGCAATGAGCCTTCTCTCTTGAAACCAACAATCTAATTTGTTGTTAGGGTTCTCAAGCACAATACCCTCAGAGAGATGGTTAGCTAACATCATAAAGAATCTAGCATAATACACATTTTTACCTCTCTTATTTAACTCTCCTAGTTTAAAACCTAACTCAAACAAAATAAGGTCACTAAAATTATAGAATTTATCTGTAACTAGCATGTAGAGCATGTTAAGCATGGAGATATTGACTGAATCAAAATTACTGATTTTACCTGAAAAGACCTTTATCACTACATCACACATAAAACTCCATTCTTTCCTAAGGCCCAGTATCCTAATGCCACTTAACTTAGAAGTAGAAAGAGCATAGTTCATGGAATTAAGCATATTGATTATATCAGTGTCTGTGTGTGGTGAGGTCACAGTATTATCAGGAATCTTGAAACATGCTTTTATAACATCACTATTGATACATAATTCTTTACCTTTAATGGTTAGAGTGATGGTCTTATCTGTTGAGTTGTATGTAGCAGTGGTCCACATCTCTTCAACAATTTCACAAAAGATTATGGGTGATTCCAGCATGGCATAGCTAAGCTTGCAATTCTTCACAAAGTCCATCATCTTGTGATAGTCACCAGATTGCTGAATACCCTTGTTTACTAATGTAGTGAAATTGTTCTTCTCATAAATGAACCCAGTTTGAGACATAATCTTTACAACGGGCGCCATTGTTAGAGCATGAGAGCTTGAAGAGAAAGAGTAAGTGCTTTGAAAGAGAAAGAAGTTTGAGCAGTTGATTTGAGAATGATAAAAGAAAAGCAATTGAAATGAAATAAGCTTTTACACTATCTCAAAAATAACTGCTAAATAATAATAAAGTAAAATAAAGTAACCAATAAAAATTGCCTAAAATAGCCGTTTAAAAATAAACTGTAAAAATTCCACCCATTATCCGTCGTGTTATGCTTACAAACTGTAAGTATACTAGATGGATAATGTTCAGGGAATTAACGACCGAGATTAAGACAATTCGACGGATGAGGATAGACTGTTATCCGTCGAGTCATAAAATATTCCAGAAAAATAATTATTTTTTATTAGCAAATAGTATACCGACGGATGATTAAACTCGATGGATAAGGATCATCCGTCGAGATGTAAATTTTGACTTAGCCAAAATTTCATCCAAGACTGAAAAATCAATTAAATTTCTGGCTGCATTTCAACTTGCAAATTATCTCATATAAATTTAAGAATAATTAAGCATACCTAACTCACTTACCAACCTTGAAAAGGTGGATTCATCCAGTGGCTTGGTAAAAATATCTGCAAGTTGCTTCTCACTTGGAACAAAGTGTAGTTCCACAGTACCATTAATTACATCTTCCCTTATGAAGTGGTACTTGATATCTATGTGCTTTGTCCTTGAATGTTGTACTGGATTTTCAGTGATGACAATTGCACTTGTGTTATCACAGAAAATAGGAATCCTCTCAACTTGCAAACCATAGTCTAGCAATTGATTTTTCATCCATAATATATGTGCACAACAACTACCAGCAATAATATATTCAGCTTCAGCTCTAGAAGTAGAAACTGAATTTTGCTTTTTACTGAACCAGGACACAAGCTTGTTTCCTAGAAATTGACAGGTTTCTATTGTACTTTTTCTATCAATTCTACAACCTGCATAATCTGCATCTGAATAACCAGTTAGATCAAAACCAGAATCTCTAGGGTACCAAATGCCAAGTTTTGGTGTTCCCTTGAAATATCTGAAAATTCTCTTAATAGCTATTAAGTGAGATTCTCTAAGATTAGCCTGAAATCTAGCACATAAACATGTAGCAAACATTATATCTGGCCTACTAGCTGTTAAGTACAGAAGTGAGCCAACCATGCCCCTATAACTTGAAATATCCACAGACTTTTCAGTAGTGTTTAATTCAAGCTTAGTTGTAGTAGCCATGGGAGTTTTTGCAGATGTGCAATCCATTATATCAAACTTCTTTAAAAGATCATAAATGTATTTAGTTTGACTAATGAATATTCCATCACTAACTTGCTTAACTTCCAAACCAAGAAAGTAAGTTAGTTCTCCCATCATACTTATTTCATACTTACTTTGCATCAATTTGGCAAACTTTTGCAAAATTTCTCATCTGTAGAGCCAAAAATAATATCATCTACATAAATTTGAACAAGTATACTAGAGCCTTTAACATTTCTAAAGAATAAAGTTTTATCTACAGTACCTCTTGTGAAATGATTTTCCAAAACGAACTTTGATAAAGTGCCATACCAGGCTCTAGGTGCTTGCTTCAATCCATAAAGTGCTTTCAAAAGATAATAGACATGATCTGGAAAATTTGGATCTTCAAAACCAGGAGGTTGACTGACATAGACTTCCTCCTCCAAATCTCCATTCAGAAAGGCACTTTTGATATCCATTTGATAGACCTTGAAATTGGCATGGGCTGCATATGCTAAGAAGATTCTGATGGCTTCAAGTTTCGCAACAGGAGCAAATGTTTCATCAAAATCTATTCCTTCTTGTTGACAATAACCCTTAGCAACCAATCTAGCTTTGTTCCTGACTACTATGCCATTTTCATCCATCTTGTTTCTGAATACCCATTTGGTGTCTATTGGATTCTTTCCTTTAGGCTTGGGCACCAGCTTCCATACATTATTCCTTTCAAATTGGTTTAGCTCCTCCCGCATAGCTAAAATCCAATCAGGATCCAACAAAGCTTCTTCTACCTTCTTTGGTTCTTCCTTGGAAAGAAAGCTGTTGTATAGACATTCTTCTTGAGTTGCTCTCCTGGTTTGAACTCTAGAAGAAACATCACCAATTATGAGCTCAAAGGGGTGATCTTTTGTCCATTTCCTTTGTTGAGGTAGATTAGCTCTAGATGAAGAGGCCTCATTGTTGTCTTGATGAGTGATTGAATTTGATTGTTAGAAACTCCCCCTGAGTTTGTGGATCTTTAATTTGAGAAAGGGGAACTTTCTGTAGGTGATCTATCCTGACTTCCTGCTCCTTTTGATAACCCGACGGATGGTGAATTTTGAGTATCGACGGATGAAGCTGGTTGTCTCCCGACGGATAACGCAAATTGCCTCCCGACGGATGAAGCATTATGCAACTCGACAGATGTTGAGTTTTGTGCTTCATTAGTAGTAGATTTTTCTGCATTATCCTTTGATACTGTTTCTTGATCACTTTCAACATCACTTTCATCAGTAACCATCTCCACATTGTCGAATTTGAGGCTCTCATGGTAATCTCCATCTTGAAGTCCTTCAATCTTTTTATCATCAAACACAGCATGTATTGATTCCACAACAATGTTGGTTCTTAGATTGTAGACTCTATATGCTTTACCAACAACATATCCAACAAAAATTCCTTCATCTGCTTTAGCATCAAACTTCCCATTTTGATCAGTCTGACTTCTCAGAATATAACATTTACAACCAAAGACATGAAGAAAATTTAGAGTTGGCATCTTGTTCTTGAACAATTGATAGGGAGTCATGCATCTTGCTTGATTAACCAGGGAAATATTCTGAGTGTAGCATGCAGTATTTACAGCTTCAGCCCAGAAATATGTTGGCAGTTTAGATTCTTCAAGCATTGTCCTTGCAGCTTCAATAAGTGATATGTTCTTCCTTTCCACTACTCCATTCTGTTGTGGAGTTCTTGCTGCTGAAAACTCATGCAGAATCCCATTTTCCTCACAGAATGCTCTCATGACTGAATTCTTGAACTCAGTTCCATTGTCACTCCTGATTCTTTTAACCTTGAAATTAGGATGATTATTGACTTGCTTTATGTGATTGATGATGATTTCACTAGCCTCATCTTTAGACTTTAGGAAATATGTCCAAGATAACTTTGAGAAATCATCTACAATTACTAGGCAAAATCTTTTCCTTGAGATGGACAACACATTGACTGGTCTAAACAAATCCATGTGTAGCAGTTGCAAAGGTTCTTCAATTGTTGAATCAAGTTTCTTTCTGAATGATGCTTTAATCTGCTTCCCTTTTTGACAGACATCACACATTCCATCCTTAGAAAACTCCACTAGAGGAATGCCTCTAACCAGTTCTTTCTTTACTAGCTCATTCATGGTCTTGAAGTTTAAATGGGATAGCTTCTTGTGCCATAGCCAACTTTCATCCTGACTTGCTTTACTGAGAAGACAAGTAACAGATTCTGCATTAGATGAGTTAAAATCAGCTAGGTACACATTTCCTTTTCTCACACCAGTGAGAACCACTTTGTTGCTTCTTTTGTTAGTCACACCACAGGCTTCTGAGTTGCCTTTATCACAAAGCTGGTTGATGCTCAACAAGTTGTGTTTGAGACCATCCACTAAGGCAACTTCCTCAATGATGACATTGTCCTTTAAAATCAAGCCATATCCCACAGTATAACCCTTGCTGTCATCTCCAAAAGTAATACTTGGGCCAGCTCTCTCCTTGAACTCTGTGAGCAGGGTAGAATCACCAGTCATGTGTCTTGAACACCCACTATCCAAGTATCAAAGATTCTTTTTGTTTTCTTGCACACATCAAAATCAAATCAAGTTGATTTTGGTACCCAAGTTTCCTTGGGTCCTGCCTTGTTAGCTTTCTTTTTCTGTTTCTTAGGCTTTATCTCATTTGACTTGGGGATATCAGATTCATCCTTGGTCATTTGAGTTGGGCCTTTGAAACCATTCATTACAACAGACTTATCATGTATATTGTAATCAACAGGGAATGACATGCTATTAGTGAACATGTTATTCCAGAAAGGCATGCTAAATGGCATTTGTGGCATACTAAATGCAGCATAATAAGGATTAGGTGCAAATGGCATATTAGCAAACTGTGCATTCAAATTCTGTGTAGACATAACATTCATAGGCATGGGAGGCATGACATTCATGTTAGTAAAGTGATGTGGCACAAACATGGAAGTAGGCATGGCATATTTGCAATTAACAGACAAATGATTTACACTACCACATTTGACACAGATTTTTCTAGGAGCATATTTATCAGTGTGTAGTTACTGTATTTTTTAATCCCTACTTTACCATTTCTATTATTTTTCTTTTTAACCTCTGTTTTCACCTCAATCTTTTCAAGTCTGTCACTGAACTGTTTGACAGTCATGTGATCATCATTATCCTTTTTCCCTTTCTTAACTTGACTCGATTCTCCTGAAACAAAGTTCTTGGAAACAGATCCATACTTTTCATTTAGCTTAACAAGTTTGGCTTTACTGATTGGCTTGCTTACAGCCGACGGATGAGGATTTTCATCATTCGACGGATAACCCTTTTTTTTATCCGACGGATGATTCTCATCATCCGTCGAGTCTACATCTGTTAGCACTCCATCCACCAAATTTGGTTCTAGTTTCTCCTTGTTCTTTTTCCAGGCTGCATCACAGAAGACTCGATTCCTTGAACTTTGGTGATTTGAGCATGGACATCTCTAGATGTTTTCCATGCCTTAATCACCTCTTGTTCACGCTCGAGCTGCTTCTTCAAAATTTCTTCTTTCTTCAAGGACTCAGTTAATTCCTCCTTGGAAATCTTACACTCAATTCTCAATTTTTTAAAATCAATGAACTGAGACTCTAGCACATTATTTCTCTCACTTAAAAACAGATTATTTTCTTTGATTTTAGCATTTTCTTTAGTAAGAGACTTAAGTATAACACGCAAATGATATAACTCTGTAGACATGTCATTTATAGCATCATTGCACTCAGTTTTAGATAAATGTGCAATGTTACTAGTAATTACCTGATTACTTGAAGAACTTGTTTCTGTTTCATCAGACTTGGCCATTAGGGCTAGATTGACATAGCTGACATCTTCATCTTCATCCAGACCATCTGCTACCCGGTCATTTTTTTGTGTAATGAAAGCCCTTTCCTTTTGTTTGAGCAGCTCAAAGTATTTTTTCTTATAATCCACTGGCTCAAACTTTTTCTTACTGGAATCTGATTTTCTACACTCACTGGCAAAGTGCCCTGCCAAGCCACATTTGAAACATTTGAATTTTGATTTATCCACCATGTTTCTATTTGGCTTGGTTGCTCTAAAGTTCTTTTTGAACTTGAGCTTGGAAAATCTTCTGGAAAGAAATGCTAAATGTTCATCAATGTCTTTCATGTCATCTTGGCTCAAAGAATCTTCACTTTCTACTGCAAGCCCCTTGCCCTTGCTTTCACAGACCCTTGAAGTTGACTCAACAGCTTCCATCTTCATCTCCTTCTCTTTCTCTAACTCAGCAACTAGTGCAATGGACCCTCCTTTCTTCTTTCCTCTCTTTATCCTCTCATCTTGCTCTATTTCAAGCTCATAAGTTTTCAGGATGCCATACAGTCTCTCCAAAGTAAACTCCTTATAATCTTGTGAGTTTCTTAATGAGACTGTCATTGGTTTACATTCCTTTGGAAGAGATCTAAGGAATTTCAGATTGGAGTCTTTTGTTTGATAGACCCTTCCATGCAACTTTAGAGCATTTAGCAGTTTTTGAAACCTACTAAAAATGTCAGTGAGAGACTCACTTTCTTCATTATGAAAATGCTCATATTGCTGAATCAGTAGCTGCATCTTGTTTTCTCTAACTTGCTCAGTGCCATCACAGATGATCTGTATTGTATCCCAAACATCCTTGGCAATTTTGCAGTTGATAATGTTGTCAAACATATCACCATCAACTCCATTAAACAGGATGATCATGGCCTTTTTATCCTTCCTGGCTTGTTCAATATCAGGATCAGACCATTCATGCCTTGGCTTGGGGACAGATGGCTCATTTCCAGTTGCAGCTCTCATTGGAACATGAGGGCCTCTTTCTATACAGTCCACATAGGCCTCATCTTGAGAAAGCAAATGAAGATGCATCTTTACCTTCCAATGATGGTAATTATATTTATCCAGAAAAGGAATCTTGACTCCAACATCCTTCTTGTTCATCTTGCTGTATTGTTTTGATCTTTAAACTCTTTGTTCTTTAAGAGCTTGCTCTGATACCAATTGTTAGTCCCTTAACAATATAACAAGAATTACAAAATGGGGGGTTGAATGGAATTCTTGAAACTTTTTATTGAATAAAAATGTTCTAACTCAAATATATATAAGTGTGAATTGATTAGCAAAATACGGAATAGTTACTTCAAATGAATCAAAACACAAGTAATTAAAAACAAGAGTTTTTAAAAACTTTCTGGGGGATTTGAATGATTCCACCAGAGATATGATTCCACCAGAGATATATAATATATATCGAGAGAACTCTGTGTGCAAAAAGCTCACAGCTGCTTACAAAATAATAACAACTAAGAACGAGAGAAATACTAAGAATACAGCTTACAAATGTTTCTCTCTTGGTTGCTGTTTCTTAGTTAGTTGCTATTTTATTGGTGCTTCTTGGTTTATATATCACCAAGATTACAAAGTAATAAGACAGGATAATAAAACAAAAACTATCAAGTCTAATACAATGCTACTTCATTACTCTATTCCAACATCTTTGAATATCTTCATAATAACATGAAAATGGCAATGCTTCTTTGTTCTCGAAAACCCAGTTGAATAGGCTACCACATTCCATTTGCATACACTCGACGCATGTGACTGTGTTGTCACTGTCAACAGATATTTGAATTCTTTATCCGTCGGGTTTATGATCATCCGTCGAGTTATTGATCATCCGTCGGGTTGTTGATCATCCGTCGAATGCATTGTTGTTTATCCGTCGAGTAGCAATCAGGCACTTGACTCCATTTCATTTATGCAGAATTACAAGATATCATCTATGTACAATTAATCAACCAATTTTGCATATCTAGTTACAGTCAACATGACTTCAGTACTACTACATATTCTAAACAATGTGTATGCAGAAATGTGCTACATACTTATTGTTACATAAGCTACTCACTCGATGGATAATAAGTCATCATCCGTCGGGACTAAAATGAGTTATCCGTCGGGACAATAATCCTTATCCGTCGAGTGCTACATTTTCACTAAGTAAAATCTACCAAGGTGTTTTGTTCAAGAGATCATCAAGTACACAACATATACAGAGCAAGCTACTTAGAGTATCTCCAACGGGATGCACATGTTAGCTAAAAAGTCTATGTGGCAGTATTATATACATATTACTTAAAAAAAGTATCCCTCCAATTCTAACACCTGTTAGCAATATTTTTACATATCTTTTATCCCGTCTTCTATACTTGTTGATCCTCTAGCCATTAGCTAAAAGATCCACGTCAACTTTTTGCCTAATTTAAACATCTCTCCACCTAATTTAAACCTAAACTCATTGATACATACATATATTTATATTATTTAAAACATATGTTTTAAAACTCTTATTTTATATTTAATATATGTAACTTTAATTCTTATTTTAAAAATTTTAAATTATATTATAATAAACTATGCTTCACTTCAAATTTCTATATATTTGTAAGTAATGTTTCTATATATTAATTTTATTATACTTATAATTGTAATAATTTTTTAATTTTATAATATTTACTTTAAAATATTTACATAAATATAAAAAAATAAAAATATCGTTATTAAATATTTTTAATTTAAATAAATGTTTTATTTTAAATTGTATTGAATATGATTAACTTAAATTTATTTTAATTGTATATTTAAAATAAAAAATAAAGTAATATTCTAGATATAGCTAATGAACATAGCTAACATTAGTGGAGTATAAACCCTTACAGGTTTAACAAAATTTTAGCTCATTATATTTTACGGGGCTGCCCGTCTTTCCCGGACACAGTCTCAGATGAAAGCATATGGAGTATTACAAGCGTTGGGTGTGTGCTAGACAAGGCCCAACATCACATAGAGTTGCTATTTTAGACTGTTAGTTTTCTCACCGACGCGTCTCAAAGCCCAAGAGGCTTAAACCCATGGCCCAACAAACTTTAGAAAAACAAACAAGCTTCACATCCTTGGGTTTCAAACTGATGGTTTCACTTTGTAAACCCCATTCATCACTTTCTTAAACCCTAATTACAAACACACACCACCACACTTTAATTCTATCTGGTATGTACATGTTTCGTTCACACACATGTGTATATTTGCACACACTTGTAATAATTCTTAGCTTTATTTTGTCAACTGGTTTGTTTATTTGGCTGATATTTATGTTTCAAACTAAAGATTTGATCTTTTTTTATCTTTGGCAGCTTGTAGGTTGATTATAATAGCCTACTGAATAATGGGTAAGTTCTTTTTTTGTTTTCTTTGAATTTGGTGTTTTGGTTTATTTTAATTTAGTGTTTTGAATGGCTGTTTGTTTGAAAGATATGATTTTAATTGTGCATTTTATGAATGTAGATGTTAAGGTTGCTGATAAGTCTCGTAGAGAGCGGAGAAAAGAAGCCCGGTTAGAGAAGAAGAATAAGAAGTTTAGTTCATGGGTTGATCATCAAGTATGATGCCATTTGTTATTTTTGTGTTTTTGGGATTTTGTTTGTTTAGTTTGGTTTTTGTAATTGTTTTGGTTTTGTTGATTGTAGCAATCGTGGAAAGTGAAGAAGAAAAATAAGAAAGAGAAGTTGAAGGGTGTGAAGTTGGGAGATGATGGTCGTGGTTTGGGAGAGGTGTCGAAGGATTGTGAAAATGATGTTGATTGTGGGTTAGAGGAGCCTTTTGAAGTGGAGGAGTCTGTGGATGAAATGGAAGCAGAGGAGATTGTTAATGTTAATGTGTCAAAGAATGTGAAGAGGAAAAAGGGTTCGGTTAAGAAATCTAAGTTTGAAGAGTTTCTTGAAATGGACCGGAAGAGGGATTTTGTGTCTGCTGAGGAGGATATGGAGTTGGAAAAGAAACTTGCAAAAAAATTGAAGGTGAAAAATGGAAGATTAAGAGGAGATGATGATGAAATGAATATGCTTTTTGAGGGAGACGATGATGACATGAATATGCTATTTGAGGGGCTACCTTCTGCACACGAGGAGATTACAGGTGCTGAGGAAGATACTCAGAAGACTCTTGAGAATTGCTCTACTCGTAGAAAGCGTAAAAAGAAGGGCACAAAACAACACGATGCTCAGATGGCGCCTGATGCTATGGTTGGTCATTCTGAACCTTCGTTTTCTGAGGATGCAGTTGAGCCCGAGAAAGTTCCCAGCAAGGCACCTGCAGCAGCAGTAAAGCATGTGAAATATGTTGCTCCTCACCTGAGATCTCAAGGGAGAAATGATTCAAATGATCACCCTCAAATACGTAGACGTGTAAGAGGTATGGAATCTGGGATGATTTACTCAGTTACTGAATTTAAATTGTGCATGAATAAGATCTCTGGATTCTAATATATTTTGTACTTAATTTCTTGTTGCAGGTCTCTTAAATAGGTTGTCAGAATCTAACGTAGAAGCGATAACAGGGGAAGTTTCCACAATTTTTCGTGTAAGCCTTTGGACTTCAAACACCTTGTTTTACTCACCATTTTTAACGAGTAAATTTTTATACAATAGCCACGGCCCACCGGAATATGCACTAATATGTATGCTTTTGTAGTATTTTTTTAATCTAGTTTTACTATTGTTGTTGACCAATGACAAGTAAAACATGAAAATATAAATAATGAACAATGTACAAGTTTTCAGCCTGATATGTATACTTTTATTCATATTTTATCAAGTTGAGCTTGTACAATCGGTTTCTCATTTGGTGGTACCAGATGATACCAGACCTTCAGTTTGCAAGTTATTTGGGTAAATAATATTTTTCTTGCGTTATCTCCCTGGATACTGTATTAACAATGTTGATCTTTCACAAATCTTTGACTCGTGCAATCTCTTATAAACCGTAATGCTAAAAATGTTGTGCAATGTAGATTCATTTAGTGATATCCTTTCTTGCAGGATGTTGGTCGCAGTATTGGTTCCGAAATTATCAGTGCTGAGGTCTTGGCAGCATGTTCTAGCGGTCCTCGTGGCAATGAACAGTTAGAAAATTTTCTAAACCTTATACTGAATTTTGTTAAACTTTTTTTTTAACTCAAGTTAGCCCTCATTTGTAATTCCAGAACTGCACATTCTTCTCCATATCTGATCAATATATCATACTTTTACTCTAAGTGGTTCTTTTGAAGGGGAAAATAGATGTTTCCCAAATGGATTAATCAGTTTCTTCGATGTAATTTGTTTCGATGTATTTTGTTGTTTGCGTGTTTCTAAATTTCCCAATCGCGTACTTGTGTAATTTAAATTTGTTTGTAGTTTAACATTTAAAATTAAAGGTAGGTATGGTTCTATCTGTGCCTAATCTTTTAATCCTCATGTCTCGAGGTGTCGCTTTTGTTTCCTGACATTATTTGTATGTGTTTCCCAAGGTATGCTGCAGTTCATGCAGCTTTTGTTGCTGGTATGTGTTGTATGGTTGGGATTGATTTTGGTGCAAAGCTTCTTGCTTCCCTTGCCAGAGCTTTTGAGGTAAATAATTATAATTAGTATGTTCTTCTTTGCAGATTATGTTCGCGTCCATGAATTCACTTTTTAGAGTTTATAATATTTTATATATCTGTTGCCAAAGTGTGGGTGAAATTTTCGTATCTTGCTTATTAAGCTAACATCTGAAAGAGACTAACAAGTTGAGTGTTCTATTCAGGATGAGTACACGAAGGAGGACAATCTCTCGTTGCGAAATCTGATTCTCTTGTTCTCCTACTTATACATATTTGGAGTTTGCTCAAGGCGGGTACTCAAATTTATCTCCTTGAGTCACTGATTATGTTATGGTCAGCATAGGGTTATTATGTTTATGTTAAGTTCTATGTAAGTGTTATGTTAGATAAATGTGCCTAAACTCTTTGAACTCCACGAATATTTTTGCCGACTCAACGGATCCTGAGCCAGGATCTAACTCTTCAAGACAATCGTAGTATAACAAAAGACTCTACAAATGTTGTGGCCCTTGACCTGCTTTCAGATTGGAAATCAGTTTTTTTTATGTAAATTATCAGGCCTGAAATTGTGTATAGAGATACTACCAATTTTACAATGTTTTTCTTTTATCTGGCCCTGAGTGTATTAGGCTTTGACCTATACAAGCTGGCCAAATAATAGCCTTGAAAAGGTTATGATGTAGGAAAAGAAGATTAAAGCAAATAATAAGCATTGAGTTATACCCAAGAATAATTAGTCGATATTATTCCTGAGAAAAAAGAGTGTTATCAAAGCTAAAAAATGCGGGGATCACATTATTATATATAGAGAATAGATTACTTAACTAAAGAACCTAATAAACTACGGCCCGTCAATGGCTTATTATAATCTGCTAATAAATAAACTAGTCCCACATGAAACATTAACAAAGAATTTTAATCCTCTCTAAACTAAAACTATATAAACTAATATATAACATCTGTAAAAATTCTTCACCTCCGTTCCTCTTTAAGGTTGAGTACCAGAAATTGGCACCAGCATTTCATGTAGTATTATGCAGCCCCCATTAAATATTGAGCTCATTGTCATGCATAGTTAATTAAGGATTTTTCTTTTTTAATAATTAGTCATTTCCGTAAAATTTCTTCAAGTTTTCTCTCTGTTTTTGTAGCTTAGTCATAACTGTAGTCCTACTTTTGATACTTTCAGTGATTTAATGTATGATTTCATAGCAATGCTGAGCAAACGGCTAACGGAAGTTGATGTTTCTATTATCTTAACCGTTTTACAATGTAAGCTTTTTTATATACTCAGTTATTACTATTGGTTGCATGTATCTATAGCGTTGGTACTTTTAAAAAGGATATGAGTTTATGGATGACGTTATCTTGCATGTGTTGAATATGTACTTGTATATATACACCATATTATTAAATCCGAAACATTAAAAGTTTGGTCGGTACTGTCTTTACTTAATTGTGTTTACTTTAGGGCTTGTCACCAAAATGCCACATTTTCAATTTTCATGGACCTGCCTACCACATTCCAAAAATATGGCCCACTCTAAATCGTCTGCAGTATCAGGGGTTATGCGCGGACATCAGCCCTGATACGCATCTCCAAGTTGCGTATTAGCCCCTGATAGGCTGATACGCATTTGGAAGATGCGTATCACCCCCTAATACGCTACACGAAACGGTGCAACACCCCAAAAATTTTTAAAAATTGATACGCTACACGAAACTCAGCATCTGGTCGGTATGTTAGGGCCATCTCCTTTGGAAATGTAGTATTTTGGTGATTAACTCTTTACTTAGTTATCCTAACTTAATTATTGTTTACTGAACTAGTTTTATTTTTGGTACTTTTATTTTTTTTACTTGAATTTTGATACCTAACTTTTTTTATTAAGGCTTATTTATTACGGTATCTAATTTTAGTTTTGGGCTAATTTCTAAATTCTAAAACATCTACTCTAATTTTAATGCTTATAAAAAAAATTAAAAGTAATCCGTGAGATGCACGGGATGTAAGCTAGTAGCTAACTGAAAGACAAAGTTGGCTTTTACATGTTATAATATAATCTATTTCCCTGAACTTTTTCTTTCATGGCATCTGGTTTATACTAAATGATAAATTTGCATTCATAACTCCGATGTGTCACTTTTAAGCTGCTTGTTCTAAACAGCTTGTGGTATGAAACTGAGGAGTGATGATCCCGCTGCTATGAAAGATTTTATTGTTAACGTACAGAAAAGAGTGAATGAGTTGAAGTCAAAATCAGAAAGTGACGACGCAAGCAAGAGTGGCAAAAGAGTATGCCTACTATACTATTTTTGAAGTTTTAATATTATTTTCTCTTCTCTGTTATTATCTCACTGACTTTTACTTGCAGATGGAGTTTATGCTTGAAACCATCTGTGATATCAAGAACAACAAAAAAAAGCCTAAAGAGGAGAATGTGCAGCACACCAGGATAAACAAGTGGCTACAAAAGGTCGAGATACCTATTTATTGGATTCATTAGAAGTTTCAGTATAGTCATGTATATCATTTCCATGGTGCATAGAAAAGAGGCGTGAACTACACAAAATCTAAAATGTCTGTTATCAATATTAATTAATTCTGAATGTACTTTGTCTGAACATCTAAACAATCTTCTATCCTGATAGACTAAGATTTTGGTGGATGGATTAGCGCCTCTTGTCCTGTAGGCTCATAGGTGCGCACTTGTCAGAGTGTTTCTTGGTGCCTAGACTAGTTGGTTAAATTTATTTTCTCATTTTAAACAATGGATTAGATTGATTGGAAATATGTATCTGGATTGGATGCATCTACGTCAAGTTCTCTAGGACTGACTTCTGTAATATTATCAATAACTAACGTGGATGAGGAGGAATAAGAGGAGAAAGCTTTTGATTACGACGGGAATTTTAAGTTGGTAATCTTGTACGGCTCGAGGCAGATCTTTCATATTTTTCGAGATCTCCCCTGCAATATGAAGTAAAAGCCAAATGATTTATGGTTTATAATGTGTTTCATCAATTTATCCTGATCCATGATTGCACAAATTTTTCAAACACATAAAACTATAACAGCAGCTGTGAAGTCAAGTTTAGGAATTAAGGATGAAACAGCTATCTGAAGTAAAGTGATATCTGTGAGATGTCACTCGCACTGTTCCCTAATACTGGACTTCATTAATATTATGTTTTACTTGCTTCATTTATTAATTTCTACATAATCTAACATGTTGATCTTGCACATATTAACATTATATCTGTTTCACCAAATTCATCATTCTTCTTTAAATATTTCTGCAGTTGAAAGTAGATGAAGTAATAATTCGAGGTGTTAATTGGAACACGCTTCTTGATTCTCAAAAAAAAGGTCAATGGTGGTCGTCAGGAGAAATGTCGTCGGGCAGAGACAATGTCGAAGAGATTGCTGACAAAGCTGACTTGGAGGTAACAGAAACTCAGAAGATGATTCAGCTTGCTGCTGCACAACGGATGAATACAGATGCGAGAAGGGCAATCTTCTGTATAGTAATGAGTGGGGAAGACTACATTGACACTTTTGAGAAACTTTTGAGATTAGATTTACATGGGAAACAGGTAGCTTCCTCCCCCTTCCCCCGATAGCTTGTCGTTAATTTTCTGTCTTTATCTTACAGCATTATAAGGTATATTATTCTCTGTTCAAATTTGTAGGACAGAGAGATTATGCGAATCATTGTGGACTGCTGCCTGCAGGAGAAAGTTTTCAATAAGTACTACTGCGTTTTGGCCTCAAAGCTCTGTAGCCATGACAAAAATCACAAGTTCACTTTGCAGGTATTATATGTGCTATAAACAAACAAAAATTATTTCATTTGGCTCATTTTGATATAAACTGTAGTATTTGATTTCCAATTTGCTGGATAATTGAAGGATGACAAGATGCTTAATTAATTCTAGTTACCATTTTTGTTTTTATGTCTTGAGTATTTTAGGAGGTTTTGTTTTGGATTTTTATTTTATTGTTTTCTAAACATATAGGTCTCTGTCTATGGTTCCTAGTTTTGCATCTGTGTTCAGTGTTTTCGGGGGCACTTACCCGTCCCCGTATCATAGTGATTGGGAGTTTCCCTCTTATGGGTTCCTTATACTCTTGTTGTGGATTATTAGGGATTCTAGCCAATTGAAAGCTTATCAATATGAACATCCCTCTGTCAAAGAACTTATGCTTGCGTGTAACAACATGCTCTTTTACCACTATTCAAAAAATCCATTTTAAAATAGAAATCTCTAACAATTGATGAGTTTATGTCATCCATGGCGTTCAAGTATTGATAGTAGCCGTTTTATCTGCTTTAGTGGAAAGGCTTTCAATGGGTGAACTTGCATCTATCTACACATATTTTTGGGCAGTAGTGTACTACTAAGAACTTTAGTCTTCTAAAGGTCATGAATGACTCATGTAGAAAAACTATTCCTCCATTTGAGCAGCAGGGATTAATTCATGTTAGTGTTTAGATGTGCTATAGAAAACAACTTATAGCGGGTGTATAACTACATACAAATATTGTCCATTAGGAACATTACCATGTACGAGAGACCAGTTTGTTTTTCTTAATTTTTTTTTGTTGGGGGGGGGGGTATGCGCCCTATCTCCATTTATTTCGAGCTTGTATTATTTTCCTTAACTTTTCTCTATTTTTTTTTATATTCAGTACTGCCTATGGGACCATTTTAAAGAAATGGAGTCGATGGAGCTGATCAGATCAATGCACCTATCCAAATTTATTGGTGAGATGCTTGCCTCTTTTAGCATCTCCCTTGCAGTCCTGAAGGTTGTTGATTTTCATGACATACACCAACTCACTCCGAAAAGAATCATGCATTTCCGAATGCTATTTGAGGCCATCTTCGCATTTCCAGATAGGCTCATCTGGAATATATTTACACGTATAGCAGTCACCCCCGATTATGAATCCCTGCGGAGTGGAATCGAGTTTTTCATAAGCAAGTATGTAGTTAGCAACCAAAAATCTTTTGCAGAAAAATTCAAGGTTGCAAAGAAAGCCATCAACAATGTTGAAGGGACCATATTATGAGTTTTGAAGTAATATGAACATTGGTTTACCGTGTCCGTCTCTTTTTCCGAATTTCTGGTAGATTAGTAGAGTTGGTTACATTTAGAACATTTTTGTGATAAATCATTAACAACATAGTGTCCAAAAAATACTGCAATGTATATGCAACTCGGAACAAAAAAAATCCCAATTAGTTGAGGGAATGTTGCAGAGCTGTTATTTGCTTGTATGTACTTGGTTGCATGAACTGTACATTACACACGTTTAGTGTGATATTCTTAAAAACACATTACTTATCTCCTAGTGATAGGACAGGCACATACAAGTAATAAATACAAGTAATAAGTAATAAGTAGATATATACTTATAAGTTAAATAAGTTTTTGATTAAACGTCAGAATTTTTTAACTTAAATAAATTAAAATAAAAAATTTTAAATATAATTATTTTAATTCGTAAATTTTAAATTAGAAAGACATGTAAAGACATAAAATTTAAAATAAAAATTAGTAAAAAATTGAAAATTAAAAATAAGTTGATAAAAAATACGTCACCGCTAACATTTAACTTATCAGTTTATAAGTTGTAAATTTGACTTATAAATTGGGTCGACAACCACTTTTTTATAAATACTTACGGACTTATAAGTGAATAAACCTTTTATTTTGCGTGGCCAAACAGGCCCATTATCAACACTTGCAATTATTATATTCGTCTTTCTGCAACTCAAAGTTCCACTACACCTCAGAGATACAAAAATTGATATTCCAACCCCTCAAAGTAAAATCTATATATATCATAAATCCTGATTCCACAAATTTCAAGGCTTTTTACACCCCATATCCCATGACTTCATATATATTTACACAAAATGCCATTAAAAATAGTCAAAAACATACTTCCACTTACTTTCAAACAACAAACAGAACCCATTTTGATGCACACATCCCGATAATTCAAATTTTCTGTACATTGTATATATTGAGTTTTAATTTGAATTTTGAATCGAATATATCTCTCTCTTCTCTTTCATACATCAAACCCAATGATTCTTTAAACCATGATCTGATCTTCTAATCTTTCGCAGGTTGTGAGGTATGTAATCTATACATAAAGTTTGATTATTTTTTCAATGTCAGGTGTTTAACAAATTATTTTGTATATTATGCTTGACATGTTAGATTGTTATTTAAGTTGTTTAGCTAATTTTCTTTACCATGTAATAACGAAAAATTATTTTGCAGGTTTATACCCCAGGACTTCGAAATTAGTATGTTCTTTTCATTCCAAATCTTTGATATTTTCTGTCCTCTTTTCTTCTGATTTTCTGTTTCTTAGTTGTTCTACTATCTAACTTCGTCAATGAAAGAGGTAAGATTTTGAAATTGTGTTCTTTCGTGTACTTAATTACTCATCTTATTTTTTAATTTCTGTACTGAATTTTGTCCTTACTACTTAAAGGAAAGCTATGATCATCTGTCGTTTAATAGTTTTCGTACTCTTCAAGATTTTCGAGGTATGTATTGATATAGATGTGTGCTACTATTCTTTTTCTTTATGGATTCCTAATGTTTATTCTTTATCATGAAGAGAGTTCCCACACACGAAAATACAGGAAGAATTGTTTAGGAAACAAAGAGAACTGTAACATTTTACCCTCCCAGAATATCAGTAATGTTATTGTCAAAGGTAAGAATTTAAGCTTTTATCATTTGGTTTGTTGGATGATAATGTTTGATATAATTTGTTGATGTAATTGATTTTGGTTAAAGATTTAAGTAAATAGCGTGTTTTATTCTGTGGAAGGTCATGTTATTGTAGTTGTTTTCTCTTTAAGGCTTATTAATAGTTTTTTGGTTAAAAATTATTCAGAGTGTCCTGTTTCAAGTATGGATTTCACTGACCCAAATGGAGGACAGAACTCCACTTCAGATAGTAGGAGGAATCACCATTCCAATTCAGAATTGAGTCCGTACGTATATTATATCTAAATACAAATGTATCATATATTTCTTGAACATCAAATTAATGCTTTTTATCTTATCATGTAGTTGTGTGCAATCAAGTAACTCACATAGTGCAAATGTGTACAAATCAAATTTAAACTCGGCTTCTATTAGATTTCCTCTGTCAGATTTTTCCAACTTTGCTCATCATAAAGGTATTTCCAACTTTGCACTCCATAATGGTATTAATGCACCTTTGTCTTAAATTATTCTGTCCTTCTGGGTAATCATAATGGTACCTGAAATTTTAAGTTGTCTAATAATAGCTTTAATTATGATTTAGGTATTCCATTCTCAAGTGTTAACAGTTCATCTGTTACAACGAGTAATGTAACATTAAGGAAACCTGAAATTGGAAATATTCGCCGACCTACGATCAATGAATCTCTAATGTGCAACAGTACGACTCCTCTACAAATGAAAGGTGTTCTACTTGTGTTGTATAATATGTAATATTATAGAGAAATTTTGTTAATTTTTTTCTCTGCAGGCTATTGTAGCAGCACACCTGTTTCTGCGTCAAACTCTCAAGCTCGAATGCCCCAAACTTCAACTCCTGTTACTGGTATGTCCTTTTGTCACATAACAGTGCAGCATTTCTTGAACTACATGTTTTTCTTTAACAGTTACATTTAGTATTATATTATTTCCTTTTTTTATCCATACTCCCTAAATATACTTTTATATTTGTGTTAAATAAACTTTTACATTTGTGTTTTGAATTAGGTGTGCCCTTCCCAAGTGTTAACAGTTCATACGTTACAGCGACTAATGTAACATTAAGGACACCCGAAACTGAAAATTTTTGCCCACCTACGATCAATGAGTCTGGTAAGTTATTTGTTACCACCTTACCGCTATATCTAAATGATCTTAAAAACTTTTAATAGCTATTTTTGAATATATTGCTTCTACAGATTACTCTTATTCCACACCTGGATCTGCAGAAAATTCACGCATGCGCAAAACCACGTCCACTGCAAGTCGTATGTTACCCTATATATTTTCTGTGTAAATTAATAACAACCTGAATTTGTAGTTAGTACTTTATATGTTGTTATAAATTTTCAGGTGCATCTATTTTGCGCAATCTAAAAGAAGGCAATGTTAGGGGTGAAAAAACCAAATGCGTGTTCCGCCTGTCCGTTTATTTGCTGATGACAATTCCCAAGTTGACTATGAATTTTCAGGTTCTTTAATACATCTTCTTTAACAAACCTCAGTCCCACGTATTATTTAACTAAATGGAGATTATACTATTTTGTAGAGACGTCGATGATACCTGAACTACAATCTGAAGAAGCTGATTTGTTTTGGCATGATGGTATAATTTATAAAATAAATTGTTTATATGAGTATATTGTTTCACCCCTTTGCTGCTACATTACTCTACATATTATTTGAACAGACAATGACATTGACGATATCGAGTGTTTAATAGATGAAGAACAACTGCCTAACCATGATTCTGGTGATTCTCTAAACCATCTTCCTTATTTCAAAAATATATAGATTTAAGTGCTTTTAACTACCTCTATATTTACAGTTCCCAAGGGTTATGCTTCTTTGGGCCCTGAATATTGTATGAAGTGTAATGCCATAATGTGGAAGGAGGAGAGGGCCAATAAACAAGTTAAGAAGGGAACTCCAAAATTTAGTATTTGTTGTTCTCAAGGGCAAATAAAACTCCCGCCTACAAACCCCACACCTAATTACTTGAAGCATTTGTATGATGATCCTAGGAAAAGGAATTCATTCTTGAGAAATATCCGTTTATACAATGCTATGTTTTCCTTTACATCTATGGGTGGTAAGGTGGACCATTCCATTAACAGGGGTAGAGCACCTTACGTGTACCGGCTTAATGGACATAACTATCATGTCTTTGGGTCTCTAATTCCGAATGAAGGAGATGATCCCAAGTTCTGTCAGCTCTACATCTATGATACTGAACATGAAGTGGAGAACCGCATGAAATGGGTACAAGTTGATGATGGTGAGGCTGTTGATAGTGAGATAGTTGAAGGCTTGATTTCAATGTCAGATGAAACAAATCAGTTGGTTAAAAAATTTCGTTATGCCCGTGATCGATTCAAAGAACAGCCCATTAGAGATTTAAAAATTAAATTGAAGGTTTCCCGCTCGGAGAGTGGGCGTGAGAATATTATTGGACCATCAGATGAAGTTGCTTGCGTAATGGTTGGTGATATTGATACCACAGTTGGTGAAAGAGATATTATTGCCGAGAAGAAGCCAAATGAAAATGAGAGGTACATTATAATGGAGAAATCTGAAAAGAAGCTTGAACGGATATCATATGTTCATCCATCACTAATGGCCTTACAATATCCAATACTATTTCCCTTTGGTGAGGATGGTTACCATGATGAAATTCCGTATGTTGATTCTGAGACACAAACCAAAAAGAAACGCAAGAGAATCACCATGAAAGAATACTACTCCTATCGATTACAGGTCCGAAAAAAATGAAGGTACGAATAATACTTCCTCCCAACTCTACTTAATTTTTTGCTCAATAAATTTAATTATTTAACACCTACTTCTATTGGCCTGACAGGACTCCATGTTCGTCTAGCTGGCCGACTCTACCAACAATATGTAGTTGATGCCTTTTCCTGTATAGAGCAGGCCCGATTGTGATGGTTGCGTACTCACCAGACAAATTTGAGGAGTGATTTGTACAGCACATTGGCAAAGAAAGTTGTTAATGGAGGGACTGATGCAGCAAATGTTGGTAAAGGATTTGTACTGCCTGCTAATTTCCTTGGGTCTAAACGTTATATGCAGCAGAATTTTCAAGATGCTCTTGCAGTTTGCCGAGTTGTTGGTCATCCGAATATTTTCCTTACTATGACCAGTAATTCTCAATGGACAGAGATAAAAGAAATGATGAATTTTTTACCTGGATGTTCAGCTAGTGATTCTCCGGATATAATAGCCCGTGTTTTCCATCTCAAACTTGAGCAGTTAATAGAAGATATAAAGACTAAATTTTTTTTTGGTAATTGCATAGGAGGTAAGAAAATGATTAGTAGATTTCTAATGTTCCTTTTCTACATTGAATTATTCCATAACATTAATTTTTTTCCTTCTAAATCTTTTTTTATGCAGTGATGTACGTTGTGGAGTTTCAGAAGCGTGGTCTCCCACATGTGCATATGTTAATATGGCTAGATGGTGATTCAAAGAGAAACCTCACTGCTAATGTAGATAAGTATGTGACAGCTGAAATTTCAGATCCCATTACTGATCCAGGATGCGGTAAGAAGCTTGATGATTCATGGTCCTTGTGGCCTGCAGAATACAAAATCACCTTGCATGAAGGATGGGAAGTGTACAAAACACTTAGTCAAGAAACCCAATTGAAGAGATGATTTAGACAACAATTAGTTGAAGTTAATACTCAAAAGTAAACGGGTTTTAAGAAATGCACATATGTCAAGAAACGAAACGGTTGAAACTGTAAACTGGTAAATAGTTTTTTTACGGTTCTCACATGACACACAAAGTCAAATTACAATTTGGGATCTAATTTTTTTTTTGATAATAATTGTTGCAATAATAATCATAACCTATGAAATAAAATTTATTAGAATATGATTAATTAATGATTGTACAACATTAATAAATTTGTAATTTAATATATTGATTAAAATTTATATAATGTAATCACTTTTTAAAAAAATTATATTAAGGATATATAATTTCAAATTATATACATACGCTAAATAACATAAATTTGATTCGAATGAAATCACTGTTGGAAATCTTATTCCAATTAAATTAAACCATATTTTTATTACACAAATTATATGTGGGAGTTCAATATTTTTTAAAGATTCGTTCTGCCTCAATACGTAATTTTATTACATCAAATAAATACATAAAAAATTATTCAATAAAAATATAATGGTTAGGGTATATATAAGGGGTATCTACAAAAATTGACATGACGGCCAACATTTTTTGAAAGGGAATAAAAAATTAATATCTAATAGTACAATGGCCTTTTTTTCTTTTTTAGGATGAATATGATGAAGTAATAATTGTACAACATTAATAGATTTGTAATTTAATATATTGATTAAAATTTATATAATTTAATCACTTTTAAATATTTTATGTTAAGGATATATAATTTGAAATTATATACATACGCTAAATAACATAAATTTGATTCTAATGAAATCACTGTTGGAAATCTTATTCCAATTAAATTTAGCCATGTTTTTATTACACAAATTATATGCGGGAGTTCAATGTTTTTTAAACATTCGTTCTGCCTCAATACGTAATTTTGTTATATCAAATAAGTACATAAAAAATTATTCAATAAAAATATAATGATTAGGGTATATATAAGGGGTATCTACAAAAATTGACATGACGGCCAACATTTTTTTAAAGGGAATAAAAAAATAATATCTAATCGTACAATAGATTTTTTTTTCTTTTTTATGATGCCAAAACGTAGCGGACACAAGTCACTAGTAATTATAATCAAGTTTCGTACCCATCATCTCACAACCTGGATTTTATTTTAAACCATGTCACAACCTGGATAGATAGAAGAATTAAACAATTAAAAAAATAGGAAATTGTTAAATAAGCTCCAAGTGATACTATTTAAACTCCTATAATACTTATATACCCATAACTTTACTCTTATATATATAATGACTAAAGCATTTGTAGCAGATGTTGAGGCTGGATTGATTCATAAGCTTGTTTCACTTGTAACTGAAGAAGTGGTCAAAGTTTGGAATCTTAATGCTGATCTGGAGACACTGCGTGAAAGGTTGGAAACTAAGAAGCTAACCATGCCTAGTGTCCGAAACTGGTTTAACAAACTAGAAGATGCCACTCATATTCCTAAGGCTAACTCCACCCATGAATCCAAATTTGAATTATCAAATTATCCAAATACAAATCATATTGATCCAAATATAAATTCAAATTCAAATTCAATCATCATTATTATATTTATATAATAATGATTTCAAGTCTATTCATGCTTCCTTTGACAAAAGAATTTAAACAGCCGGGAAATCTCGGACTTGAACCCTCTCAGTACTTGGTCGATTCTGGGGACATCGTTTCACTGTTTTTCTTTGTTTTTGTTCCTTAGTTCTAACTGCACTATTACTTTCAGTGATTTAATGTTTGACTGCATAGCAATGCTAAGGTATTAGCTGAATAGGAATGCACCGGTGTGAAATTCTGAAGAGATGATCTTTAAATCTCTGGTGTATGAACTAGTGCCTTCAATTCTGTTCTCTAGCCATAATTCAAGGTCACAAAGAAAGCCCTTAACAATGTTGCAGGTACCATGTTTGAGCCCAGTCTCATCCTTTTTCTGGGTATCACTGGTACATTTTTCGTACATACTTGCAAGTTGCATATAAAACATTTTTACTAAAGCGTAGTCTGCAGGCTGCAATGTAAGTTGTAAAAATTGTATAACCTATATAAGTATATCCGATGAAGTAGGCTTTGAGTATCATACTTCTTTCTATTAGTTATTGTCTTTTCAGAACAAGTATAAACAACCGGACTATTTTTTTGTTAGTACAGTTTAACTTTAGCTATGGATTTCAATTTTTTTAAGTGCAGTTTTGGATTTCAAATCTGGTATATTAGAAAAGATAATATTGTTAATTTGTATCACATCAATGATATTAAAATGCATTATGAATAGTATTCTGTATTCAACTACAAAAAGTAACAACACAATTTATTAATTTATACTAATAGGTTTCAGACCAAATCATTAATAAATTACTAGTGAAATTTCGCAGAGCATGTGGATTGTCCTTGCTTACAACTAATTTAAAGATTTGGATTTGTGATCATTACATCTCAAAGTCGACGAAGACTTCATCCATTAAGTTTAAACTACAATCATTGACACAAATAACTGCAAACAAATTTCATTTCCTCATCTGATCACCTGAATACATAGAAGCCTTAATATGGTTGATGCAGTTGCAACTGATCTCGCTGCTGGATTGATTCGCAAGCTTGTTTCACTTGCTACTCAGCAAGTAATTCAAGCTTGGAATCTTAATGAAGACCTGGAGACCCTGCGTGAAAGGTTGGAAACGATTGATGCTCTCTTGTCCGATGCTGATACCAAGAAACTAACCATGTCTACTGTTCAAAACTGGTTCAACAAACTTGAAGTTGTTGCTCATGTAGCTGATGTTTTTATAGATGAACTTGCATATGAAGTCACTCGAAGAAGAGTAGAGAACCGTCGTAAGGTACTGGACTTTTTTGTTCCTTCTAAAAACAATATTTTATATCGTTTCAAGGCGTCTCATAAGATCAAGTCTATTCATGCTTCTTTCAATAAAATTTTTAAATGGGCGGGAGATCTTGGACTTCAGCCCTTGGCGCATTTGTATTCAGTTGTGCCACAGAAAGAGATTCGCAACACACCGCCATTTGAAGACGAGTCTAAAATAGTTGGAAGAGTTAGTGATATGTCATATTTAGTCCACGCCCTGTGCAAAGATTGTGAAGAGAATTTATCAGTAATTGCTGTAGTAGGGATGGGAGGTCAAGGAAAAACCACTCTTGCTCGTATGCTTTACAATAGAGATGTTGTAATCGATATGTTTCCGAAGAGGATGTGGGTTACTGTATCCGATGATTTTGATTTCATGAATATTCTGAATGAAATGGTAGTATCACTCACTTCCACCAATTCTGTGTTGAAAAATGCAGATGGACTCATTAAAGATGTTCGAAAACAACTAAAGGGTCTAAAATTTTTACTGGTGCTAGATGATGTCTGGAATGATCAACAAGAGAAGTGGGATAATTTGATGAATTCTTTGCATGGAGTCGGTGCTGCAAAAGGAAGCAGGATTCTAATTACCACACGCAATCAGGAGGTCATTGATGCTGCGCAATGTTGTGATTTTCATCGAGTGGAAAAACTATCAGATGATGATAGTTGGTCGTTGTTCAAGCAAAGAGCATTTTCATATGGAGGAGTTTCAGAAACCGAGGAATTTGAGGCCCTTGGGAGGAAAATGGTGAAACGCTGTAGTGGCCTGCCTTTGGCTATAAAAACATTAGGTAGTTTATTGCACTCAAAGAGGTCCGAGAAAGATTGGCTGCTAATCCAAAATAGTGAAATATGGAAATCAAAAGGTATATTGGCTTCCTTGAGATTGTCTTATGATAATTTGCCCTGTTCCTCGTTGAAACGATGTTTTGCTTATTGTTGTATTTTCCCAAAGGATTGTAAGATATATAAAGATGAATTGGTGCATCAATGGATGTCATTAGGATTCATTTTGCCTCCCAAAAACAACAATGTGCTGATGGAAGACATAGGCAATGAATACTTCAACATTTTGTTGTGGAATTCCTTGTTGCAAGACGTGAATAGGGATGAATATGGTGACATCATCTTTTGCAAGATGCATGATATAGTGCATGATCTTGCATTGGAACTATCTAAACATCATTTCATTACTGTGAATGCGGATCATGAGCTGAATCATTCATCAAAGGCTATATATGTGAGGTTTAAACAACGGCTAACAGGTATGAAAACAAAGACTACAAAGAGAAGTTTTGAGAGAGTAAAAGTACTATATGCAGAGACTCATACGTTCCTTGACGTGCTACCTTACTTCAATCGCCTGACTACTTTGGTTCTGGAACTAAATAAAGATGGATCGCCAAGTTGTGAAGATGAGTTGCCATGTTCAATGAGCAACATCAAGTATCTTAAATATCTAGATATCTCGACTGTCACCAAGAGCTATAGATTGCCAAATTACATCATGACACTCTACAACTTGCAGACTTTGATACTTCCAGAATTAAATGAGATTCCGACATCGTTGTGCCACCTAATTAACTTGAGACATTTTGTTATTAGGTACAAATTTGCTTCACCAAAAGTCATGTTTACTGGGATAGAGAGCCTAATTTCTCTGCAAACAATTCCTCATTTTGTTGTCAATCGAGATCATAATTGCCACGTCGGACAATTAGAAGAGCTGAACAATCTTAGAGGAAAACTCAAACTCTATGGGCTTAGTGAAATAGAAAATATGGAAGAAGCAAGCAACGCAAAGCTTCATGAGAAACTTAACATTCAGCGTTTGTGGTTAGACTGGAACAACAATAGAGATGGAAGGGAAGACAATGTAGAATACAACGACGAGGATGTGATGGAAGGATTGAAACCTCACACAAATTTGAAAGAACTGGTAGTCAAATACTTTAAGGGGAAGAAGCTTGCATCATGGATTACAATGATGACCAACTTGGTGAGAATCGATTTGGGAGATTGCAACGAATGTGAAGGACTTCCACCATTGGGTCAACTTCCTAAACTGAGGGAGATAATGATAAGTAGGATGCATAATCTCAAGGTTATGGGGACTGATTTTTGTTGTGGTCTAAGTAGCTGTAGTATTGAGTTCAGTGAAAGCTTGGCAGCAAAAACAGTTACAACAATGTATCCATCATTGACCAAACTCCATTTGTGGGATTTGCCAAATTTAGAAGAATGGCTAGAACCAGTAATGAGTAGAGGTGATGAAGGCCAAGATACCACTCTAGCATTTCCTAAACTCGAGGAGATGACAATCGAGAAGTGTCCAAAGCTGACAAGGATCCCATATAGTAGTTTTCCATCCTTGAAGAAATTGGGAATCCAAGATTTGGACAGTAGCAGCCTGTTATTGGAAATAATGAGAAGAATTGTTAGTGCAAGCAAGTATCTACATCCGAGGGATATCAGTGACGAAGGAGAAGGCCTTTGTTCTTCCTCATCATCAAATGTGGAGGATAAAATTGTGCAGGTGTTGAGAAACAATTCTCTGTCTCTAACATCTTTGACAGTAAAAAACTGCAAGGGCTTGACATGTCTAACCCTTAATGTCCCTCTTGAGAAACTTGAAGTGTTTAATTGCCCTGATCTAACTATTATCATACTTTTAGAAGAATCAGGTGCTGCTCTAAAAGATCTTTCGATTGGGAAAAGTCTCTCGCTTTCAGAGTGGGTATTTGCCCAAAGTGTGAGTTCCACACTTGTAAGATTGACAATAGGTCCTTCCTTGGATGAACTGGATAATTTTTCATGGCAATTCTCATCTTCTCCAACTTCTGTAATTACTTTTCCAAATTTAACCTGGCTGTCGTTGTATGGGTGGGAAAATGCAAAGTCAATAGTGCCTACAAAACAAATTGATGATCGTCTCTCCTCAACCTTCCCTGCATTGAGTTATTTGTACATAACTGATTTCGGAGGACTTAAAGCTCTGCCGGATTCACTAGCTAAGCTTCCATCCCTCACATCTTTATCGATTTTTAATTGTGAAAATTTGGAGAGTTTGCCCTTGTTTGATGAATCACATAGCCTTCAACAGCTATCTGTGTTTCGCTGTCCAGTTTTGGCAGAGAGATGTTCAAAGGGAGGGCCTGAATGGTTCAAGATTCAACACATTCCAACAACATGGGGGTAAGCTAAATCTAGCAATCCCATCTCTCTGGTTTTATATCATTCATTTGATTCATATATTTGAATTTGTTTGTTGCATCAGGTTTAAACATAGTGATTGAAGATTTCACTCCCTTCCTTTCTACTTACTGATCAAAGACACCTGCATAGCAGCATAAGTACTAATAATGTAAGCCTTGTTTCTTCAATATTTACTATCATTCCACAATCATTTTGTTTACACAAAAATCCTGCAGAAACAGTGTACTTTGAAACAAAATTTCTACAGAAGTCACATAATTAATTGAGATTTTATTGCAAAACTAAAACTTTATACAAGAAAAGGTTATTCAGTAATAAAAATTACAATTTATTTTTGTATTAAGGGCTCATGTGTACAAGTACAGAGAGTTTGGAGACCAAGTAACCCTCTGAACTGGTGAACATTGTTCTTCAACCTATGCAGACAGACTGATATTTCTTCATTTATTCCACAGATGATGTGTTTAAACAAAAAAGTCGGCTATACTGCCTGACCGATCCACACACTATGTCTGCCCAGTTGTGCAGCCCTACCTAAGGCCATCGTGGGTTCTACTGATCATATATTCTTTGTGCTTTTGCGTAAGCATTGGCCTGCCTGAAACATGTAACTGAATTTGAGTTTGTAAAAACAGACAATATTGTGCAAGGTGCAACGAGATGCAACTTCTTGCATTGGCTGTTAATGGGCGGATTAGACAAAATTACACAAATTTGAAGTTGCTTTTATTTCAATTATTATGATTATTTTAAACCAGCACATTTCTTACATTTAAATCAACTAGTGCCTTCTGTTCTCTAGACTCCTTTGTGACGCGTACTGCGGGGGGGTTAAGCTTTCTTTCTCCCTACTCTTTTTTCTTCTCTACTCCGTTCTCTTTTTATATATTATTGTTCCTTTTTACTTAACATTCTTTTTATGTATTCATTACTGCTAATGGGATCATTTTAAAGAAATGGAGTCGATAGAGCTGATTAAATCAGTACACTCATGACTCATCCAAGTCATTTCCTACGATGCTTGCATCTTGCAACATCTCCCTTGCAGTCCCTCGCAGATCAATGCTGCTGTTGGAAGCCATCTTCACATTCTCAGATTGGCTCAGAACATTGCAATTCTGGTGATATTCTTCTGAAACTGAAGTGTGTCGCGGTCCATGCTACCAGGTGGTCTTTTAGGCACCTGACCTCCTCCGCAATTGTATCAATTTCATGATTAATTGTACACAAAACGGTGCCATTTTGACATCTAAAACCGACTTCTGGATATAGACAATGGTAGGTATTATATGCAAATTCCATTTTCACCTGAATTTATAGAAGAATCAACAAAGTAAAATAAATGTAATGGCTGATGCACTTGTTGCCGATCGATCTTGCTGCTGGACTGGTTCGAAAGCTTGTCTCACTAGCAACTCAAGAAGTGATTCAGGCTTGGAATCTTCATGAAGATCTTCCTTGAGGTTGTCCTATGATAATTTACCAAATTCATCCTTGAAACGATGTTTTGTATTTTGTTCTATATTGCCAAAGGGATCCAAATTTTTTAAAGATGAATTGATACATACATGGATGCCATTAGGATTCCTCTTGCCTCCTGCAGACGTAGGCAATGAATACTTTAACATTTTGTTGTGGAATTCTTTGTTACAAGATGTGTAAAGAGAATAATTCGGCAACATTATACATTGCAAGATGCATGATTTAGTACATGATCTTGCACTGGATCTCTCTAAACGCTACTCTATGATTGTGAATATGGATCATGAGTTGAACCATATGTTGAAGCCTATATATGGAAGGGTTAATGAAGAGATTTCAGGTGTAAAACTAAAGAACCTGAAAACAAACTTTGAGAGAGTACAAGTACTGTATGCAGGGACTCATATCCTCAACGATGTGTTACCATATTCTAATACCTTGACTACTTTGGTTCTGAAACAGAACTGCAAATTTGAGTTGCCAAGTTCTATGAGTAATATTATGTATCTTAAACTCCTGGATATCTCAACTTCTGACGTGAGATATAGACTACCAAATTTCATCACAAGACTCTACAACCTGCAGACACTAAGAGTTACGTTTTTAGAAGAGATCCCAAAAACATTTTGCAACTTAATTAACTTGAGGCATTTTGTTGTCAGGAATATATTCTTTTCAACGACAATTATGTTTACTGAGATAGAGAGGTTAACTTTTCTGCAAACGATGCCTCATTTTATTGTAAGTCGAGATCAAAATTGTCTCATTAGACAATTAGGAGAGTTATACAGTCTCAGAGGTAACCTTACACTTCATGGCCTTAGAGATGTGGAAAATATAGAAGAAGCACGTAAAGCAAAGCTTCATGAAAAGCCTAATATCCAGTGCTTACGGTTAGACTGGAGCAAGAATGGATATGAAATGGAGAGCCACAATCGATATGGAAGGGACAACATAGAATATAATGATGAGGATGTAATGGAAGGATTAAAATCTCACTCAAATTTGTAAGATCTGACGGTTGAACACTTTAAGGGGAGGAAGTTTACATCATGGATTACAATGATGACCAACTTGGTTAAACTCAAATTTGTAGACTGCGAAAACTGTGAAAAATTTCTACCTCTGGGACAACTTCCTAAACTGAGGGAGATGGGGATATTTAGAATGAATAGTATCAAGGTTATGGGGAGCAGTTTCCATGGGGATATATGTAGCAGTAATTATGAATTTAGTGGAAGAGGAGCAGCAAATAAAGTTACAACACTGTATCCATTATTGACAAAACTCACATTGTGGGGTTTGTGTAAGGTAGAGGAATGGCTAGAACCCGAAATCAGTACAAGCTGTGAAGACCGAAGTAATGTGCTTGCATTTCCTAAACTCGAGGTGTTGGAAATCTATGAGTGTCCAAAGTTGAAAGGGATCCCAGATAGTTGTTTTCCATCCTTAAAGCAGTTGAGAATCTGCAATCTTGATAGCAGCAACATTATACTAGAAACAATGAGAATCAATGCTAGGTCTCTCATGGATTTAGAATTGGTTCGTATTAGAGATGAAGGAGGAGGCTCTTGCTCTTCTTCTTCGTCAAATGCAGAGTTCATAATTGACCAGCTCTTGAAAAACAATTCTCAGTTTCTAACATCTTTGAAAGTATGCAACTGTGAGGGGTTGACATGTCTGAATCTTGGTGTTGCTCTTGAGAAATTAGAAGTGATAGATTGCTTTGATCTATCTAGTATAACATTTCTAGAACACTCGTGTGCTCTAAGTGATCTTACGATTGGGGGTTGCTCACATCTTACAGAGTGGTTATTTGATCTAAGTCTGAGTTCCATGCTTGTTAGATTGACATTAGGTCCTTTTTCGGAGGAATTAGATGAATTTCCATTGCCTTTTCCTTCCTCCTTTCCAAACCTAATCTCGCAAACACTGCATGGGTGGGAAAAGGTGAAGTCGATAGTGCCTCAAGGACATATAAATGATTGTCTCTCATCCACATTCCAAGCTTTAATTCTGCTGCAAATATATAGTTTCCAAGGAGTAAAAGCTCTGCCGGACTCGCTAGCAAAACTACCATCTCTGACTACTTTAACTATAAAATATTGTAAGAATTTGGAGAGTTTTCCCACGTTTGATGAATCGCGGAAACTCAGGTACCTGAGAATACTTATGTGTCCTCTTCTGGAAAGATACAGGAAGGAGGGTGATGGAGAATTGTTGAAGATTCAACACATATCTACTTGTATGCCCTTCAGATCAGGAAGCCGCATGCTAATTTGAACATCTCACTGTTTTTATCTTATTCAGCTCCATAAAATTAAAATTTTGTAACTGTGAATATAATAGTTTTGTTAGGATGTTTCCTTGTCGCTTCCATAATACTACCTCCATTTCACTGTACTTTGAATCAATTTTTCATTGCAGCAGCATCAATTAATGTTTCCTTGCAATAAAAAAATAGTTAGAGTATATAAAGATACATTGTCTGCATTTTAAAAATATAGAAATAATCAAAAGAAGTTAAATCAATGATTAAAGATAGTTATAAAGGGACCCCAAGCACCTCTAGAAGATGTTTCCTAAAAGATAGTGGGTTTCTGACAGACTGTATCAGACAAATTTGATTTGAAATGAAATAGTAAATGGTAATGTCACTCACCTCAGCCAATTACAAGTTGAAAAATGAAGATGGGCTTCTTCAGAAACAACCAAAGGAGTACCACATTTACCAATTTTGATAAATTCTTTTGCATGGTGTTTGGTGGTGCCAAAGGAAGAAGAATTCATTCATGGTTGTGCAATGTTTTCATTCTTATCGGAGGAAGATAGTTGGGCATTGTTCAAACATTTTCGTATGGAGGAGTTTCAGATACCAGAGGAACTTGTGGCCTTGGGAAGAAAATGGTGCAGATGATGAACTTAATCATCATATGTCCAAGGCTACATATGTGAGGTTCAAGGAAGAGCTTTCAACTATATTTAACATGAAAGACTATTAAGAAAAACTTTAAGAGAGTACAAGTACATGTGATCAATGCTAAAGAATCAAGTAAATAGCAGTGGCAGTTATTCTACTAGCTTTATTACCGCCTTTTTCCTTCTTTTTCTTTTCTTTTCTGCACATTGACATCTTCATCCACCATAACATTCACTACTCAACCTGCAACCTTTTTCTCCTTCTAATTTATACAAATGACATGAGGAGCATCTTTAAAATGCACTTCATTTTTTATGGAATTCATGTTTTCTTTTGCAACTACTGCAAATAATGTCACCTAATTAGTTCAAAATTTATTACTTCAGTCTAGAGAGTGGTGGCGCAGCTGACATAATATTACTACCATCAATATGTGATTTGTGCACAAGGGTGAAAATTCTGGTTGAATTTATAATACTTAATTGCGGTCAACACAACCACACTGACGCCATGATCTCTACGGAGTTGCAATGTACCCCGGAGGGTGAAATGTACAGAAATTTTATTCCGCCAGAAGGCAGTTTCAAGTGGAAACATTGGGTATTAAAAACAAGAGAAAAAACTCGGAAACTGTTATAAGTTAAATTGAAATTTATGTGACTTTTTCAGAAAATCTATGAGCTGCAAAAATGCATAAAACAAGCCAAACACAGCCTCCATCAAGACAATAATTTATAGCTTCATTATATGAAAATTTCCACTACATTTATTTAGTAATGCTAGGGCTTTCAGGCCAAAAACCCCTGCTCCTGCTTCAATAACAATTACCAGACGCAACTTCACAAATTCAGAGGAAAGAATTATAAACAAAGAGATAAGTACCTCTACTAATGAGAACTGTACAAATAGGGTAACAAAAAAATTCTGGTTATTGAGCAGACAGTTGCACCCCTGTAACAGCAAAGCCACGATTAAATACAATCCAAAAGTTTGCAGTTCAGCAAGGCTTCATAACTGGAGTATTGTATATACACACCGCTATAGGTTTGAGGATGGCTACCAAATTTCAAAATGTTTACCTTCAAGTCTAGGGACTGTCCGCACAAAACCTAGCTGCGTCAAATAGTTGCTCTCAGCAAAATCATGCAAACTCCGGCGTGCCCGACTGCTCTCCCGATCATGCTTTCCAGTTTCTTCCTTTAATAGCTTTCTGCATTCATCAGCATCCTGCAAAAAATTGGAGGGTATTACAGGAACCAACAATTGGAGCAGAACAACAAACAGGAAAAAGTAGGGCACAAGAACTGAAATTTCTTATTAAACCAAAATATTGTCAAGTCACGAATGACAAATGCCAAGTTAAGCAGACCTAATGATAGCTCTATATAATACTTACGCCACTTAATGCAGAATCCATAGATTAATGTATTTACAAATTTAATACTTTACATGTTATTCTAGTAATAAATGAATTTGCAGTCTTGCACTAATAGAGAAAATGATTGTCCACGACTCCCAGTGTCACACCATCTGTTGAGTAGGTTGTATTCAACTTCGCGGAGATAATACATACTCCTACCAAATTTTCCTTGATATTTAATTTTGCAGCGTAAAATACAAACTATTCAATATAAGCCACAGCTCCTGGAAAAATATGAATACATAATTGAATGTTTTTCATTTTTCAGAACTAACATATACAGTACTGGAACATTAAATTAAGAGCTGAAGTGCCATAAACCCATTATAATCTACTTTATGAACTTGAGCGAGTCCCAAAACATGATGCTACAGATTCAATATTTTATCAACCGACTATTTCCATCATACAAATTTTAAGACCTAGTTTCGATGGAGTAAAACACACAAAATCAGGATATATTATTGATGAATGATTACACATAAAAGGCAAGCAGCGATAGCAAACCTCATCTACGGCCTACTCACAACAGATGAAAATTTAGGGTAGATTAAAGTAACAAACTTCTACATTTTTTATGCTAGGTAATCTGCCACCTGAATAACCAATCACACGATTTTCCAGATACCATTTACTACGAAACTGCATTATTTTTATGACTTCGATCAAATTAGAGCTTATTAGTAATATATAATTTCATACAAGGAGTTGAGAATATTGCTATTACTAACAATAAATATCTGTTACCAAACCATCTCATATGTCTTTTACCTTAAGCCAAAATATTAAATATTATAATTAGAATTGATATCAATTTATATCAGCTTTGTGAACTACAGATTTCTTGGGCTCTGGAATTAGTCCTGTTGTGAGCAGGCATCAGCAGAGATAGCAAAACATGAGAGATTAAAACCAAAATAGGAACTTCTCATACAATCCATGTAGTTAATTACTACTCTCCTCGTGTCACACACATAAAAATAAATGCCACTTTAGATAAAGCATTTTTCTCTAACAAAAAGCTATGGAAACTTTGAATTCACGATATATATTAATCTAAAATGAGAAGATTCCAATTCCCCAAGGAACTTGTACTTCTATTGCTACCATCATCATTTTAAAAAAAGAATGATCCCATTAGCTAAAACCCATACAGATAGACAGCATCAACATAATAAAAAAGGCTATTATCTTCTGCAGCAAAAACATATATCCAAAATGTTAATAGACCTGGCTACTGAAGCTAGTAAAGACATCTCAAGTAGTTGTATACTGAATATACCTCATCTAGAGATGAGGAGGATCTTAAGTGAATAAAATGACAATTTAAACATGTTATAAAGTAAACTACCTGTAAAAAATTTAACATTTGCTCCTCAATTGTACCATTCATAGCCAGCGTTTCAACTTGAATAGGACGTGTAGCACCCATCCTGTGAGCACGACTTATCACTTGCTCCTCCATGCTGACAATGTTTGATTAAATTTTTTTATATTAAGGCAGTTAAAATATGAGCTTGAAAGTAGAAATACAATTCAGTCTTTCCCTCTACTCAAATGGAATTTATAAGCAAGAACGGCACAAATATAGCAGAGAAAAAAAATCCTGTACAGATATATTACATACAGGTAGTTCCACAAATCTGAAAATCTAATATTTTTTAATCAGCAAATTCTGTATTGATCTATTACCTCCTATCCCAGATTGGTTCCATCAGAAATACATGTGTTACAAAGCTCAAATCAAGACCTAAGGCTGCACTTCCATCCATCAGTAATGCTATGCATTTTGGGTCATGCTGGAAGGTCGTCAAGGATTTCATCTAAATGATTTAAGAATGATTATTTTTTACACTTATATAGAATGGTAATTTCAAAAGAACTGAAATACTCAAAGTTTTACCTTGTTGCTCGCATGCATTGGACTATACATGCTGGCAAATTTGATCCCTGCAATCCTGAGCTGGAAAAAGAAAAACCAGACTTCAATAATTTATCATTTCATATACAAGAAGAAATTTTCCTGTGTAGTATCCACAGTTACTTGAGTATTACCTGCAGTTCAATTACATGTATATGCTCAAGAAATTGAGAAAATATAATAATCTTTTCAGAAGGTGCTCCACTAGACTCATTGCACGACTCAGAACTAGAGTTAGTTTCGGTGACTTCCTTCAGATCAACAACCCCGTTATTTGAGTAGCTAATGTTTTTGTTACTTTCAAGCAGTTCTTTCAACCGATACACGAGATAATTTACTTTGCTGCTAGAAGTTGATTGCCAATCAGGATGCCAGTCATCCTACAAAAAGAACATTATGAAATATAATACAGAAAATTACAGGAAACTAAAAAGGCAGTTTAAGATATACTAGTAAACAAGTCGTACCTGTTTATACGATGGCTGCAACTCAATCAGATCTTTCGGAACAGGCCACTTCGGGTTAGGATTTTCCGGACGGGTTAATATTTCAGGACTTTGCATCTCATAAAAGTTGTTACATCCAGGATATGTACACCTCTCACTGCTCAAAGCTACACAATCGAGGCACAGGAGATGCCAGCACGGTGTAATAACAGGTAACCGGCACCACTCTTTGCACCTGAAGAAGTTAAAACAAATCGGATTACATATTGACAGAATATCATAATCAGAAGAGTTAAATGCAGTTCACATCTTGTAATAGGTCACATACAGAAATTCAACTGCAGAAAAGGTAAGGGATGTAAACTGCATTTGACTCTAACTAAAATGCACATGGTACTTCATGCTCATCTTACCGCATGCAGTTTCCGCCATGCAGAATATTATATCTGATAAAAGCATATTCCTCTGAAGAAGGATCCATTCCATTTTCAACTAACAGATCCATAGTTTCTTGAATGTCTTCCCCAGCATCAACTACTTTTATATGACCAGCAACACAGCAAGATAATCTGACATTTCTAATAAGGGTACTTCGAAACTTCCACTGCTTTGGGTTCAGTAAACTCTCAACATGAGAAGGATCATTCCAATCAGCCATTAATATGTTGCGCCTCACTGTAACCACAAGTTCATTGTAACTCCTCGCATGTTCTTCAGTAAAGTCCACAAATGTCACTTTCTTAATGCAAGGAGGAATTGCTTTTAAATCTGCTTTTCTTGCACTTATCATACATCTTTGAAGCATGTGCAGTAAACGTAATCTACCTTCTTCCATTCCCGCCTCAAAGGGCTTGAGAATGCCATTTTCCCATAACTTCGGATTCTGTCCATACACTTCTTCACGAAGGAACTTAAGCATAGGTTGAAGATTGGACAATTGACTGTTTGGAGTGTTGGGTGTTGGTGTTCCTGTTAACAACCAACGACTTGTAGCTGTCAAGGAAACAGACATTTGCAGCTTGTTAGTCAAGTTAAGACTCGAGCCAAGGGTGTGACCTTCGTCAAATATAACCCTGAGCCAGTGGACTTGCATCAAAACACTTCTCTTACGAGGATTCCACTCAACACTCAGACGATTGAATGTAGTCAGTACAACATCATAGTCCCAGGCCAGGTTGTGGGCACAAGGCTTTTTGTGGTCAGTCCAGATATAAACACGCAATTGACCAGGTCTGACATGCTTCTGGATTTGAGTATTCCAGTGATCAACTAGATTTAAAGGAACAACAATAAGAGTTGCCTTTGACAAATACAACCTTATCGAGTCCCATGGCTCGCATAGAGCAACTCTCAGGGCAGCTACATCTAAATCCATGTTTGAAATATTTCTTGGGTAGTACCACTTTGTAGTCCCCTCTTTTTCCCTCTTTTCAAGACCAAATGCTCTAAACACTCTGTGAAACTGATGTTTATTTCCCCTATGTGCTGCTTGAGGTTGCATGACTGGCTGCAGCAGTCCTACTGTTTCCATTTGCAAAAGTTTGTTAGGTGAGAGCTTCGCCAACCAAGTTAATGCCTTTTTGGTTGCTGAATTTATCAGTGCAGAGTGCTCCCTAAGCACCGTGATGAAGAATGAGATATTTTTCTCTTCCTCGCCAGATTTTCCTCTTGTATGAAATCCAGGTAAATATGTTATTTTTTCGTGAGAATCCCAAGGTTCTTCTGGAGCACTGCAATTCTGGTGAAAGGTGTCGGGGTTCATGCTACAAAACCATGCTGTCGTACTTTTAGCAGCATCTGATTCTGCGATCTTCCTCCACTTCCCGCACGCATCGCACTGAATCCAAGTATCATTAATTTCAGATTTAGTGATCTTATTATGCCTCTTTCTGCTGTTTGATGATACAGCTGAAGAGCTATCCTTCTCTAAGAAGCTGTAAAATGGTCCATTGGATGGACGCCTTCTCTTCCGTGAGCTTCTTCTAGCAGTGCCTGTCGAAGAATCAGATTCTTCTTCGAATGCATCCAAAAGATTTTTCTTCGATTTACTCTGGTAACTGGTGCAAGGGGCCGTGCATGCTGTAGGGGTAAAAAATGCAGCTTGAGGTAATCCAGCCTCCTTGTGAGGGTACGACTTAGCAGACCCTGCAATAGCCTTGGCAGAACCCATGACTCTGGTTCTCTTTGCTGAGTATAATAGGTTCTCCTGCGAATCATCGAGATTAAATTGGCCTCTGCGCGGTGTCTGACCAACAACTCTTGTAGTTGGCAAAGCTTGACCAGTTAAATTTTCAGCACTGATCTCGTAATAGCCACATCCCTGCTTACCATTATGTGTACACCATATGACCTCTGCGCCATCAGGGGGTAGTGCCAGTGTTCCTTGTGCCTTCAAAATAAGAGAAAGGGCAGTTATGGTCTTACCTAATCCAGGTTCATCACAAAACATTCCACCGCGAAAATCTCTAACTCCAGGTTTTCTGTAAGTAACGATTTCACCAGACACCATATTTACGTAAAAAGCAAATCCATCCTCAGTTACCAAATCTAAATACAGAGGGTGAGGTAACACTTTGGAGTCCTTCTCACGCTGCATCATCCACTCAATTGCTGCATGTTGATGAGGGAAAAGTTTAAGTTTCATGCATGGCATAACTGAAGCTGCCAAGGACCTTAAATGGCGACAAGTAGCAGAAACTCTGAGAAGCTCAATAGGTTCCAACGTAGCAAATATATTGATCAAAACATCATCCGACACATCCCATATACCAGATTCAGAAGTACCATCTTCTGGATATACTCTTGAAAGGTCGCTATCTCCTTTCATGGAAACACTAGGTAAGCTCATAAATATGTCATGAAGTTCAAAAAGATTTTTCTTAGAAGTCCCTGGGGCAGCACATTGTAGCTTACAACCAAGCACATGACAGTCCGAAACAGTCCAGATGCCATCACTAAATTTATTATCTGTATTGCCACGATCCAGAAACAATCTTCTAGCCTCCCAATCACAGCTAAAAAAAAAGAAAAAAAAATTCTTTAATTATTATATGATAAGATCAATATAAACACTACTAACAGAATACGAAGCTCAGGTCTTTTATCGTGAATCACAATAACAAAACAATAACTACATATACTTAAAACAGGTTACTCTACTAATATCAGCTCAAATAACATTGTAATTCGCAATGCAGCATTAATACAACAAAAACCGATCACCAACACACCTCAAATGTCGAAAAAGGGCAGCAGCAATAGGCGCAGCCCGCGGAAACTGCCACCCATTCCACACCTGAACAGGCAAATAAACATCAACCAACACCACAACCCTCCCACCCTTCCCATCCAGCTCATCAACCTCCACAACTCTCGAAAAAATACTCAAACACTTTCGACTCAGCAACGTGTAAAGCTGATCAACGACACTAATACTCCCATTAACTAACCCTATCCCACTCCGCTTCTTCCTCAACGACGCCGCATTGCTCCCTTCTCCCACCGCATCTTCTCCAACCTCTCCGCTTATCGGATACAATACGGTGCCGTTTTCGCAAACAAACCCGGTCTCGGAGCCTTCCGCGAAGATCTCACATGATTTTGAAACCAAATTAGGTGCAATTGGTGAATTTGTTTGGAGAATTGTGTAAATATAGCCACATAATTTATGATTTGGGATTGAATTATCATCCATGTAATTAAATTAGGAGGTGAATTTGTGAATTAGGGTTTGGTGAATTGGGGGTTTTTTGAAGAAGTGTGTGGAAAACACATAGTAAAATAGAATGGAAGATACAGAAGTTGTAATTGTAACTGATTCTAATTAGAGATGAATATATGAATATGATGATGGTTTGTTGTTGAAACGACGGCGTTTGATACAGGAGTAGTAAAACTGTGTGTGATTTTATTTTATGATGTTTGTTTATATAGCTAATAGCTTCGGTTTTAACCTATTTTTAATCTCGTCCAATGATTTTGGGCTTTAAAAATTATTTTTATAAATATTAAATTTTTATAATTGGGCCTATATGGAATATTGTTTTACGTATTTGTACCGGATTTTGCCTCGTCAAATTCGTTGACTTATTAAATAAATTCGTTGACATATTTTATTATTTATTATTTTTTAATCTAACTGTTATTTTATTTTGTGAAGGAAACGATATACGCTTTAATATTAACAAATATATGCATAAATAAGATTTCATATTTAATCAAATCCATTTATTGAAAAAAAAAGAATCCATGCTATATAAAGTGGGTAAAAATTCATATTTAATAAAATATAAAGTAATGTAGAATAGCAATTCAAAAACAAAAACATCATATTGCTGATTCATACCACGGTAGGAAACAGTTACTGATAAACCAAATTATAAACAAAATACACTTCGATTGTACTTCAGAACCTAGAAACAAATCAAATTAGACACTGGACATGCTAATTTACACACAGTCATCATTAGGACCGCGCCGTTATTACTCGTGTACTTCCTCTTGCTTTCGCCCAGCACAAAGTTTTCCATCATGCTTTCAGAAACCACGATGACTCTATTAAAACAAAGGTTTTCCATTAATACGCTCCTCTACCTTCAGCATCATGTCCTGCCACATGCCAAACAGTCTGGAATTTTTTAGCCATCACTATTCGGACATTGTTTCACTAAATAATGATATTTGCAATAAAAAAAACATAAACTGTATATCCCCGATCCTAAACTAGTCATTCTAGCATGGCATCAACAGTTTATGACGCTTAAGTTGTATGACCGTCTTACCAAAGATATAGATAGCTAGATTGATGGTCTAAATTTTAAGATGTAGGTCTCTGCTGTATCACCAAATCATCAGCAGAGTAATAATCAGCAATGAGCCTGTACATGTATGATGGATTGTGTCCTCCCCTGCAACAAGTTTAAGATTGGTTTTAAAGCACAACTTGAGTGTCATAAACTAAAACATGATGCTACAGATTCAATATTCTCTACATTCAATATTTTATCAAACTGGCTATTTCCATCATACTAATTTTAAGACCGAGTTTCCATTGAGTAAAACATACAAAATCAGGAAGATATAATTTATATATAATATAAATGACTAAACTAAGATAAAACGCAATTAGCAATAGCAATCCTCATCTACATTCAAGCAGATGAAAATTTAGGGTAGATTACAGTAACAAACTTTTACGGTTTCGATGATAGGTAATCTGCCACCTATATCACCACCAATCACAAGATTTTCCAGAGACTATTTACTCAGAAACTGCGTATTTTTTCTTACTTCAATCACAAATATTCACAATAGAGCTTATAAAGTACTATAGAAGATCATACTACTGCGAGACGCGAGTTAAGAATATTGCTAATATTAATTATGGATATATGTTATTAAAAAATCTCATATGTCTATAACCTCAATGCAGAATATTAAATATTATAATAGATATCATTTTATGTCAGCTTCGTGAATTTCAGATTTCTTGTGCTCTGAAATCAGTGCTGTTGTAACTGTGAGAGGCATCCGCAGAGATAGCAAAACATGAGAGATTAAAACTAAAAACAGGAACAACTTCTAATACAATCCATGTAAACAATTACTACTACATTTTATGAACTTACGTGTCGGTAATAAATAAACTGACAAGCTTTGGAGGGACATAATCAAATGCAGGATTCACAACATGAAGAAGAGGAGAACCGGAGCCAGTCCCAAAATCCATGCAATCTGAGAATTCTCCAAAATCTAGTAGCTCGGCTGGGGACTTCAGCTCATTCAGTAAGACTTCTGGATTGTGAGGATACAGGGGGCACAACTGAGTTACATGTAACATGAAACAACACTTAGACAATATAGTTAAATTTTTCTAAACTGTCCATTTGAGAAACAGATAGCCAGGAATGTAGACTATTTTTTTAAATACTTTGTCTATGTGACATACAAATATACAATCTTATTTTACACATTGCAGACCACAATTTTATTCAACAGAATGTTAATCATGGATTTGTTGGTTCTAACTGATTTTACACATCAAACTGTAGAATTCTCTTCTGGCGTAAAAAAATGATAATATTTGTTAATTTTTTCTCACAAATCAGATGGAAGAGGACCGGGAACAAAACAAGAACTAGCAGGAATCTGTAAATCTCTATAATAAACTTGAAATTCCAATTGTCTTTCCTACATCTCTCTCTTCCTGAAAGAAATGTAGGAAGCAACATCTTGAATAGACTTGGAACCTACAATATTAAAACCGTGACCTGAGAGTTTTCCAACCATAGGCCAAATATTATAAATAATTGACTACAATAGAATGCATCACATCTTGAATTTATAATAAATTCAGTATAATATTAAAATTGAAAAGTGGAGGGATCATTATTTGCTTTTATGTGAAATTAAAGGAATAATACTTTGTAAAATCTGTTTTGATTATAGATTATTTTTAGAAGATTCATCTTGTGGCTGATATAACAAAAGTCCACCTTGATTGCAGTGACTATTATTTAATTCCAATATGTATTGCATCACATTTGGGCAGGCTTCTGTCTCTTACTCTACCATGTTATTGTAATTTAACAATGTAAAAGAAAAAAAATTAATTAAGAAGGAATCTCTCTCGGGTTATTGGTAACAACTAACAAGGGATAGCTAGGATGAAACTATATTACTGTTAAAGTTTGATTTAAAATAGTACTGTTACAAATAGAAATACCTTGTGAATGCCAGCAAGAACCACAAAGGGAACAGCATGTCTTTGAGCAGCAAGTGCAACCATATTCAACCCAACAGGTGCTATAACACTACCATTCGCCATGACAGCATGAGCTCCCACAATGACCTTTAAAAAAATTGGTATTTAAAATTAAGATATAACAGCATAGGATAAAACAAATGCTTAAAGTATTCTACAGACCATATTCACTCTGGAAATCATAGCAAACACCGCAGAATCAGTAATTACTGTGGTCTGTAATCCTCTAGCAACCAACTCCTTGGCAAGAACATGCCCCTGATATCTAAAAATATGACAAATTACAAGGGTAAGAAAGTCTGTCCAGTCACCAGTGCAATGAGAGTAAGGGACATGGTTCAACAAACCTTGGAGCACCCTCTGCCACAAACACTCGGAACGATCTCTTTTTTTCTTTTGCAGCACAAAGAAATTCAATTACTGTTCTTGAACTGCCTAATGTCAGTATTACCTCACTGAAACATTAAAAATCAAATATGTTAGTAAATAAAGTGAAAAGGACTTCTGTACCAGTGCAGATACTTGGCCATAATAGTGATTGCAACCGCAACACGATAAATACATCACTGAGATGATTTGAATTTAAAGAGTAGAAAGAGCTGGGCACTTTTGATACAAGTAAAATTAGAAAAAGATTTCAACAAACTACAGTTTCAGAATTCGTGCCCTAGGTTCTACTAACTAATAAAAACCACTAAGAAAATTTCACTGTCCGACTGTATGTTGAAACTATACACATGTCATGGTAAACTGCAATCTAATATGTTGACAATTATATGTCCTATAATTGTTTTATTGAAGGTTGGCATACTAGGTGGTTCCCCAGGTCTCTAATCATCTCAGTAACCAACCCATGTAACTATTATAGATATCTAAATGTACCTTGGATGTACAATTTATAACAGGATATTGCTCTCTAGAACACTAATTGCTTGCAAAGTAAGGATACTTGTTTGATTATTAATTCATTTCCTTTCCCATCAGGCTACCAGTAAAGATGGGACTAGATCAGTAGTGCGGATAACTTAGTGATCGAATATTTCTGAAAAAAGTTAAGGTCCATTACAACACAAAAGTTTCAGCATAAAAAATTCTTGGAAGTGGGAAGCGTCTAATGAGCCTTATGGCCCTTGTCTTCACTTTTGTCAAGCTTCCAGAGAGAGCTAACATAATTGTCTATCACTACATGCTATCAAGTTATTTAAAATAGAACTATAGAAGATATAGTACAGCTCAAGTAAATAAAATCAACTTCCAAAATATATTTCATAAAGCAAAGGCATCAAGTGGAAGGTGTATCTAAACCAGATTGTGGTAGGGTACACAAATATAGATTAAAAATGAAACCCTTAAAGGTCGGAAAGAGATGGAAATACAATTAACAGCTTACAACTATACAAAGTAGTGTACCCACTAAAAACAACACATGAAACATCGGGTATCAGCACCACTTAGCTATGGAATTCAATATAAATTATGTGCACACACGCTACTCAGTATGATATAAATAATGCCATGTGCATAATTGACACCAAATTGATGCAAGGTTCAAGGAAAGGTACTTTTGGTGAATATGCTCCACGGCTTGCTCAGCAATTTGCTCATGGCAGGTAGTGATATCTTGAATGAGCTCATTTACAGTCTCGATAATATTGTGCTTTAGCTTCCGGCTCCTTGAATTCTTATCGGTAGCTGTAAACATATAGAATTGAACTATCGGTCCAAAGACTTCCAATGAAACCAAATTTATATATATGTAGATAACAGTAGATAACAGCTATAACATTACAAGCCAGTGCCATCTACATGTTTGATGCCTAACAATGAAAAAACTATTCATTAAATAATTATGACAAGTAATAGGTGATTAAAATACTTCCGAACACCCCTTACATAAATATATTATATTAACTGAGAGAAGGCCCAAATCAAAGGAAAGGCTTACACTTGCTTTTTCCTTCAGAATCACCACCAGAGGAATAAGTGTGGGGAACGGCAGCAGAATGAGGGACATCCTCAAGAAGTGTCTGCAAGGAAGGTGGCCTTAGTGTGCTTCTTGAAGCAGCGGCGACAGCAGCAGCAGACAGAACTGGGTGATCGTCTCGCTCAAGATCATCTTCTTCATCACTTGCAGCTGATACACTCAGACCACCAATAGAAGCAGTCGTAAGAGAAAGATCTTCCTCTCGTATTATATGCAGAACGCGCCTGACAACATTCCCAACTGCAAGTTCTGCTTTGCAAGTGGAGCGAGATTAGTAGACCAACAAATATTACAAAATAAGAGAAAGGCAGCTACTAGATTACAAAACACAAATTAATAAAAAAGTAGAAAGTACCAATAAACTTAACCAGCTGTTCTTTTTCAGCAAAAAAAACAGCTGGTCTCCAGATTCTTTTAAAGATATACAAAAATTCACATAATATCTTAAGATGGTATTTCTTCATTCAGATTTTGTCAAACAGAATCACTTAGCTCTTTAATGACGGTTCCATATAATTTACTCTCTTTCCTACAAAGCCTTAGCATATATCATGTTTATACATTAACAAGCCCCCTCGCTTGAAAGGCCAAACTGAGATTGGAGAGTTGGTAAGTAGGAACCCAATTTAGGGCAATAATCAGCCTTTTCAGTGTCAAAATCAGATGTACTTGAGAATATTGGAGTTTCAAGGATTTGAGGTCAATAGTTAAAATATTGAGCTCTAATGCCATGTCCTTAGCAGCTCATCAAAACCCTTAATGTGTTAGGACTTAATATGTATATAATTCTTATATGTTAATGCACCACACAGAGAATTTGTAGGAAGTAATGGATAACACAAAAAGGACTCTCGGAATCTATATGCAATAAATCTAAGATGCATGGGAGTTCCCTCATAATTGATATATCTATTCTATTCACAAATGATCGTACTTTATGAATCATATTAATATTTAACCATCACTATTTACTAGTTTAAACTCCATTATATTGTAGCAGCTACAAATAAATAAACTCTTAAATCTGTAATGATACTATATATAACCACAAAAATCAACCACTTAAATTATTAGGAACATAACTACTCGATAATGATTAAGTCCTTAACAGTGCTTCAGTTCTCTCTTATGGACTATTTGCGAAGATCTCTAATTATAACAATTGAAGAACTTAATGTAGTTCTTACTGTTTTTGTTTTTAAAGTAGCCACTTGCGTAGCATTTCACGCTTACTTTTCATGCTCCAGCAACAAGTATGTTCTAAACAACCCAGTCTGTATTGTTTGAAGTACCCAGAAATAGAGATTATGTTCAATTAGGGTAACTTGTTGACCGTTGGCATTGCTGCCTTAACCAATTTTTTATCAATGGACCACAAAAGAATAAAATTATAAATTTAAATTTAGATATATCCTTAATAATAATTTAAATCAACTTATATAATTCAGTAACATCCCTACTCATGTCCATCATCATACACTAAGTGCACAATTATGTGACTGGATACCCACAAATTACATGATTGTTTTTTCATCAACATGAATTATGTTTTGTGTATAGCTCTACTTCCAATGATTCATACACACCTTAAAAAACATTAGAGCACACAAGTACAATGCTCACCAAACACTTTGATAATAAAATATATCTTTATAACAATATTAACAATACCAATGTTAATATTAATCAAGATAAAATGTTCAATTAATGAAAAAGAGTACAGTTCATCAATGTGAAAAATGTTAATTACTTTCTTTATTTTCAAAATACTTGGTGAACACTACTTACACTTGTCCGTATATTTTTTGTTGTTCTTAGTGAATTCTCCATGTTTACAAGCTAACAAAGTACAGAACTTAATTAAACACAATCCTAATAAGCTAATACTATCTCTAAACCTCTAAATTCGACAATAATCCAAATTAATATTCCGCACTTGCATTGTACGCAACAAAAAAAAAACCCGTAAAACACAGTATAACAAGAAAATATTCATACCGACAGGATTGGCAGCAATGAGTTGCTCCCCAACGGCTTTAATAGCCTGAATATAACCCCCAGCCTGATTAGTATGCGGAACTCGCTGCTGCGAAATCACTGACCTCAACAATTCTGCCGTCTGCTTCGCTGTCGTCTTCGACCCCTCAATCTTCCTGCCAAACAATCACCACAAAAAACACACTAAATAACTTAAAATTAAAAAAAAAAACAAAACAAAAACACACAAACATAATAACAAAACTCACCGCTTTCGAAGCTTGACCACAAAATCATTAACTTGTGCTTGCACATCCGGCATGTTTACACACAAACACCTTGTATGTATGTATCTGTTTAGCAATTCTTGGTGCTTCACAAATTTCAAGAACCCTTTCTTTTTAGTTTCCAATTTGTGGGTTTTATTTAATTTATTTACTCACTTGGGCTTGCCGAAATAAAGCCCATTAAGTACATGACGCAAAAAAGCCCAAGACTTGGCTATTCTTGTAATCTAATTTTCTTGTACAAAATTAAACAGAATGCTAAGTATATACATTCTTATTTCTGGTCTTCATTCCAGGCATTCACAACTTCTTTTCATCTTCCTCTCAATCTTATATATACACATTACATTTCTTCATTTTTTGTGTGTAAACATTTTTCATTTCAAGAACTAATTACATTTTTATTTTTATTTTGAATTTTTGTTGTTTGTGCCTCATGTTACATTATTTGGTGATAGATTTTGGCTGAACCCCCATGTGTCATTCATGGTTTTACAAATACGTGAGTGTAGAATGCATGTCGTTTTGTTTTGATTTTGGAGAAAATGATAATGTGCTTGTTATATGTTCTTATGTTTGTATGAAATTTTTGATGTTTCATGCAGATGATGATCATGATCATGCATGGACAATTTTAGAGTTGAATTTTGTCTTTGGAATTGAAATGTCTGCGCAGAAAGAAATTAAGGGCTCAAGGGCCGATGCAAGTACATCTATGCAGAAAGAAATTAAGGGCTCCAAGGCGGAGGCAAGAACGTCTATGCAGAAAGAAATGAATGGCTCTAAGACGGATGTAAGCACATCTACGCAGAAAGAAATTAAGGGCTCCAAGGAGGATACAGGCACATCTATGCGAAAAGAAATCAAGGGCTCCAAGGCGAATGCATCTGTGCAGAGAGAAATTAAGGGCTCAAAGACGGATGCAGGTACATCCATGCAAAAAGAAATTAAGGGCTCCAAGGGTGATGCAGGTAGATCTATGCGGAAAGAAATCAAGGGTTCCAAGGTGGATGTAAGTACATCTAAAGAAATTAAGGGCTCCAAGGCGGATGAAGGTACATCTGTGCAAAAAGAATTTAAGGGCTCCAAGGCGGATGCAAGTACATCTAAAGAAATTAAGGGCTCCAAGGCGAATGAAGGTAGATCATGTACATCTGTGCAGAAAGAAATTAAGGGCTCCAAGGCGGATACAGATACATCTATGCAGAAAGAAATTATGGGCTCCAAGGTGGATGTCGTTACATCTATGCGGAAAGAACATAAGGGCTCCAAGACGGATGCAGATACATCTATGCAGAAAGAAATTAAGGGCTCCAAGGTGGATGCCGGTACATCTATGCGGAAAGAACATAAGGACTCCAAGACGGATACAGATACATCTATGCGGAAAGAAATTAAGGGTTCCAAGTCGGATGCAGGTATATCTATGCCCTGACATTGTTTATTCTAGATTATAGTTTCTTGTTCTCGCAACTTCATACCCAAACTTTTTAGTAAATTTAAGCCAATATATCATGGAAGCTAATTAAATTAGCATTTATGACTCAATGATCACCGCAAGATTGGTGCCTGATTATTATATAGCATAGTATGACTCCCGATTAAATTATTAGTCATGCACTTGAAAGAATAAGATTTTTTGAATCACAACCATTCATCCAAGATTCTGAAATTTGAAATTAAGGATGTTACTGTTTCTTTTTTATGATAATTGAAGGCTCTCTCTTGTAGTCTTTTTATTAAGAGACCGGACTACTATGTTAGAAATCACGCAATATTGCTCGTAAAAATAGTAATATGTATTACATTGAACCAATTAGCTTTGTAATTGCAGTATCAGGAAATCGTCTCCGTGATCTGTTGCATTCAAACTCCCTTCAAAAATCAAGGCAGGGGAGTTGCAGTGAAAGTAAGCATTTGTTATATTTTCAAGTTTTTTAAAACCATTAACAATCTACCAGCATTGTTTTGATCTTCTAAACGGATTCCACTTGTTTAAAATTTAACATGGATATTCATGTTAATGGGTATATAAAATTTAAACGTAGTGTGCCCATATGCTTTGGTTTTCTTATAATTTCAAATATTTTAATGTCATGGCATGTACTAAAACTATGCAAATATTTATTTTATGTGCCTTTTATGAGATTTTATTTTCAATCATCAGGTCCTCGAGAAAGTCCTCAAGAAAGACTGAATAAATTTTCGTCCGAAGCTGCAAATAAATTCTGTGCAGATTGTGGGACACCAGATCCAAAATGGGTGTAAGTATCTCACATTAGTATAGTCCAGGCTAAATTCCTTAATAACTCAAGATTATGCTTAAAATATAAAATAATGTATTAGATACTTTGTGGTCTTTTATTTGTTCTCTCTACATTTATTTTTTTTAAAAAGAATATAAAGTGGATTAATTGACGACCAAATAAATAATGAATTAGTAATTGTAATCTATGATATAGCAGAAATTGAAAATTGGGGAAGAAGGAAATGGAAGTTTGCTTCCAAATTTGGTGGGTAAAGTTGTAGTATAAATTGAAATTTACTAACATTTTCCCAAACCCCCGCCCCCTCCCCGCTAACAAAAAGTAAGAGTACAAACCTCATCCCATTCTCTCCCCATTCTATTCCATCCAAGTGAACATAAACGAGGAACCTTACATATCAGAATGGGTTAAGTAATCTATTGATATATTGTTGATATATTGTCACTCAGTATCTAATGCTTTAATACATTATGTTGGAGTTGGTTATGCTTTGTCATGACCATCTATTTTTCCTGATACCAGATCTTCAAATATAGGAGCTTTTATATGTATCAAGTGTTCTGGAGTACATAGAAGTCTTGGAGTGCATATATCGAAGGTATAGGTTACATGACATGTTCATATATTGCTCACTTCTTAACATTATTTTTCAATCACGCAGAATGTAGTCAATAATAAATTGATGATATTTTTGCATGTTTGGGGGTACTGTTACAATTTGTTATGATGTGGAACCATCTTCAAAATGATTTTCTTTAAAAGTCCCCTAAATGAAATAATGGCCGAGGACATTGACACCCAAATTATCGTATAGTTCTTTTCTGTAGCATGGTAGAATTATTATAGTATAATTTTTTTACACTTACAATGCTTTAGCTGAGTGGCATTTAAATCCGGTTAATGAAAATTGGAATTTTTTTTCAAGAGTTGGTGTTTGGTTGAGAGCGTTAATGTGTCAGAATTGGACCTTCATTTTCATTGGTCGAATAACTCATTTCTTATTGACCCGATTGGATACCAAATCATTCCCTTTTTCATACCCCTTATTCCCATTTGTCTGATCCTCATTTTCATCAACAATCCAAACAACCCCAAAACTCATTAAAAAAATCAAAAGACTTAGAGATAAATTTATACTCTGAATACTTATACACCAGATTTTTTTTATATACGAAGTCCTCTTTGGAAAATCATATATCTTATCTTGATATAGTTTTGATTAAATCTTCTATATTACTGTGATAGGATAATACAACTTAACTTGATATTCGTGTTACTGATCATATATATGTCACAGATATTATCGATAAAACTAGATGAATGGACAGATGAGCAAGTTGAAGCTCTGAGAGAGTTAGGGGGGAATACAAGTGTAAACTACAAGTTTGAGGGAGCCATCCCAGACAACTTTAAAAAACCAAATCCAGATTCTTCCATTGAAGAGCGAGTCGACTTCATTAGGTAATGCAATCATTAATCTTGTTATACACGTGTTCAACACATGCTCAAATGTCATACATCATTCATTATACTAACTGTGACTGTGCAGGAGAAAGTATGAGTTACAACAATTTTTGAGAGCTGATGAATTGATTAACTGTCCCTTACCATATCCATCATCATCAAGTAGCAAATCTGGTTCAGTCGAGAAGAATAGCAACAACAAAACTCGTAGCTCTTTTCGCAATAGTTGGAAAAAGTCGGAAAGCAAGACCACTAAGAAGAGCAATTCAATGGTAGGCATTTTTTCTTTATTATCAATGACTGAGATTTCTTCATATACGCTACAATGATATTATTTTTTGGTCAAGATATGTTAAAATAATTCACATGCATATTCGTGTGTCTATTTTTGTGAAAGCTTATCTTGTCAGAGGTACTTACTTAACACCAACTTCAGGTGTTATCGAATTACTAATGAAACCCCATTTTGATTTAATAATCAATTTGAGTAAAAATAAACTGCACGACTATTATTGTATGAATAACTGTTGAAATGTAACTAAAACTCAATTCGATATTTATTAAGATGAGTCACGTTCAAGATTTATACTTTTTGGACCTACATTCACACTTTAGTTTCACCACACAAGTCATTATGACAAAAATCATCCTCGTCACTCGCCCAGTAACAAAAATTATTTCAAAATGGAAGTTCTTGTTGCTTGTTATTCGCGCAACTTAAACTTCCCCCCTTCCCTAAAGAGTTGATGCAATGATAGATCATAATTGGACAATAATATTGCAAAACATCATATATTATATAATCATCTTTCCATATTCATCAATGCCCTCGTTAGTGATCTTCTAATTAGAAAATTTGATATATCGTGTTTCACATCTTATTAGCATGATATCATCGTGATTCTAAAAGTTTATAAACCATTTGTAGTCTGAGGGGGGTTACTTTCAAATCAAAGTTTATAAACCATTCACAAAGCATTACTTTCATTACTCAATCTTCTTCTCCCTAATTTATACAGCAATGTATTCAATGTCAATAATACGGTTTAGAGGTGTAATTTGATATCTAATAGTTGTCTAATATTTTAAATGATTTATTTTGTATACTCCATATAGGTAGGCATGGTTGAATTTGTAGGACTAATAAAGGTCAATATAGTCAAAGGCAGTAATCTAGCAGTTCGAGATATGATGTCCAGTCACAGTGATCCCTATGTCATCCTTACATTGGGAAATCAAGTAATTTTCTTACTTTTTTTCGTGAAATTCTTTTTAAACTTTGAAGGGCTGAATTGAATTTACTTGAACCAATGAGCTTTTTCTTTGTGTTTTGCAGTCAGTGAAGACACAATCCGTTAAAAATAGTTTGAATCCAGTGTGGAAGGACACACTTATGTTATCAATTCCGAATAACATTCCTCCTCTCAAGCTGGTAAATCTATTTTAACCAGATAGATGTGTTGGTGCATCTCTTGTTGACATAAATTTTAACGAGAACATACTAAAATTCTACATACACTGACAATAGTTAAAATTTCATGTTGGTGGCATTATTTTAATATACATGTTTGAATTTTGATATTATTCACTGTATGGATAATAATGATGTAATACGACTTCATTTCCTATTATTTTGTAGCTTGTATATGACAAGGACACATTCACATATGATGATCACATGGGAGAAGCTGAGATTGACATCCAACCGTTAGTTGCTGCTGCCAAAGCAGCTGAAAATGTTAAATCTAAAGAGTCGATGGAGCTGGGAAAGTTGATCGCAAGCAAAGAAAACATGCTAGTGTTTGACAGTAACATTAATTTAGCAGATGGGAAAGTGAAACAGACGATTACACTCAAACTGAATAATGTTGAAAGAGGATTAATGGAGATTGAACTTGAATGTGTTCTTCTAACATAATAGCCAGGTCAGTAGGAGGCACCGAGACAAAATATTTTATTAATGATCTGTAAATTAAAAAAAATCTACTAAAAATTTTGTAACCACAAAAAGAAGATTTGTAATGTATATTATGTTATATTTGTAAGAAAATTGAACATTAATTTTTTAACATCATCTTAAGTTAATTTTACCTGTAATCCAATAATTTTAATTTTCCAAATATCAATTCTTACATTAGAATTTCACGACATAATTTTGTATCGAGTTCTTGTACTTGATGGATGGATCTTAAAGTTAGTTTTTCTTCTGATTTGTTATACCTGGTGTCTATTTCGAAAACCTTAAAATAAAGGGTCATTTGTTTATCTCTTAATCCTATTTAATTCTTCTTAATAAAATTATCTTAAGTGTTAAGATCATTTGGACCTCTTTTTTTTGTCATAATGATTAATAATTTATCTTAATCGTTAAAAAAACCCACTTAAGCGCTAAGATGACACACTAGTACTTAAGGTTTTTATATTACCACCTTCTCGCTCACTGACAAAACACCATCAACAGTAAAAACTAACAGTAACCATGACCTTCTTTTATTTATGCCATATTGTTTGAGTACATATACCGGAACTCCACCTCTATGTTTGATTTGTAAAGGTACTTTCAATTTTCGGTGTTTACATGATTACTAGTAAATACATAAAACATTCTTCTTGTTGAGTGAACATTTGCATTGGCTGGTTGTGTAATTTCTAATATATTTGCATATCAATATATTCTTAATGCACGCTAGTGTTAGTAAGAAATATTAACATTAAAAAGGATAGTATCATAAATTAACTAATTAAAAAAATAACCAACTCCGACTCGTTTAATAAAAATAACCAATAAAATAACCAAGTCCAACCCGTTTACTCACTTTTATTTAATGCGGTCTTATCTATCTATCAATAAGATATCCTAATATTATGATATCAACAATTTAAACGTTCAAAATCATAATCAAAGATCAATTACGATCTTATGTATCTATGATCCGAATTTTATGGTATCAACAATTTAAACGCTCAAAATCGTAATCAAAGATCAATTTATGTATATGAATCAGAGATCTTAATTTCATGGTATTAGAAATTTAAACAAATTAGTAATCAAATATAAATACGGTCTTATATATATATATATATATCAATTAGAGATCCAAATTTCGTGGTATGAACAATTTTAAACATTCAAAATCGTAATAAAAAATCAATACAAAATTCAATTAAAAGAAAATTATATCAATTTTTTCATTATTGTCCCCTTTTAAATTTTGATATATGATATGCATATACATTTATAGAAATCTAAAAATTAAATTTGTATATTTAGATTTTAAATCTTCCGGTGTATATATTTTCTATTTTCTCATTGTTTCATCTTCAGCCGCCTTCCTTCTTCTTCCTGTAGCTATTTTATTAGTCATTACTCATATTGTTTAAACTTGTTTGAGCAAACTGTGAAATCCGGTATATATGTGTTTATGATGTCAATTCATATCTAAATATTTTTTTTAAATATATGTTTCAATGATATAGGTATTATAACGGTGGAGTAATTATTTGTAAGCAAGGATTCGATCAAAACATTTATTTTTTTATAAATATTGAACAATGATATCAAGAGTATAGTATCAGCTATCTCTTTTGTGTTTTGATTTTATAGTGATTTGTTGATGCATATCATTTTTTATAAGACTAAGTGTTTGACGAAATTTTAGATGGATTTATGAATATTTTTATGCGTGTACATGTTTGATGGCATAAGTCATCAAGAATGAATAAGACGTAATTTCCGATCAAATGTCAATCTAGGTATGAAACTTCTATATCATTATAGATTAATTCAGTTTATTCTCCAACTAATGTTATAAATCTTTCAACCAATATCTCAATTCTTACTTATGTTAGAGATATGAACAACATGTATAGGATATTCATAAAATGAATCCAAAAAGATAAACTCTTGGATATGAGGGGAATACCTTGGTAAGGACTGAATTACCTTGCCCTTTTTTCTTTTTTTCTGTACTTTGCAAATTAGTATGCCTTAGAGTCTTTAGACAATTTTGTTTGTAATTTTGATGATTTTAAATGAAGTCACAACCGGACTTAAATTTTATACTGAAAAATGCTTATCTTATACATGTTTTTCATATGTACGAGGAACTGAGTAGGAGGTATGGCTACTGATGAATCCGGAGATGGTGGCTAGCGACTTTGTTGAGATAAATGGAGCAGCTAAGAATGCACCAGATAATAATTTGGGCAAATTAGTTCTGTCGAAGCAGAATTAGTCAATGGTATGGCTCATGTATTATAGTTCGGAGTGTATTTTGTACATTCATCCTCCAATATCTATATTTGCACTAAATAAATCATAGTTGTATGTGTTTGGCTTTTGAATGATTTTCGACTGCTATTTTTTCCTCGATTTTATTTTTTTTAAATAACGTGATTCCTTTGTTTAAAAATACACTGGAAAATTTCATATATACTTCATTGGATGATTCTACTCCTTTTTCTTCTCCCATTGTAATGGGAGAAATGAGTGGTTTTTATCAAAATTCTAAAACTTACATTTGTCTGATAGTCATTAAAAGTTAATGGGGAAGAGACAAATTCAAATGTCTATATTCAGAATTTGATAGCAATGATAATACATGGATAAAAGAGTATGACCTCTCCTTTGTATAAAATTAGTACACCTTAAATATAAAAAGCATTTAATTTGTCATTCAGTCATTCACCTGACTACAATACTGTCGAATTAGATATACAAAGGAGAGAGGTATGTTGTTATTAACAACTCCATTAAAATGACTATATATGTTTATAGAGAGTTAATTTTCAATGTGACATGCTGTGTGTGCCAATTTTATGTAACACTTAATATATAACTATTTTTTTTCACCGCATTTGTAGGATAAACATATCTAGACATGAACTTGGGGAATGTATTTCGTGGTTTTAATTGTGAAATCTGAAAACGTAAATCAAGTATGGTCTAATTAGTTGATATAGATCTCCAACCCGTGTAAGCATCTTTCTATTTTCAAAATCATCCTAAAATAAATTAGCCTCTTAAATTATGTTTGCTGCATATACGCTATCAGAATAGAATTCATAAAGGACGTAAAAGATAAAGCTGAATGACTATGATTTTTTGATTCAACAACTCATCTCTTTCACTTTTAAACTTTCTTCTTCTATTTTATAGCGACTTTTTTAGCTTATAAGATGGATATATTTTTTAGCTGTTTTGTGTTCATGGATCCAATTTAGATGCATTATAAAATAAGATATATTTTTCTTTTCATGAAATGTTCTAGATGGAACTTATTGAAGATTGGTAACAAAAGTAGGAAATTCTCCTATTAGTAACTTAATTTGTAAGATTGATTTAAAATACATTCTCCTATAAAAAAAGATATTCTCAAGGAAATTTGCATATTTTAGTCAATGAAAATTATTCTTTCCTACTTACCCTTATGTTTCAAATTTCAATTTATTCCTCCAAAGAGAGTATTGATTCTACTAATTAAACTATTATTATGCTAAAATAAGAAAGTATTTAATGTACCAAACTAATTATAGCAAATTTTGTGCATTGGTTAAGCAAAACAATATCTTCTCAGCATCATATATTAATGTTTGCTTATTCACATTATTTTTTAAAATTCAAAATTTAAAGTATTTATCTTAATAGCCTATTGTTGGACACAATAGCTCCTTAACTCATTGATTCTGCTAATTAAACTATTATTAAAATAAAATAAGAAAGTAATTAATATAATAAACCAAATTAAATTTTGTACACTGATTAAGCAAAACAATTTTTTAACACTTTATGTTATACTTTCCCCACTAATATCATTTTTCAAAATTTAAAATTTTATTTATTTCTCTTAGTAGCCTATACTTTCCCATTATCAATGTTTTAAATTAGAAAATTTATAATTAATATTTTAATTAATTATAAATTTACTGATATATATATATATGTAAACAATCATCCATTTTATAACTAAAAAAACCAAGTAAAAGTTTGATTGGTTAAACAAATAATGTTATTAGTAAATGAATCATTAATTATTCAATTATATTATTTTTAAGACAGTTCCGTATACACATTAAAATAATAAAAACTTATAGATCTTTATAATTGTATAAATGAACTTACTTTATTAAATATTAATAATTTTATATAATAAAATGTGAGACGTCGTCGTGAGACGCTGTCAAGTAACACTGATAATTATATGATTAGATGAGGTAAACTTGCAAATTTGTAAAAATTATATTCTTTTACGAATTTTTGAATCTTATTTTATAAAGGTAGATTACTTTCAAGCTACTCGGCTCTTCCTTTTACAAGTCTTCTCGGCTGGAATTTCGTAAATAATTTTAAGACTAAATTGGCTATACATATTTGGTATATGTTATAAATAAATATTTCTATATGATAATATGAGAGACGGCGCTATGATGCACCATCGAGTTAAATTAATTATTATATGATTATATAATATAAACCTGCATAATGAAAATTATATTCTTTAAGCATTTTTGAAACATATTTTATGAATTCTTAAATTACTAAATTAGCTACACATATTTAATATATGTTTATAATAAAATATTTATATATAATAAAATACGAGACGGCGTCGTGAGGTGCTCTCGAGTAACAATGATTATTATATGATCAGATAAGATAAAATTGCAAATTTTTGAAAATTATATTTGTTGTGGAATAAAAACTAGAGTTCGTTGGTAATTAATGCTAGGGTTTGTGAGCTTCGAGCTTTAATGGCTGCTCTCGCGTTCGGGACTATCGGTCCTTACAAGATGCCTACGTATCTCTGTGTGGTAGAGAATTAAGCCAAAAACGTGGTTTTAGGTCGAGGGATAAAGCCCTTTATATAGAGGTGAGTCTAGGGTTAGACTTGTGTTGAGAGACTGGGAACAAGTCTCCAACTTAGATGGTGATTAGGAGTCCTATAGGGGAAGGAACTCCAGAACCTTCTGTGTAGGACTTTGAGTCCATTTAGGACACATGTCTCTGTTCTTCCAGTCGTATTGGGCCTAGTCCGTGAAAAGCTCATGTGCGTGGACCTTGACGACCTCTACTGGCGGGCCTTGACTATATTGGTCATCTTGGGTCTGCTATGAGCTTGGACCAGACAGGTCTGCACTGGACTTCAAACAAGAAGCCCAAGTGTAATTAATGCGATATTTAATGTGTATTTAGAATGTTTTTTTATCCATATCATTTGCCCCCCAACTTTCAGGAATAATGCTCAAGTTTTCGTGGAAGTTAAAATGGTCTTTTCGCGACTCGGGGTACTTTTGGCCCTTCTCGAGTATCGGCCCTTCATGGGTGTCGACCCTTCATTGGTATTTCTATTTTATCGTAAAGTATGGAGTGACCTACACGTTTACAACGACTTATATGGTGCGGGTATATGCATTTTAGGCCTTTGCACAAGCTATTTGGACAGTGTTTGACATTAAATGGTCCTAATTGGGACTAAAAAGTGAGCATTTATCACCCCTTAACCTTCGTCAAGGTTAATTAAAGGGCGAAAGCTGCTAGCAGGCCCTATTCGGGGCTAATTGGCCCTAATCGGGGCTAAGTTCCATGTACAAGCTGCTAACTAGGCCTAAAAGAGCCTAATTTTAAGCTCAAACGTACTAACTGGCCTTAATCGAATCTAATTTGCCCTAATCGGGGCTAATTTGTCTTAATCAGGACTAGTCAGCATGCATATGACATTAATTATCCCTAATTTACACTAATCACGAGAGTGAATAGGTTAAACAACCCTAATCGAAGCTAATTTCATCACACGATTCACTAAACCCCCCAATTTAGGTTAATTACGCGTAATATACACTAATCGGTCCTAATCGGGGCTAAATTTCACTAATCGGCCCTAATCGGGGCTTAATCTTAAAATCCTGAAAATTTAAATTTTTATGATTTTTTTTTCTATTTTTTTCCCAAATTTGCAAAAAAAATGAAAATTTTCGCAGGGGGGTCGCCGGGGCTCTGCAGGGCCTCCTGCTGCAGGAAATCCTGCTCGGCCACATGGCCTCATTTGTGGCTTGCTCGGCCTCATGAGGTCGGCCAGGGGCAGTTCCTCATGTCCCTTGTTGGCCAGGGGTGTTTGCTCCAATTTTTTTCCATGGAACCTTCTACTTAGACTCAAGCCCTTCGTGCAGTTTTCTATGCTATTCTTGCTCTTGGTTATCCATGGAATTAATCTCATGGTTGCCCTAGAGTTCCTTGTGGCTCTACTACACCTGTTTCAGTGAATGTTCCGTACTCATTCTATCGAACGTTCTGTACCCGTTCTACTGAACATTTTGTGCTCTATTAAACTTTTTTTTATAGGAAGTCTTATTCTTCATTAAACTTGTCCAAACTTTCTTTCTAGGATGTTCTATACTCGAACAAATTTGTTCTCGTAGACGTACTACTCTTCATGAAATTTAGTTCCGCTTAGAGTTATCTTTTCCAAGAAATTTCCAAGAGACTTCATGGAGGGTCTCCAGGACAACTTCTGAAGGCCTCAGGGCTCTCCTACAGGAGCTCCTGGTCGGCCTCAAGGCTTCAATTATAGCCTGGTCGGCCAGGCTTGCTCTTAGTAGGACTTGAGGCCACTCTCAGGGTGGTCTGGTCGGCCGGGAGGAAAAATTCTCTGAATTTGTTATGGTGAACGCTTTATTCTTCACGAAACTTGTTTCCGTGAACCTCCTGGTCTTCACGGAACTTGTTCTTGCTAACGTTCTGATCTTTATGGAATTCGTTCTCGTGGACGTCCTGATCTTCAAGAAACTTGTTTCCTTTGGAGGTCAACCCCTTCCTACGAATTCGCATAAAATTTCCCAAGAGAGCCACCGGAACAACTTTGGAAGGCCTCAAGGCTCTCCTACAGAGGCTCCTGGTCAGCCTCAGGGATTTCTTTTGTAGCCTGGTTGGCCAAGGCTACTCTTAATGGATCTTGGGGCCCTTTGGGGTATCCTATAGAGGCTCCTGGTCGGCCATAAGGCCTTGTTTTGTTGGATGGTCGGCCAGGGCTAGTCTTAATGGATTTTGGGGCCCTCCGGACTCTCCTACAGAGGCTCCTGGTTGGCCATAAGGCCTCTTTTTGTTAGCTGGTCGGCCATGGCTAGTCTTAATGGATCTTGGGGCCCTCCGGGCTCTCCTGTAGAGGCTCCATGTCGTCCATAAGGCCTCCTTTTGTTCCCCCCTCCGGGCTCTCCTACAGAGTCTTAATGAACTTCCTATGTCCCGATGCTACAGGAAATGTTCCAAGTATACCCATTCCCCATATTGCAAAAGTGATGGTATGCTGATAGATGCAAGCCTCTCTGGGGGCTGTCGTACTATTGGAGCGTGCCTCTGGCACCTATCATATTTCTTCACATAAGCCTTTGCATCGGCTACATAGTTGGCCAGTAGAATCCCAATCGAGTTATCTTGTGAGCGAGGGCCCTACCCCCCAAGTGCTGTCCACAAATCCCTTCATGGGTTTTTTTAAGCACCTACTCTGCTTCAAGAGGTCTCAAGCACTTCAGGTATGGAATAACAAAGGACCTTTTGTAGAGAAGGCCTTCAATCAATGAATATCTCAATGCTCTCACCGACAGCTTGGGTGCCTCCTGGGCATTGTCGGGGAGCCACCCAGTCTCTAAGTGGGTCTTCATCGGGTTTATCCAACAACTTGTCACACCAACCAGTGCTATCATATTTATGACATGAATAATAGGGGTCTTCAGGACCTGGAAGTAGATACTTCTCGGATTTCAGACGAGGCAAACTGGGACAAGGCATCCGCCGTATTGTTCTCCTCTCTCGGAATATATTTTGCGTACCATTCATCAAACTGAGTCAGTATTAACTTTACGACTCTTAGGTACTTGGTCATTATATCATCTTTGGCCTCAAACTCTCCATTAACTTGAGCAACCACAAGTCATGAGTCTCCACAAACCTTCAGGTTTTTGGCCCTCTGTTAGGACGAAAACACGCGTTAATAATCACGCAAGTATACGCGTTCGAAAGTAATATAGAATTAATTCTAGTTCATTACCGCAGAGACTGGTGTAGGTTAATTTCAATTAATGTACTTATGCAACAGTGGTATGGTTATTATTCAATGTTAAGATGATAACAAGTTGAGATTGTTTATAACTAAAATTATTAACTAACATGCAATTAAGTAAGAGATTAAAAGGGTGATTTACTTATATAACACAAACATGGGATTCTAACTTCAAAACTACTTTATTCAATAGCCTTTTTGTTCTTAACCTTAGCATGCAATGGTGATGATAACTAATCAGACAACACGAAACTAGTAAACGCCAACTTTCATTGTACGAATACCCTATTACCATACATCCATAAAAGAGATGGAAGCTGAATAGACACCAATTATGTTGAGACCCTATATGTCTATATAATTTGAAAACATAATGGTTTAATGAACAAGTTATCTATCGTGATTACATAGGGCAAGTAAGATAGTTAAAATTACCTACGAATCATGCATATCAAATACACGAACCTATGCTAGCATGGCAAGTTCTAAACCCCTATATTCACTTTCGCTTCAATAGAGATTAACACGCTATCTTATAAGTTCGCGACACTCATAAGACGAATAAGCACCATCAATAATAGGATATCATACAATCACCACACACTAAGGTATCAAAACATATTAACTATTGAAATTCATAAATAAATCCGCTAGAATCCCACGATAACGATTAGCCCATAACCGAACTCATCATCACCGTGGGTTCCGATGAAAGCATTGTATAACAAACTAAGTCTTTATAAAACTGAATAATTAATCAAAGTACGTTAAACAAGAGTAATAGGTTCAACAAACAAGAAAACTAGCATCCAAGATTACAACTTAAAACAAAGAATCACAAGAATAAACTAGATCCTCTTTGCCTTGGTTGAATTTGTGCTCCTAGGTCTTCTTAATGTCTTCTCCTTAAGCTCTGTTGTGAAAAATGTCTTTAAGTTGTCTTTATATAGTAGCCCAATCAGAAGAGAAGTCCAGAAAATCACTCTTGTACTTGAAACATGATTCTCAGCTTTCGACCCGGTGCGGCCGCGCGCTTCATCAGCGCGGGCGCGCTGCAACTCTGACATCCGGTGCGGCCGAGCGCTATTACAGCGCGGGCGCGCTGACCTTCTGGAAAAAGTTCTGATTTTTATTTTCTTGACTGGTTTGAGATGGCTTTCCACGAGCTTTCATCCTAGACATATTCCTAACACCAATTTAGCACCATAGCAATGTTAAATCTCCTTGATCCCGTATTTATGCCTGAAATGCAAAACACCACAAAAATGCATCAAAAACACAAACAACTTGAGTACAAAACACCAATTCAAGCCTTTATAGAGCATTCCAAGTGGACATAAATGCCACTCAATACCCTCACGGCTGGAGCCAAGACTAAGCTAGTTATCAATGCTTCATATTTTACTTCGTTGTTCGTATTTGGGAAGTCCAACTTCAAAGCATATTCAATCATAAACCTGTCGGGGCTTTGCAAGACTAGGCCTGCACCACTACATTCTTTTTTGGACACTCCGTCAAAATGGGGAACCCAATACTCTTTTAGGGTCATTTCTTTACCCTTCTCTTTCTCTCTTCCTTCTGGGGTTACTATCTCCTGCCCCCCAACTTCTTTGTCGTTAATAGTACATTCGACCACAAAGTCTGATAAGGCCTGAGCCTTGATGGCCGTTTAAGGATTGTACTTGATGTCAAATTCTCTTAACTAAATTGTCCGCTTGATAAGCCTTCCATTGGCCTTCGGACTATGAAGAATGTTTCTCAAGGGTTGGTCCGTTAGGACTTCGATCTTGTAAGCCTGGAAGTATGGTCTCAACTTCCTCGAGGCTGTGATGAGAGCAAGCGCGGACTTCTCAGTGGTGGAGTAATTCAACTCTGCTCCATGGAGCACCTTGCTTACATAGTATATAGGCTTCTGGAGTTTCTTTTCTTTCTTTAGGATTAATGTGTTAGCCTTTGTGCCCTAGAAATAACACTATAATATTTTAGTTTAAGACATTTGGATTGTTAATATTTATGTTCTATTGATTATTCCTTTTATAATTTATTATATCTTAATATACTGTGATATAAATGTTAGATTAATAAATGTCTTTTGAATATGATATGAATTCTATATTTTTAAGTACGTGACTTAGAAATGAGATTATGAGAATATTATCAATATTCCTAAAGTTCCCTAGTCGAGTATTATTATTAAGGGACAATACTAATACATTAAGACTGGTGTGTTTGTTGACTGATGATCACTTCTCATTAATCATATGTATAGTGATACTAAAGTCAAAACATAGGCAGATGTAAATGTACATGGTGCTGGATAGACCCAATGTGAGATTCTACATGCCTATTGTGTCATAAGTAATTCTCACTGTAATAATGATGTAATGATCCTTAGACTTGAAATCATTATATTTTTATACGAGAATTAATGTACTTTGATTACATTAAAAATTACCTTCGACCGGGTAATGATAAAAGTGTATTTCAGGTATATTATGAATCGTATGAAAAATATGAATGATCTAAATGGAATTTAACCCTCCTATTTTAGGAGTGATATTATTGGCCTCATGTGTGAGCTAGACTATGAAATGCATGGTCACGCTCAAATGTTGATTTGATATGATAGTCTACTCATTGATCAAGGAAACTTGGATTAAACTATGATGAGGATGACACATTACATGCCTCTAGTTAATCTATAATATCTGGTTAAAGGGATTATATTACATTGTACATTATCACGAAAGGTTTAATCGAATCACCGATTTAATTAATATTACTTGGGATAGCAATGATGTATTACTAGATGTCTCTCATTGTTTATAATTTTAATATGAGATAATAAAATTATTTCCAACGTAATAATAAACTACAAGGTCACACACAAAGAATGCTTGAAGGAGAAATAATTTAATTATGAATTTAAATTAAATAAGTAATTTATTTTATTTATGATAATAATTAAGTATGACTTAATTAATTAAATAAATAAATAGAGAAATTACTTAAACTAATTCTGAAATAAGTTATTAATTAATTAAGTGTGTCTTAATTAAATAATAAATTGGGATTTCGGATTAGTATTAATTATAATTAGAAAACTTGTTCTTCTCTCTATATAAACTTTTTGAGGGCTGATTTATATATAAAAAAAGGGATACATGATTTACAAAACCCTAGCCGTTCAAGGAAAAAGAGGAAGAGAGGTGGAGATGGAGTTTTCGGGTGCTAGTACACATCAATCTTTCAAGAAAAGCGTTCGTGAGGATATCGTAGAGCGTAGATTGCGAGAGCGGGATACATGGTGATTCAACAAGGTTTGAAACTCCATTAATCCTCTGTTAATGAAGTCTTAAAGCTTCTTTAAGGTAAAGATTCTTACTACGAATTAAATATCTATTTTTGCATGGATTCTGCGTAGGGTTTTGATTTTGTTCTGGTTTTAATTTAGTTTTACATCGTTTCCGTTGCGTTTATGTGCTCGAAACTGTGATATCCCGTAATTTTAGGAATTAATATTATTAATATCTTGATAATTTTACGTGATTGTTTAAAATTAGGAGAGAATAAAGTTGTGGATATTTTATTCCTATCTGATGAATTCGTGTTTATAAATGATTAATGTGTTAATTGATAATTTTAGTATCGATCCCTGTCATTATTGTGAGAGTATTTAATTACTTATACTATTTTCAAAAAATATATTCAGTTTTATCTAGATTCTTCCTCGTAGCGGGTGAATTGTGAAAATATTCAAAAATAGTATATAATGACTATTTTGGTACATGTTAAGTGAAGAATATTATATGAGTTATTTGAATTTTATGATATTTACGTGAATTAGTGAGTAAATATTTAAAAAAAAAATTATTCCGGTTTCGCGAGTCAGTATAAGGTTTGAAGTGTGATCAGCGATTATACAAAAGGAATTGTAAATAAAGGATTAAATATAAAATTGGTGAGTATGAGATTTTATTATTTGAGAGATTTGATTATGTGTTATTTATTCATAAATGAGTGACTTTGGTACATGTGTTATTTGGTACATGTGTTATTTGATTCGTAGCGGGTGAATTGTGAAAATATTCAAAAATAGTATATAATGACTATTTTGGTACATGTTAAGTGAAGAATATTATATGAGTTATTTGAATGTTATGATATTTACGTGAATTAGTGAGTAAATATTTAAAAATAAATTATTCCGGTTTCGCGAGTCAGTATAAGGTTTGAAGTGTGATCAGCGATTATACAAAAGGAATTGTAAATAAAGGATTAAATATAAAATTGGTGAGTATGAGATTTTATTATTTGAGAGATTTGATTATGTGTTATTTGATTCATAAATGAGTGACTTTGTGGTCAAAATATTTTTTTATATATATTTTAATGATTTATTGTGTGAAAAATGGGGTTTAATGGATTTTTAAATATTTTTATTAAATCATCGGTATATGATTGAATCATGAAACTTATTTTATTACCTCTAAAATACCCTTAGAGACATTTTAAAAATGATATTTGGATTTATTTTGAGATGGGAGTATTTTAAAATGATTTAATGAGCTTTATTTCTATTTTTGTGCATTATCTTGTAAAATTCGTATAAAATGAACCATACGCTCAAAAATTATTTTAAAAATATGGGAAGAAAGGTAATTTTATATTCTATATTTTAAAAATAAAATTTGAACAAGTATGAAATATTTCGGAGCAGGTTTATATTTTTCAAGTTCGTTTTCAGGATTTTCAGCATTTTAAATTATATAAGTAAAAATTCAGTTTTTAATTGTCAAAGGACAAAAATGCCCATGTGCTTTATAATCAAAAACCAGCAGGCCCTGTTCTTTTTGATGTTCGCGATCAATCTCTCGGATCCTCCTTGTCTCTCTCGGGTTCTCTCTCTTCTCTCTATTGCGCTAGAACACAATCACCATCGAATCTTGCTACTTTCTTCGATTTTAGGTTCGATTTGTGTCTCTCTCTTCTCCCTGAGGCGTGTTCTCTGTTTAATTGCGTATATATATGTGTGTTTTCATCTGCTGCGTGTATATAGATATATGTGTATACTGGTTTGTATATATGTGCTTGGTTGATATTTGAATTTGTTTTACAATTACTACGTTAACTTGTAGTATAATTAGATGAGTTGTGTACTTGTATTAACAAGAGTATATGATCGGATATTAAATTTTTTGAATTAAGTATATGTGTACGAGCGTGATGATTGTGTATATGTTTTTAGAATGGTATTTTAAGAGTGAAAGTAGCAGATTAAATATTTAGAATTATACAAAATCAAGCTGAAATTTCAGATTCCTGCTGGTCTGTTTTTGTAGCACAGTTCTGGGCTCATTGAGTCAAATTATATGATTAATATTTCTGTAATAATGTGCTCCTTGAACTCTAGATCAAGTACGAAAAAGAATTTCAAAGTTTCATTTAACGAGCTAAAAGATATATATGTTTTAGTGCAAGATGCGCAGAAAATTCTGGGCAGGTTTTGTCGTATTAGAGGCCCTATTTTGCTACCTTAAGCTCGAGCTTTGCTTCTGATATTTTTACTGAAGTTAGATGTTAGGATCTGGAATATGTCATTAAAATTTTATACAAACAGACCAATTTGTCTATTCACTAAAAATCTTAGCGTGGGGCTGGTTCTACGGGACAGATTCTGATTCCTGACTTGGAGACCATGTTTTACTGTCTTAAACATGGAATTTGCTTTTAAATTTTTTATAGTAGATTTGAATAATGTTTAGGAGTGTCTCATAAAAGTTTCATATAGAAACAAAATAAAAATTCATTTTATTAAAAATCATGGAGTGAGGATTGTTTGAACTATTTATTCTAGTTTTCTTTCGTTATTAGTGCAAGATACGAGTTTATATTTGATTGATTGTATATAATTTATAAATAATGATTAAGCGGGGATTGAGAAAATTTAAGTTTTGGTTAGATTAGATGTATACATATAATTTGACTTTTTAAATATTTTCTATCCATATATACTGAAAATTTCTATTCGTTCTGAGTATAAAGATGCAGTATGATTTAGTATAATATAATAGTGTTTTAATTGATGTTGGATTAGTATTTGCTGATTACTGAGTTTGGATTAAGGATTTAGAGATGGCAGTCATGTTAGGTATGCTTGGGTTTTCAATAAAGTCATAAAGTGCTAAATGCCTACTAGTTGAACTACTACGTAAGCCAATGTGTTTTGCTTTAATATTATACAGTGACTTAATTTTGTATTGCTTTTAGAATGTGGCAAGTTGTCGTAAAGTTTATATAGTAGTATTATACTACTAAAATTTAGTATTGTGATAGCAACGATGTGTTTTATGGAAATACATGTTAGTATATGCCTATTTGAGATTGAGTTTCGTTGCTAATTATTAGAGTGTGATTTGAATATGTGTATAGTTACTAGTCTATGTGATATATGTGCAAGGTGATTTATTTAAGTGTTTACTCAAGTTGAATTGGTGATACTAAATTATATAACTGCAAGTTCAAATATTATAAGTTATTAAGTATACTTAATTGTTTAGGTGCCGCAAGTCTGGGCGGGTAATTTTCCTTAATTGTTTAGGTGCCGCAAGTCTGGGCGGGTACTTTTCTTACTTGTTTACTTTTATGTTGCTGCAAGTTGAGGCAGCTTTATTTTTGTATGGTTATAAGATTAAATCGTGGAATTGAAAAACAGGTGGATAGTCCTAATTACGAATACTTCATGCCAAAATTTTCTAAAATTCCCCTGTATCTAAATCTATTTGACTTATTTGATTTCAATGATTTGAAAGCATGTTATGATTGTTAGCTGTAACACGTATAGGATATGTCTGGGTAAGAACATTGAAATGACTTGTGAGTTGTATTTGTGGTGTGGTTATTCAGGGTATTGCCCATATTACGAATAGGTCATGCTGAATTTTTCGTAGAAATATTATCATAAGTTACACGTTCTCGTGTTAAATAATATTCTGAGTTGGTAGTAAGTTTTAAACTATAATGTGTGCTACTTGTTATGTGCTATATGATGTGCCATATGTGTATGTATATATATATATATCGCGAAAGGGTAGAAATAAGATAATCATTTCAGAAGGATACTAAAGTAGTATCTTTTTGCTTATGATAGGATCGAGCATTAAGGGCGTGAGACCAAGCAAAAGAAAAGAAAAAGGGAGAGTTGCATAGTGATTCAGTAGTTACGGATGGTTCGAGACGAACAGAACCAGACATTGGGGATCAAGACTGAAGTTGGATAAGATTTCGTATCAGACCGCAGTAACCGTATTAGCGACATATCAAAGAATTAAGAATATGAAATGGTGACGTCTTGAGAAAGCATCATGAGATACTTGTGTTATTGCGAGTGTGTATGATTGCTAAGGACCAAAGGCAAGTATCCCTGTCATCACTTATTGTTCAAGTGATATTTATTTTGAATCTTTTCATGCAAGTATTGTTTTCCCTATTTAGTTCGTAATAGATTAATGTTATACATATCGTTGAATTAAATGATTCTGTTTATGCAAGTATTCTTCTGCTATTCTATGTTCAGAATAGCTAAGTGATTTTACTTATCAAATTAATGAATTTATAAATGTTTTGGATTTTGAAAAAAATGATTTGGTTGCGAGTATTCCGGCCCAAGTGAGTGGGGGAATAAAATTATTTCGGGTGTCGAGTATTATGACCCCTCTCAATAAAATGTTTTAAGATTGGAATGGTTACTGGTTACTGGTTACTGGTTACAACGTAGGTGATCGAGATATCGGTCCAGCTGTAATATCTTTCAAGGCTAATTATGCCTTTTCTGGCGCCCTATAGGTACCGTATGGCTGCGGGATATGGGTAGTACCTATATTTACGGTATGGCTGCGGGATACCGGTGTTGTTTCGCGACTGATCATCAGGAACAACATGAAATATAATTTGTTCTAATCTAAACTGTTGTTTCTAAACTGTTTTGATATTCATAGAATAAATGGTTTATCAACTGTTTCTGTTTCGGATAAAAGGTGGAAAGTGGTTTTGATTCAGTTCTGATTCATGCAGATACTTTGTTGTTAAATATCAAAGGTTGTATTAGTATAGATGATTGATGTTGACTTCAGTATGGGATGTTGTGAGCATCAAAGTTCGTATTAATATCTAATTTGATATGACAACAAAATGAGTATTAATTTCCAATGTTCGGTTTTGAATGAAGTTTATGATTCATTCCATAATCATTGTTTCATGTTATTGTGGTTTACGATATTTCTGTAAACACCGTTTTACAAGTTTTATTCTCGTTAAGATTCAAAGTATTGTTGAAGCATTTCGCTCAAAAATATCAAAATGGTTTTGAATACAATTAAGGAATCAATTATGGGGTTCCTCAAATAAAATTTTATGATTTATCGATTATGATTTTAAATGTTCTGCGCTATTGCAGACGTAGTTTTTATATCAAAATGACCCTATATATATTACAATGATCTTGCTGAGCATTTCTTCCGCTCATACTTGCCTGTTTTCAAATTTAACCTCCAATGAGGATTAACTTGCGCTGTTTAGCCGCGTAATTCGAGGAAGCAAAGAAGAAGCATTTGGAAGGTGGTTGGTCCAGGGTTTGCGGACTAGTGTAAGTTTTATTGTATAAAGTTGTTTATATTATGTTATATTATAGTTGTGTATTTTATAGTTGGGCCTAGTATACTTCTTTTCGAAGATATACTAGCGGGTTAAGTTTTAAGGTTGAGAATTGTTGAAAAGAGTTTTAAAAGAAAGTGAAAAATTTATTTGTAGAATTTGGATATCTTGTTTCTAGAGCTGTAACCTTAAAAGATCTTGGATTAATATGGGGTCATAAATGCTAAATATCTTCCATTGGCATTTGTTTATTGATTAAACAGGTTAATTTGGATTGAGGTTTCATAGTGACGACCAAATCCTCTGATCCCGAATTTGTTTATTGATTTGGTGGTTGGCCCGTTAATGGAGTCTTAAAGCTTCTTTAAGGTAAAGATTCTTACTACAAATTAAATATCTATTTTCGCATGGATCCTGCGTAGGGTTTTGATTTTGTTCTGGTTTTAATTTAGTTTTACATCATTTCCGTTGCGTTTATGTGCTCGAAACCCTTCAATGGCATCAGAGCTACTTGCAAAATTATTTAATTCGTTTATGTGTTTAACCGTTTTTTGAGATATAAATATGTACGTGATTTGCCATGTTTTGATATTGATAGAATATGTTTGTAAATGTATGGTTTGAATATACGATATTTATATGAGTGGTTAATCATATAATGATTATATAATCTGTATGTATACTGATATATACATGATTTATGTTTGTTATTTTTATGAGAATCATATTAGATATGGATTCTGAATCAGATGTTATAGATTCTCTAAAATCTGGATCTGGTATCTGATTTTGGCGAATGAATACCCTATTCGATAGGTAATCGAGCATCTGTAAGGCGTTTGACGTCGTTTACTGCATGTAAACAGCGATTTAATGTTTTCATATTTTGATTTTGATTTTTCTGATTTTTTTCATATTTTGTTTTTATCATTAGATCATGATGGGCATGATATGTTAAGATCAAATTTTGTGTTCTAACATGTTCTTATGTGTTAATTGAGCATGGTAGATGGTTCTGACTTATGATATTAGGTTAACGGTTTTAGTTTTTTTAAATACGGCTTGCATGTCATTTGATCTTGTAATTATAAATCTCGAATGTAACTCGAGTTCTTCTTGTAAGTTCATTAGATTAGTTTTTATATTTAATTCTTGTAATTTACATGAAGACATTAAGATTTGATATCAAGGAATGGTAATCTCAAATGGAGGCTATCCAAGCAAGCAAAAAAAGGACGAGACAACTCAAGAAAGTAGACATGTAATAATTTGCTTATATTTATTTTTCACCTTAGATTGACCTAGATCTTTGTCATTAGCTTAATGAAGATCACATAGGATGAATCTATAATCAACCACGATTACTTTATTGCACTTTACATATATATGATCATATGATGAATGTATGTGTAGAGTAGTTTAATTATGCATGCTTAATTAGATTAAGGATGTATGTATTAGATATGACACCCATGTCATGATTTATAAACAAGATAAAATCTGTAACGATTGAAGATTTTAAAATGAACAAACGATTATGAGATTCTCGTGTTTATGAAACACGGAATAAAATACTAATCTTCTTTATTTATGATATAAGGCGATTTTGTCAAAAGCGAGTTCATTGAACTTGTAAGGTTGTGGATTTTAAGCGAGACCGTTGTGACTCCCTCTCTACCTGGAAATCAAACCATTGACGAATATTGATTTGAAGTATTTTATTCAAGAAAAAATTGGGAATCTCTTTATGATGGGATCATTAGAAAGGATATAGAAGATATCCTTTCTGAATTAATAGGTAGGGCTATTGATTTTATAGAAATAGTGGGAGATATATATTATAAATATATATGAATAATTACTTGAACATAATTTAATGATCACCTATAGACTGATTCATTTTATGTACTTTATTATTGTAGATATCAAATGACAAATAACACAAATAACTTCTCTATATAATAGTCCTTGAGAAGGACAAGCTGACATGAAATAATTTGCTCAACTTACATGGGAACTTGAGGATTGTCCTCAGGTTCAAGGATGTCACTCAAACCCCTCCCTTATTTCTTCTAGCCGAGAATGAAACATGTGCTGAACAAAATGCTTACCAGAAGCAAATTGATTATGCAACTGATGTTTTATGTCTCATGTTTGTAATTATGAGTGCTGAGCTTTAGAAGCAATAAGAGCATAATGATTCTTATGATGTGATTGAACACCTTCAAAGGATGTTTGAAGGATATGTCCGTCAAGAAATATTTGATAAAAATAAGGCACCATAATTTTGCATTAATGGTAGAATGATATCCGGTTGGACCAAATGTTCTAAAGATGATAGGTATATATACATTGATATTTTGGGTTTCAAGATTGGTCTAAAGACTCAGATTTATTTGATCAAGCAATCTTTGAACAAATTCTATTCTCAGTTTGTTATGAACAAAATAAATGAGATAAAAAAACACACATTGAGTTGTGAGGCATGTTTAGAACTGCTGAAAACAACACAGTAAAGGCATGAACTACGTCCATATTGATGGTGTATACATGGAATGTAAATGGGAAAGAAAACTGTACATGAAAGATAAAGATTTGATTTTATTCAGTGCCAAACCAGAGTCCAATCCCAAGGGGGCTTTTGAAGCCTATTAGTGGTGTTGCTAATGAGACAATTGTCACTTATATGGTAATAACCGGATGATTGGAAGTTAAATTGTCGAGCTTATTTGGAAGATCTAAAGAAGAAGACCATCAATGGTCAATCTTCATGTATCGGGTTGGAATTGGAGCAAAAGTTGTTGCTCTAGTTGGAGTAACTCGGTAGCTAATTTTTCCCATAAGGTGAAGTTGAGAACTTGGTAAATCGTTAATACGTGCCCGCCTTTAGCGGAGACATTATATTAATTTATTGTTAGGACAAGAATGTTTATTCATTTTAATTAAATAAACAATAGCTGTTTATTCTATTTCAATGATAAGGCTTATTATGTTGCACAATTAGTTAACAATTTATATGTTCTACGATGACTCAAATCAAACATTACATCTAGCATTGTCATTTAGGCCATGTTAATGAGAAACGCATTTCTGAGTTACATATAGATGGATACTTGGATAAGTTTAATTTTGATCATACAAAAGATATAAACTTTGTCTCATTGGCAAAATGACTAAAGCTTCTTTAACCTGATCAGGTGAAAGGGCCACCGAATGTAACGACTGGGAAATTTACGTCTGTATTATATTATATTTATAATAAATGTGGTATGTTAATGTGTCATTTATGTGTGATTATCTGTTAAACCCTAATTGTTATGTGTTACGTGTATTCTGTGTCATTTCTGTATTTTTAAGGTATTTTCCCGATATTTTATTTCACATTCATAGCTTTCATTTTAAACGTTTTACGACCCAAACAATGATTTTAAAGCCAGTATTTCAAATAAAATAATGGGCCTTATTTTTCATCAAACGGCTTTTACAATCGCATTATTCTGAACATCTAGATATTTTATAAATTTTCTCGTTTTACGAAAAATGACTTTTCCGGGCCCCATTGGGTGTTAAAACCCCCACAAAATCACATTCTTATTTTTATAAAATTATAGGACTTTTATTTATACCATTTCTTTGTATTTTTGAATTATTCACAATTTTTGGGAAATTTTGACATATATATTGTATATATAAAATAATTATAAATTAAATTTTAATACCCAAAAATTATGAAAATTAGAGCCAAATATTTTTATTAGATGTATAATTAGCCCCTTAATTTTATTTAGGAGCATTAATTTTACTACTATAAATAGCCTAATTATCAATTAATTATAATTAATAAATCATTAAAAATCAGAATTTTCTCTAAAATTCGGGTCGGGAAGAACTTGAATCGGGTCGAGAATCAAGCCGTGATTTCCAGCTGTTTTCTTCATCAAATCGTGTGATTCCAGTAACCAAATCAAAGGATTTGATCTGTTCTTCCATTCCTAGCATCAATTTCAAGTTTTAATTCGTAGTTTTGATTTTTGATTTCTAGGGTTTATGTTCGAATTAGGCCTTTTTGATTTCAGGGTTATTTTGATGTTTTGATGATTAATATAGCTTAGTTATGTGATTTCCATTTGATTCATGGTGTTTAATTGATGAAACGATACCTAAATAGCAAAGTTCGATTATTAGGGTTTATACCGAATTTTCAAATTATAACTCGATGATTTCTGTGAATCTTTGGTTCTTGAAAGGTTAGGGCTTTGATTGTATATGTTCTTAGCTTTAATTTGCACTATAGAACGTTAAGTTTCGTTTACAGAATCAAAAGATGGGTTTTTGGCCGGAGTTGAAGTCGGTGTTTGATCGATTTTGGCCGGAGAAGTTGTTACAGGGATGACTCCGGGATGTTTTGATTATGATTAGATTGCTGTGTTGATTTGCAATGAAAAGCACCCAAGAACCGTATCAAACGGTGCTGATTTGGGGCTGTAATTGATTCACCGGAATCCGGTGAAGTCACCGGATTCTGGAAAAAAATCCGGTCATGTTCTTCATGACCCGGATGGTGACCCGGTTGACCCGTGTGGTTGACCCGGTTTTGATTTGTTTTGTCAGATGGTTGGTTTCTGACAAATGTTTCTGGATTTTTAATTATTTAATTATATTTTTTATAAAATAAAATTAGTTTTATTAATTCTGAAAATCAATTAAAAATCAGTTTTAAATTCTGAAAAATATTATTAATAATTCCTAAATTATTTTCTTAATTTATAAATTCGAATTTAGTGATTTAATTAAGTATTTAATTACTTATTTATTTATTTATTTATTATTTAGTAATTAAGGAATTATTTAATAATTAAGTATTAAAATTAATCGAATACTATGATTAAAGATTCGATAATTAGGGGAATAAAACGAATAACTCGTAATTATACGAGTAATTGAACGATAAGTTCGATTATTAATATTATTATTATTATTCAGACGATAGTTAATTGTTCGTGAAATATCATAATAATTACTCGTAGCGGGTAATTAAATTCAGATAGTTAATTTAAGTCGCATATACTGTAATAATAACCATAATGTTTCGATAATTATGAGAGAAACGAGAATAACTCGTAGAAATACGAGTAGTGGATCGTTAAGTTGAAATATGATTCGAATAATAACTCATTTATTCAATAATTAACGTACCAGTTAATGATATCGATTATTTATTTATAAATAATCGATCTAATCGAATAAATAACGATAAGTTGTAAATATTTATAATAAATTGTGATTAATCCTAATAATTAGGGATTAATTATTTTAAATTATTAAATAATTATTTATTAATTATTTATTAGTTATTTATTTATTAAATCATTAAAAATGATTAATTATTCCGATAATTAATCAAATAACTTTCAATAAATCATAACTTATTCATTTTAACTCCAAAAATTATAAAAAAATTATTTTTGACTTTGATTTTTCTTAAATAATTATTTTAGGATTTAAAAATTTGTAATAATTACTTATATTGAATAATAAATTGAACTATCAGTGTTTAATTGATAATAATTCAATCGTTAGTCCGAATTGAGCGAAACGAAAACCATTTTACTCAGAAAAATGAATTTTTTCATTAAAAATAATATGAAGACCTAATTTCTTCTAGAAATTTGTTGACTTTATTAATTACTTGATTATCAATCAAAATGCGTGCCGAGACGAGTCCGAAGAATTCCGGAAAAAATGGGAAATGAGGCAAAAGTTGATCAGCGGAGTAATCAGCGAGTCGATTTTGATTCTAAAATTTATTTTAACTATAAAAAATGATTATGTGCTTATGTGCGTATGTGTATTATGTGGTTAATCGAGTCTTACTTTCTTATATGTAATATAAGAGTCAGTCATGAGCGCATGGGTAGATAATAGGAACGAAATGAAGTCGATTCAAGATGCAATTGAAGTACAAAATGACTTAACCAGTCTATTTTGCTAACAGAAGCTAAGCCAGCAAGGCAGGTCAAGTAGGTGATAGACGAAAGTGATTTAATTGTAGTAAGTCGCGCAGAAGGCAAGTTTCTCCCATATTCTACTTTCAGAATAGTAATATTCATTTCAAATTTTTATTATGCTTGTACTCTTTTAATTCTCTTATTCATATTCCATTTAGATTCTTGATTTATTCTTTTCATTTGAATTCATTGTTCATATTCCAATTGTCATTCACAATTATTGGTATATTCTGGTGATTAGAATATATCAAAGCATACCGATTATTCCGGTTGCTATTCCAGGGACTGGATAATACTACTTTGGGGATTGAGTTTACTTAATCCTAAGGACCGGAACAAAACCGGATTCTTGAGATAGGCCGTAGTGTCTGGGTGCCCGACGGGATCTATATAGTGAGATATAGATCTGCACTGTATCCTGGCTGATCAACAGGGTATAGCTGCGAACTTGAGTCCAGTTTAGTTCGTTTGTATTCGCCAGTAATGGCCTTCTTTATATTCTCGTGAGGTTATATCTTTGCAGATATACCTGGGTTACGGATTCATTTAAATTGCTTTAACACTATTTATATTTTGTGGACTTGTTGAGCAAATTTTTGGCTCACCCCTTTTGTTGTTATTCTCCTTATTGTTTTCAGTTAAGAAGGAATATGAAACCCATCAGGACTCGAGTGGTAAAGAAGCGGGTCAAGCCTCGGGATCCTCTCATACCCAATGTGTTGATCCCAATCCAGGAAGAAAGCTTTGAGTTGCCCGAGCAGGTGGAGTGTTGATAGATAGTATGTGTGTTTGAATAAAAGATGAACTTAGTTTAAAATGAATTAGACAATGGCTTGTAATAAAAAGAGTTTGTGAGATTGTGAATGTTGGTTTGTAATAAGAGTAGTTAATGGTTCTTGATTTCATACTTTAACCTAAAAAGGTCCTGGTTAGTGTTAAAGGGGTTTAGTTTCATTTCTTTATTATTTATTAATAAGATTATACATGTTTGGTGATTAGCTCGTAACCCCCAGACTTATACCCCGGGTTTGAAGGGCGTTACAGTTTGGCATCAGAACTGTAGGTTTGGTCCCTGAAAATAAGAACATTAGGATTAAGATAAGATAGGGAGATCACATAGGATAGGAATAGCCAAATAGGAAGAATAGTGTTAGGATTTAGGTCAGGTTAGAATAGGGAAGTATAAATCTTAGGATTGTCTAGTGACCTTTTCTTTTCTTTGGTATATTATCAGATGGCATCTTCTGGTTATTCTGCATCGTCCGAGAGGACAGTCACCGGGACGGCAGCACCAGTTATACCTGCAGTATCTGAGTACATGTTTCCTCCTCTACCACCTCCACCACCATTGCCACAGGAGCCGGTACCACCAATACAGGGGATAGTTCATGACCCCATAGAGATGTTTGATCCCTTTGAGTTCTTTGAGCCGATGGTTCCTTTACCAGTTGAGCATCAGTTTATACCGGGTATTGAGCAGGAGTTACCACCACCACTATTACTACCTCCTATACCAGTGCATGCCCCAGAGCCGGATGTGTTTCAGATGATTCCAGTCGAGGGGATGGGAGAGCATGAGGTGGATCTATAGTTAGGATTACCACAGCAGGGTGCAGGTATACCGAGGATTCCTTCACAGGAGTCAGTAGGTCAGGTTGCTCAGCCGTATATGGTACCATACCATGAGTATAGAGTTATGAGGGATGATGTGGAGTATTGGCGGGCACAGTGTCGAGAGATCATGCATCTGTTTGACCAGAGGGACAGAGGACCGTTAGCGGCCCTATAGCCGGATTACTATATGAGACAGAGATTGCAGTCGGTGTTGATGAGCACTACTTGGGAGCTTGTTGATTTAACCCATGAGGGACCACCTTCTTTCGCAGAGTTCTATCGGATATTCCGCTTGGCGCATACTTTGGTCCAGGCACTTAGAGAGGAGCTTAGGCGTATTCCGCCTGGGTTTTGAGACAGGGACAGTTTGAGACAGTGATTTCAGAGTACAGATGTATATAGAGGCAGCATAGTATAACCTAGTGAGTAGTGTGTATGCGTGTATTAGTAGATTAACCTGTAGTAGGATTTTAACCTATAGCGGTAGTATGACTTGTAGCCGTAGTGATTACCAGTAGCACGAGACTTTTTGTATCAAACATTTACACCTGAGGCTGGTGTCACATATATATGAACTGAACTTTTCCAAATTTCTTTTATTTAAATTTCAGTCTTTACAGTTTTACAGTATTTATATTCACTTCATTGTTTTACAGCTTTTCATATTATAATTCCTGTTGAAAAAAAGAAAAAAAAAGAGAAAAAAAGAGAAAAAAAAGAGAGACAAAAGAGAAAAGAGAGAAAAGAAAAGAAGAAAAGAACAACCATTTTATTTAACTGTTTACATTTCCAGTTTTTACATTCAGTAACTGTTTTCTTTATATAAATCATGTTATTAATACATGATAAATTGTTTTTCTTACATACTGTCAATTGTTTATTAAACTGTTAAAGAAATATCACTTGTTTTATTATCAGAAGAAGATGGCACCAAAAAGAAAGACTAGGGCTGAGACCTCTAACAACAATTCCGAAGGTCAGACTAATGAGACCATGAACCAAATGTTCTATCTAATACAACAACAGATGGTAATGATGCAGCAGCAGATGCAGTATCAACAACAGCAAATCCAACAACAAATGTTACAACAACCACCTCGTCCTGAGCCCCAGATACCACCAGCATTACTTGTTGTTACTTTTAAGCAATTTCAGGCAGTTAAACCTCCAGAATTTGATGGGTCTACTGATCCTATTAAAGCCACCACCTGGTTAAAAGAAATAGAGAAAGCGTTTGCACTAGTGAAGATAGGTGAGGACCAGAAGACTGATTTTGCTAGTTACTTGTTGAAGGGAGAGGCAAATTATTGGTGGGAATCTAAAAAAGTTTTTGGAACTGAAGCAGGGAAGTATGTCCGTGACAGAATATGAAGCCAAATTTAATGAGTTGGCTAGGTTCGTCCCAGAACAGGTGGACACTGAAGGGAAACGAGTTCAGAGGTTTCAAGAGGGATTACGACCGTGGATCCGTGGACAAGTTGCAGTTTTTGAATTAACAACATATACCGCTGTAGTCTAGAAAGCCTTGATCATCGAATAAGAAAGTGAAAGATCTCAACGAGACAGAGGACAGGGAAGTTTCCAAGACCGTTCCAACAGGAAGCCGGGATTTCAAGCCCGGGTAAATTTGAATTTCAAAAGGATAGGACATGCTATCGTTTCCAAGCCTCCAAGCAGCAGGGAATTGTTAAGGTTCCAGTGCCATATTGTAAAACTTGTAGATGCATGCATACCGGCGTATGTATTAAAGCAGATGTGACATGTTTCAAATGCAAGCAAAAAAGGCACTATTCTAATGAATGTCCAACATGAAAAACAGTAGAAATCATTTGCTACCAATGCGGAAAGAAAGGGCATATCGCTAGGAATTATAAAGGACCAGCAATGGCAGCCAGAATTCTGAAAGTATTGACATTACCTCCGCCGCCGCCGCCGAATCAACCCAAAGCAAGGACTTTTAACATGACAATGAAGGAAGCAGTGTAGAGTCTAAGTGTGATCGCAGGTACGCTTTTGGTGAACTTCGTAGATTCAAAAGTATTAATTGATTCTGGAGCTACCCGTTCATTTATTTCTGAAGAATTTCTTGATAAATTACATTGTGAAATCGAATGGTTGGGCGAGACGTTAATTATAAAATTAGCGAATGACGACCAAGTTCCAGTAGATTGAGTATGTCCTGCGTGTGATGTAGAAATAGCTGGACATCATTTTTCTGTAGACTTAATTCCTTTTAAGCTAAGAGAATTCGATATCATTTTGGGAATGGATTGGTTAGCATGTCATAATGCTCAGATAGATTGCGCAAATAAGAAAGTCAAATTGCGAACTACGGAAAATGCAACGGTAACATTCAAGGGCGAAAAACAGCGAAAGAAATTTCTTACAGTAATGCAGACCAAATGATTGCTTCGACAAGGTTGTGAAGTGTACATAGCTTATGTATTAGATACTGGAAAAAGAAGTCCTAAAATAGAAGATATTCCAGTTGTGTGTGAATTTCCGGACGTCTTTCCAGACGAGCTCCCAGGGTTACCACCAGATCGAGAAATCAAATTCACGATTGATCTAGCACCAGGCACAAAACCAGTTTTGAAAGCCCCATATCGAATGGCTCCAGTCGAGATGAAGGAATTATCAACGCAACTGCAAGATCTTCTAGACCGAGGTATCATACGACCCAGTGTATCCCCATGGGGTGCACCGGTATTATTCGTGAAGAAGAAGGACGGCAACATGCGATTATGCATCGACTATCGGGAGTTGAATAAGCTCACTATCAAAAACAAGTATCCTTTACCGAGAATTGACGATTTGTTTGATCAGCTAAAAGGAGCTGCATGGTTTTCGAAGATAGATTTGCGATCAGGCTATCATCAATTGAAGATTAAAGCTGAAGATATTCCAAAGACTGTGTTTCGTACGAGATATGGGCATTACGAGTTTTTGGTAATGGCATTCGGTTTGACAAATGCGCCAGCTGCATTCATGGATTTAATGAACAGGGTATTCAAGAAATATTTGGACAAATTCATGATTGTAATCATTGATGACATCTTGATTTATTCCAAGACGGAAGAAGAGCATGCAGAACACTTGAGGATAGCTTTGGAAATTCTGAGGAAAGAGCAACTGTACGCGAAATTCTCAAAATGTGAATTCTGGTTAAGGGAAGTACAATTTCTAGGGCATATCATCAGTAGAGAAGGCATCCAAGTTGATCCAACAAAGATTGAAGCTGTGTTAAATTGGGAAAAACCAAAGACCCCGACAGAAGTTCGAAGTTTCTTGGGATTGGCAGGATATTATAGAAGATTTGTTAAAGATTTTGCGAAAATAGCAACGCCGTTGACCAAGTTAACTCGAAAAAGTGAAAAGTTCATATGGAATGATAAATGCGAAGAAAGTTTCCAAGAACTGAAGAATCGGTTAGTAACCGCACCGGTACTAGTATTGCCAGACGAGCAAGGAGATTTCGTCATTTACAGCGATGCTTCGTATCGCGGGTTAGGATGTGTATTGATGCAGCATGGTAACGTCATCGCATATGCTTCGAGACAACTTAAACCTCATGAGCAGAAATATCCTACGCATGATCTGGAATTGGCAGCGATAGTATTTGCGTTGAAACTTTGGAGACATTATCTTTACGGTGAAAAATGCGAAATCTACACATATCATAAAAGTTTGAAGTATATCTTTTCGCAAAAAGAATTGAACATGCGTCAACATCGATGGCTGGAATTGATTAAAGATTACGATGTCACGATCAGTTATCATCCAGGGAAAGCAAATATTGTAGCAGATGCGCTGAGCAGGAAAGAAAGATTGAATCGGTTAACTTCATGCGAAGAATTAGTCATGGAATTCGACAAATTGGAAATCGAGATTCGTATTCCCAATGAATATGTAGAAGCTATCTACGCTATGACTTTCCAACCGGAGTTGTTAGAGAAGATTCGCCGCTGTCAAGAAGAAGTGATGGGTCAAGATGACAACCTAACGGGAGAAGAGATCACAACTCAGAAAGATAATGAAGGAATTTTACGCTTTGCATCGAGAATCTGGATCCCTAACGTGGCAGAATTAAAAGAAGAAATAATGCGAGATGCGCACAGTTCGAAGTATTCTATTCATCTAGGAAGCACAAAAATGTTTCGCGATCTGAAGGAAAACTTTTGGTGGCCGAACATGAAGAAGGAAATAGCAGAATGGGTAAATAAATGCTACACATGCCAGCGAGTTAAAGCGGAACATCAACGTCCGAGCGGATTATTACGACCGTTAGACATTCCAGAATGGAAATGGGAACATCTAGCGATGGATTTCGTAGTAGGACTACCGAGAACTAGGGCAAATCATGATGCGATATGGGTAATTATCGACAGACTCACGAAGTCGGCACATTCTACCAATTAACGAAAGATTTTCGCTCGACAAGCTAGTGCACATATATTTCAAGGAAATTGTGATGCGATATGGAGTTCCAGTATCTATCGTGTCTGATCGAGATCCTCGTTTCAACTCAAGATTTTGGAGACAATTTCAAGAATGCCTTGGAACAAAATTAAACATGACTACCGCTTATCATCCGCAAACCGACGGGCAAAGTGAAAGAACTATCCAAATGATTGAAGACATGCTACGAGTTTGTCCGATCGATTTAGAAGGCAGTTGGGATGAGCATTTACCTTTGGTGGAATTTTTTTTATAATAACAGCTATCATGCAAGCATTGGAATGCCACCGTACGAAGCATTATACAGAAGAAAGTGCAGATCACCAGTACATTGGGATGAAGTTGGAGAACGCAAGATTTTGGGTCCAGAATTAATTCAACAAACTAAAGAAAGGATTGAACTCATTCGAAAACGACTCGATGCAGCGCAAAACAGGCAACACAGACATACAGACCAAGCAAGGAAGGATATGGACTACCAGGAAGGAGAAAACGTATTACTCAAAATATCGCCATGGAAAGGATTCACCAGATTTGGTAATAAGGGTAAATTGAAGCCACAATACGTCGGACCATTTGAAATTTTGAAGAAAGTGGGAAAAATTGCGTACGAATTAGCTTTACCGCCTCATATGCAATATATTCACAATGTGTTTCACGTGTCGATGCTTAAGCGATATAATCCTGATTCCAGGCATGTAATAGAGTATGAACCGATAGATATCCAACCTGATTTGTCTTTTGTAGAACATCCGGTAAGGATTTTAGATTGGCGAGAGAAAGTATTGAGAAATAAGTCTGTATATTTAGTGCGAGTGTTGTGGAGAAATCCTATGGTTGAAGAATCAACCTGGGAACTCGAAAGTGAAATGTTAGAGAAATACCCTCATTTGTTTTCATAGAAGATTCTGAGGACATAATCCTATTAAGGGGGGAAGAATGTAACGACTGGGAAATTTACGTCTATATTATATTATATTTATAATAAATATGGTATGTTAATGTGTCATTTATGTGTGATTATCTGTTAAACCCTAATTGTTATGTGTTACGTGTATTCCGTGTCATTTCTTGTATTTTTAAGGTATTTTCCCGATATTTTATTTCACATTCATAGCTTTCATTTCAAACGTTTTACGACCCAAACAATGATTTTAAAGCCAGTATTTCAAATAAAATAATGGGCCTTATTTTTCATCAAACGGCTTTTACAATCGCATTATATTTTATAAATTTTCTCGTTTTACGAAAAATGACTTTTCCGGGCCCCATTGGGTGTTAAAAACCCCACAAAAATCATATTTTTATTTTTATAAAATTATAGGACTTTTATTTATAACATTTCTTTGTATTTTTGAATTATTCACAATTTTTGGGAAATTTTGACATATATATTGTATATATAAAATAATTATAAATTAAATTTTAATACCCAAAAATTATGAAAATTAGGGCCAAATATTTTTATTAGATGTATAATTAGCCCCTTAATTTTATTTAGGAGTATTAATTTTACTACTATAAATAGCCTAATTATTAATTAATTATAATTAATAAATCATTAAAAATCAGAATTTTCTTTGAAATTCGGGTCGGGAAGAACTTGAATCGCGTCGAGAATCAAACCGTGATTTCCAGCTGATTTCATCATCAAATCGTGTGATTCCAGTAACCAAATCAAAGGTTTTGATATGTTCTTTCCATTTCTAGCATCAATTTCAAGTTTTAATTCGTAGTTTTTGATTTTTGATTTCTAGGGTTTATGTTCGAATTAGGCCTTTTTTATTTCAGGGTTATTTTGATGTTTTGATGATTGATATAGCGTGGTTATGTGATTTACAGTTGATTCTTGGTGTTTAATTGCTGAAACGATACCTAAATAGCAAAGTTCGATTATTAAGGTTTATACCGAATTTTCAAATTATAACTTGATGATTTCTGTGAATCTTTGGTTCTTGAAAGGTTAGGGCTTTGATTGTATATGTTCTTAGCTTTAATTTGCATTATAGAATGTTAAGTTTCGTTTACAGAATCAAAAGATGGGTTTTTGGCCGGAGTTGAAGTCGGCGTTTGATCGATTTTGGCCGGAGAAGTTGTTACAGGGATGACTCCGGGATGTTTTGATTATGATTAGATTGCTGTGTTGATTTGCAATGAAAAGCACCCAAGAACCGTATCAAACGGTGCTGATTTGGGGCTGTAATTGATTCACCGGAATCCGGTGAAGTCGCCGGATTCTGGAAAAAAATCCGGTCATGTTCTTCATGACCCGGATGGTGACCCGGATGACCCGTGTGGTTGACCCGATTTTGATCTGTTTTGTCAGATGGTTGGTTTCTGACAAATGTTTCTGGATTTTTAATTATTTAATTATATTTTTATAAAATAAAATTAGTTTTATTAATTCTGAAAATCAATTAAAAATCAGTTTTAAATTCTGAAAAATATTATTAATAATTCATAAATTATTTTCTTAATTTATAAATTCGAATTTAGTGATTTAATTAAGTATTTAATAACTTATTTATTTATTTATTATTTAGTAATTAAGGAATTATTTAATAATTAAGTATTAAAATTAATCGAATACTATGATTAAAGATTCGATAATTAGGGGAATAAAACGAATAACTCGTAATTATACGAGTAATTGAACGATAAGTTCAATTATTAATATTATTATTATTATTTAGAAGATAGTTAATTGTTCGTGAAATATCATAATAATTACTCGTAGCGGGTAATTAAATACATATAGTTAATTTAAGTCGCATAAACTGTAATAATAACCATAATGTTTCGATAATTATGCGAGAAACGCGAATAACTCGTAGAAATACGAGTAGGGGATCGTTGAGTTGAAATATGATTCGAATAATAACTCATTTATTCAATAATTAACGTTCCAGTTAATGATATCTATTATTTATTTATAAATAATCGATCTAATCGAATAAATAATGATAAGTTGTAAATATTTGTAATAAATTGTGATTAATCCTAATAATTAGGGATTAATTATTTTAAATTATTAAATAATTATTTATTAATTATTTATTAGTTATTTATTTATTAAATCATTAAAAGTGATTAATTATTCCGATAATTAATCAAATAACTTTCAATAAATCATAACTTATTCATTTTAACTCCAAAAATTATAAAAAAATTATTTTTGACTTTGATTTTTCTGAAATAATTATTTTAGGATTTAAAAATTTGTAATAATTACTTATATTGAATAATAAATTGAATTATCAGTGTTTAATTGATAATAATTCAACCGTTAGTCCGAATTGAGCGAAACGAAAGCCATTTTACTCAGAAAAATGAATACTTTTCATTAAAAATAATATGAAGACCTAATTTCTTCTAGAAATTAGTTGAATTTATTAATTACTTGATTATCAGTCGAAATGCGTGCCGAGACGAGTCCGAAGAATTCCGGAAAAAATGGGAAATGAGGCAAAAGGTGATCAGCGGAGTAATCAGTGAGCCGATTTTGATTCTAAAATTTATTTTAACTATAAAAAAATGATTATGTGCTTATGTGTATTATGTGGTTAATCGAGTCTTACTTGCTTATATGTAATATAAGAGTCAGTCATGAGCGCATGGGTAGATAATAGGAACGAAATGAAGTCGATTCAAGATGCAATTGAAGCACAAAATGACTTAACCAGTCTATTTTGCTAACAGAAGCTAATCCAGCAAGGCAGGTCAAGTAGGTGATAGACGAAAGTGATTTAATTGCAGCAAGTTGCGCAGAAGGCAAGTTTCTCCCCTATTCAACTTTCAGAATAGTAATATTCATTTTAAATTTTTATTACGCTTGTACTCTTTTAATTCTCTTATTCATATTCCATTTCGATTCTTGATTTATTCTTTTCATTTGAATTCATTGTTCATATTCCAATTGTCATTCACAATTATTGATATATTCTGGTGATTAGAATATATCAAAGCATACCGATTATTCTGGTTGCTATTCTAGGGACTGGATAATACTACTTTGGGGATTGAGTTTACTTAATCCTAAGGACCGGAACAAAACCGGATCCTTGAGATAAGCCGTAGTGCCTGGGTGCCTGACGGGATCTATATAGTGAGATATAGATCTGCACTGTATCCTGGCTGATCAGCAGGGTATAGCTGCGAACTTGAGTCCAGTTTAGTTCGTTTGTATTCGCCAGTAATGGCCTTCTTTCTATTCTCGTGAGGTTATATCTTTGCAGATATACCTGGGTTACGGATTCATTTAAATTGCTTTAACACTATTTATATTTTGTGGACTTGTTGAGCAAATTTTTGGCTCACCCCTTTTGTTGTTATTCACCTTATTGTTTTTAGTTAAGAAGGAATATGAAACCCATCAGGACTCGAGTGGTAAAGAAGCGGGTCAAGCCTCGGGATCTTCTCATACCCAAGGTGTTGATCCCAATCCAGGAAGAAAGCTTTGAGTTGCCCGAGCAAGTGGAGTGTTGATAGATAGTATGTGTGTTTGAATAAAAGATGAACTTAGTTTAAAATGAATTAGACAATGGCTTGTAATAAAAAGAGTTTGTGAGATTGTGAATGTTGGTTTGTAATAAGAGTAGTTAGTGGTTCTTGTTTTCATACTTTAACCTAAAAAGGTCATGGTTAGTGTTAAAGGGGTTTAGTTTCATTTCTTTATTATTTATTAATAAGATTGTACAGGTTTGGTGATTAGCTCGTAATCCTAGACTTATACCCCGGATTTGGAGGGCGTTACACCGAACGATTAAGACTTATATATAATTATGTATGTGGTCGAATGCTTATGATGGCAAGGGGTGGCTTACACTACTTTATAACATTTACTGATGATTTTAGTAGATATGGATATGTGGTTCTTATGAAGAATAAATCCGATTCTTTTTAAATGTTCAAAGAATATAGGGCCGAAGTAGAAAAGCAAACAGGGGAAAGTATAAAAGTTTAGTGATCAGATCATGGAGGAGAATACTTAAGCCTCAAATTCAAGAGTTTCTTGAAGGAGTGTGATATTGGATCACAGTTTACTCCTTCTGGAACACCTCAATGGAATAGAGATTCTGAGAGGAGAAATCGTACCTTATTGGACATGGTGCGATAGATGATGAGTCAAGCAGATCTTTCAATCAGGTTGTTTATAGATCTAGTAGGATTCACCATGAGCCCGAGGGAAATTATGGATTTCTCTTGACTCAAGACGGTGATGTGATGCTTACGGATAATAATGAGTATCTCACCTACCAAGATGCTATGAACAGTCCAGACTCCGATAGATGGATGGAGGCCATGAAATCCGAAATGGAATCCATGTATAAAAATAAATTATTGACTTTAGTTGATCCCCCGAAGGGGTAAAACCTATAGGGTGCAAGTGGGTTTTTAAGAAGAAAACTGACATGGATGGTACAGACCTATAAGACGTGACTAGTGGCAAAAGGTTTTAAACAAATTCATGGTATAGACTATGATGAGACTTTTTCACCAGTTACTATGATCAAGTCCATTAGGATTTTGCTAGCAATAACTTCTTACTTTGACTATGATATTTGGAAAATGGATGTCAAAATCGCTTTCTTATATGGAAGCCTTGAAGTGGATGTATATATGATACAACCTGAGGGTTTTGTCGATCCAAAGTTTGCTAAGATGGTCTGTAAGTTGCTTATATCTATTTATATATTGAAGCAAGCCTCAAGGAGATGGAATATTCATTTTGAAAAAACAGTCAAACAGTTTGGCTTTATTCAAAATGAATATGAATCATGTGTTTGCAAGAAGGTTAGTGGGAGCCATGTGACATTCCTAGTATTATATGTATATGACATATAATAAATAAGAAATGACATACCTTCTCTACAGGCTGTTAAGACTTGGTTGAAAAATAGTTTCTCCATGAAAGACTTAGGCGATGCTACCTATGTATTAGGTATCAAGATCTATAGAGATAGATTGCGGAGATTAATCGGCCTATATTAAAGTACATACATTGACAAAGTATTGCATCATTTTAGGATGCAGGAGGAAAATAAAAGATATGTTTCGATGTCCCATGGGATAGTGATCTCAAAGGATAATTTCCCCTCGATCATTAGATGATAAGGGCCGTTTGAAAAAAGTTCCATATGCTTCAACAATTGGACATATAATGTGTGCAATGACATGTATTTTATATACTTTGAGCATGACGAGCAGATACTAGTCTAATCTAGGTGAGGGTTACATGATAGTTGTCAAAAATATTCTTAAGTACTTAAAGAGGACTAAAGAATTATTTTTGGTGTATGGAGAAGATAGGGAACTGTTGTAAGGGGTTACACTGGTGCTAGTTTCTGAACCTATTTTTTTGGAAGACAAGGATGATTATGTGTCTATGTCTGGTTTGTGTTTCGTCTAAATATAAGTGATGTTAGCTTGAATAATTCATAACAAGAACATTAATGATTCTATAATGGAAGCCAGATATATTGATGCTTTCAAAACAACCAAGGAAACTGTTTAGACATGTCCTTAGGTGAATTCACCTTATTAATGAGATTAATGATCAAGGATATATATATATATATATATATATGAAGTGCATAGTAATGATAATGTTGCAGACCCAGTGACTAAGGCTTTGTCGCAGCAGAAACACAATGGTCATACTAGTTCCATGAGTATTAGATACATGGATATTTGGCTCTAGTGCAAGTGGGAGATTGTTAGTGTTTGTGCCCTAGAGACAACACTATAATGTTTTAGATTAAGACATTTTGATTATTAATGTTTATGTTCTATCGATATTCCTTTTATAATTTATTATGTCTTAATTTACCATGATATAAATGTTTGATTAATAAATGTCCTTTGAATATGATATGGATTCTATATCTCCAAGTACGTGACTTAGAAATGAGATTATGAAAATATTATCAATATTTCTAAAGGTCCCTAGTCGAGTATTATTATTAAGGGACAATAATAATGTATTAAGACTGGTGTGTTTATTGACTGATAATCACATCTCATTGATCATATGTATGGTGATACTAAAGTAAAAAACACAGGAAGATGTAAATGTACATGGTGTTGGACAAACCCAATGTGAGATTCTACATGCCTGTTGTGTCATAAGTAATTCTCACTGTGATAATGATGTAATGGTCCTTAGAATTGAAATCATTATATTTTTATACGAGAATTAATGTACTTTGATTACATTAAAAGTTACCTTTGACCAGATAATGATAAAAGTGTATTTCGGGTATATTATGAATTATATGAGAAATATGAATGATCTAGATGGGATTTAACCCTCCTATTATTGGGAATGATATTATTGGCCTCTTGTGTTAGCTAGACTATGAAATGCGTGGCCATGCTCAAATGTTGATTTGATATGATAGTTTACTCATTGATCAAGGAAACTTGGATTAAACTATGATGAGGATGAAACATTACATGCCTCTAGTTTAATCTATAATATTTGGTTAAAGGGATTATATTACATTGTACATTATCACGAAAGGTTTAATCGAATCACCGATTTAATTATTATTACTTGGGTAGCATTGATGTATTACTAGATGTCGCTCATTATTTATAATTTTAATATGAGATATTAAAATTATTATCAACGTAATAATAACCTACAGGGTCACACACAAAGAATGCTTGAAGGAGAAATAATTTAATTATGAATTTAAACTAAATAAGTAATTTATTTTATTTATGATATTAATTAAGTATGACTTAATTAATTAAATAAATAAAATAGTGAAATTACTTAAACTAATTCTAAAATAAGTTATTAATTAATTAAGTGTGACTTAATTAAATAATAAATTAAGATTTCAGATTAGTATTAATTATAATTAGATTATAATTAGAAAACTCATTTTTCTCTCTATATAAACTCTTTGAGGGCTGATTTATATAAAAAAAGGGATACTTGGTTTACAAAACCCTAGTCGTTCAAGGAGAAAGAGGAAGAGACATAGCGATTGAGTTTTCAGGTGCTAGTACACATCAATCCTTCAAAAAAGCGTTCAAGTGGATACCGTAGAGCGTAGATCGTGAGAGCGGGATACGTTGTAATTCAACAAGGTTTGGAACTCCATTAATCCTCCGTTAGACTACATTAACAACTTTTATATTTGGCTTTCCTACATTTTATAGGTCTTAACTTTTGACCATCTTTTACTTTCTATTAGCAATCTGTTTTCCCCAGATTGCCTATAGATAGTCCTCTATGTGGCATGTCACATAGCACGGGTCAACCCTTGTGTATTCTTCTCTTTCTGTTATATAAATACTAATTAGCAAAAAAAATGTCTTTTTTCGCATGGATCATGCATAGGGTTTCTATTTTATTCTGGTTTTAATTTAGTTTTACATCGTTTCCGTTGCATTTATGTGCTCGAAACCCTTCAGACTGCATTCACCGCTTGTTCAGATACCACTAGGTACAAATAAAGAGTGTCCCCGGACTTGGTTTAACCAGCAATGGGGCTTCAGTCATGTACTTCTTTAGCTGTTCAAAGGCCTCTTGGCTCTCAGCTGTCCATACGAAGTTCTTCACCTTCTTAAGGATTCCGGAAAAGGGCAAGCATTTATCTCCGGACTTGGAGATGAACCTCCCTAGAGCTGCGAGTCTTCCTGTCAGCTTTTCGATGTCCTTGATGGAGCATGGTGGATCCATGTCTAGGATGGCTTTGATCTTGTTGGGGTTGGACTCTATGCCCCTCTTAGAGACCATGTGACCCAAAAATTTTCCAGACCAAACACCAAAAGCACACTTGGTGGGGTTTAACATCATCTTGTGGTACCTCAGCACTTCAAATGCCTCTCCGAGGTGACTAATATGTTCGGCCTTGCTTAGGATTTTGACTAATATGTCATTAACATAGACCTCCATGGTCTTTCTAATTAGATGGACAAATATCTTATTTACCAACCTTTGGTAAGTATATCCTGCAAGAGGATTATCCTGAGGGAATTTCAAACCTTCAAGGTCTGGTCACCAAATTCAAGCGTCACCTCTGACTTAGAACACTTAGATGGTTCTCCAACTACGCTCATCACCTCTCACACATAAGCTTTTTGAGAGTTCCTTGTAGTACCAGCTGCTGTAGGACCTCCTGAGATCATATTAATTACCGGACCTCGGGGTAATGGGTTGCGATCTCTGTCATTACCCCTTCGATCGTCATATCTTTGGTCATTGTCTCTTTATTAGCCTCCAGCCTCTTCAACCTTAGTGAAATGTCCGAATTTTCCCCTTTAGATCAAATACTCAATATCATCCTTAAGTTGACTACAATTGTCAATATCATGACCAACATTGTAACACCCCCAGATCCGGGGTCAGGGATCCGGGTCGTCACGGTCTTTCTTTCCACAATATCACTTCACTTAATTAACAATAAATAACCTCATGCTGTGACCCCACACTAACACACACCACAACCCGTTATAGTCTCAGAGATGAAATTGAAATAAGTACAAGTCTTTGAATCCACAATTTAAAAGTTATTACAACCCAAAAATGATTACTTGATAAGTTTACAATTAATTGCCATTATCTGCCACAAGTTATAATTATACATAATTGATTCCCAAAAGTAGAAGGTCTGATCTATAAATAGATCTACCTCTGCAGCTATAGCAGCTATGATCTCAACAGGAAGGCGCGGGGCGCTTCCCACGCTCTTGCGCCGGGTCTGCTGGAGTCTGACCATCTTTCCTAACTGTTGTTGTGTGATGAAGAAATAAAGCAAGAGTGAGCATTACAGCTCGCAAGATAATATATAGGGTAAACAATAACGCAAGCATCTAAAAGGATAACTTGCTGGAAACCTTTATCAGGTGAAAGATAATTACTTACTGGATATAAGCAAAAACAAGGGATGAAGTTACCAATTACTTCGCTATACTTATATCATTTATAAGGCTACTTGAACTACCACTGTTCAAAGTATTATAGGTTTCAAAAGGTCATCCCATAGATGAGACCACAAGTTAAGACTTGAATAGATTCAATCCTTGAAATATTATTGAATGAAATAAAGTTACGAGATACTTTATTTAGTTCCGATATATATATATCCACATATATATCTCTTAAACATTTCCTGGAACCTCTGTTATGTAAAGTATGAACAGAGTTTGTAACATCCAATGAATTTTGGAAAGGAAAAGAATTTTGGCATAAACCTGATATCTTGCTGATCAGGCAAAGATACCAATAAGTAACCTTTTCTACTAGTAGATGGATGAATCCCCCACCGGTCATCACCCTGGCCACATAAGGACCTTGTGCTGGACCGCCACCCGGCCTCTTACGCATTGATGGACTGCCACCCAGCCACTTACACTTTGATAGACCGTACCCTGGCCTGTCGCTTATGCCGACTCAATTAGAGGGACTTACTTCCCGAACGTTGGGCAAGTAATCAAATTGTTTTCTCAAAACAGCAACCACGTTGCGAATGTAAAATACACCACAGAGCCGGATCCCCCAGGTTTTGAGCGAGTATTTAAATCCCCTTCGAAAGGAGGATCTTAAATATAAAGAATGAGTTTTGGGATCCGCCCTAACTTTTAGAAATCATTTTGAAGACTCGAAAACATTTTTAAGAATGTTTGGAGTACTGCTGATTTATTAAAATAAATCAGTCCTGATATATTAGAAATATCTGAATATTATTATTTAAATAATATTCTCATAAAGATAATCCTTATAAAAATAATCGAAGTAGAAGTTTTAAAACTCATACTTGAAATGAATATTAAATAACCAAAGATATACTTATAGGAAAGTACTATCTGTATTTGAATAATCGAAAATAAGTTTGATTATCGAAATATTATTCTTTAATAAAATAAAGAATATCATTAAATAATAAGCAGAGTCATAATACCTCGAATGAATATTATAAATAACATTCATTAAATAAAATAAACGGAGTCATACATCCTCAAATGAATATCCAATTAATAATCATTAAATAGAATAAACAGAGTCATAAGTCCTCAAATGAATATTCAAATAATATTCATTAAATAAAATAAAGTTATCGAATAAACCTTATTCGATCAATAGTTTTGAAAACTATATCCCTATATATATAAATATATATATATAATATACTCGGGAACATCGACTCCCGGTTTAGAAATATGTTCACCTTGGGGTCCCCTTTACTAAGGGTATATGCAAATTACCGCTTTTCTCTAGCATGGGTATTATGCAACTTATAAGCAATTGAATCAAAAAATATATGTATCAAGATTACAAAACAGGCATGCATATATACCATATCACATGCTCCAATATATCGCAAGAATTTGCTAATTAACCAACATGCATTTATCACAAGACAATGCATATACATATATACATCACAACAACAGTATAGCGGGTAGAAAACTTGCCTGAGCGACTGGGGGTTATAAATGGCTTGGGATGAGTCTGGTAACCTATAAACAACATATAAGTTGGAATTAAACCAAAGTCACTTGTAAATCTATACTTTAACCAATTTAGACTCTAACGCTCGCTTTGCGCTTAATGATTCTCTTAAGTCGCTCGAGTACCCTCGGCTCCACTATTTTTAATAAATTAACCATTACGAGTTTTAAGGCGATTCTTTCGCGAGTGTCTTACCAACTGCCTAACACACTTTACATAAATGTTTCATACTCCAATTAGCCCTTTTAGGTCTTTAACATATGTTTCAAAGTAAGGCGAGGGGTAATGATTCGTTAGCGAAATGTCGTTACTTAAAACGGACGTTTCTCCTAAAACGTACATCGGAATCAAACGAACCACATATCAAAAAGAAGCTCGTAACATGAACTATCTAAACATGGCAATGGTCAAAACCTAGCAGGGAGTTCTCGGGTCCTAATGTTATGAACAAAAGTAGTCTAAAGTAAATCGGACATTACGACGGCTATGTTTACGCGATTTCCCAAATTTATACCATTCCAAATCAACCACAATCAATCCACAATCACAACCCAATCAAAACTCCATCCATACTACATCATAACAGCCCCAACAACTCAACATTAACAATTTTTACTTATTCTTAAACTTGAATTTAAAACTATACTTAAGCCCTTTAACTAATCAACAAGATTTCAACATCCAATTCACTACAACTCCCTCCCAAACTCTAAACATACAAGCATCAAACTTCTCTTTTACCATAACAATCAAAACCATCCTAATATACAAAGTAAAGTTAGGGTTTGGAGATGTTATACCTTCCTTGAAGTGATTTGAGTAGCTAGGAAGCCTTAAGAAGCCTTGAGATATCTTAGGGATGCTTGGATCTTAAAGGAAAAACAAAGAAAATCAAGTTAAAAATCTTGAAATCACTATTCATTATCTTCTTCATTGATTTCTTGGAAGAGATTGAGAATGAATTGGAGGCTTAAACTTATAGGATAGCCATATCTATGCATAAGGAGTATTAGATAATTACCTTACTAATTAAGGAAGCTTGGAACTTGAATTTTCAATTTTCCTCCTTGAAATGAAGAGAAAAGCCGAGAGCTTCTTGATGAAGAAGTGAAATTATTTTTGTGTTTGTGAGTTGTTTTGCCTAGCTTGGTTTCTTTTGATTTGTTTTTGGTTAATTACCTTTTTAACCTTGAACTTTGTGTGGTTTTAAATCAACCACACCTCATTCCCCTTATGTCATGCTTATGTCACCTTGTGATGTCATCCTCCCTCACTTGCCCTCTTCTTATTGGTTTGATGACATTATCCCCACTAATCTCTTTGATTAGCTTTTAATTATTTGGCTAATGACCGCTGATCTGTTATACGGTTCGCTTAACTTTCGTTTTCGTTTATCGTTTGAGGGATCATACCCGGGATCTTATTACTTAGGTTCCCTTAACCTTTCTCAATACATTATATTCCTTTTAAGATCCTCTATTAAAATCCTTGAATTTAAATCCTTTTTATCCTGTTACCTTATACTCAATTCTTTCGATATCTGGTGGATTTTCGGGAAAAATCAAAGTGTTCGGATTTGGATTCTGACGATCTTTACATACACTTATATACCACATTGCGTACTAATAATATCCCAGAAGATCAATAAAAGAACCCCTGCATAGTGTGGCATGAAAAGTTTTCTTATTCAACAAAATCAGCAAAACACTATTCATAAGGGTTTCAAAAATTCCAAAAATTGGGGTTATTACAAACATCTTTGTGGAACCTACAGTATCGACTCTTGTCTTTTTTCTCGGGGTCTCCCCTTAGTGGCTTCGGCCATTTGAACTCTTTGTCCATCTCAATTTCCATAAGGATTTGGCTCCTTGGAGCGTTCAACCTTACATATTCAGTGAACCATGGTTGCTGATTTTTCTTAGAAGAGGAGGAGTCAGAGTTTTTGCTAATTCGAGGATACTTATCTTTGGCATTGTATTCCTGATCCATCTTCCGCTTCTTGTTTCCAGCAGGTTTATTACTCACAGCTATTTTCTTCATACTTTCCTCCACCTTGATATACTTTTCGGCTCTATCCTGTAGCTGCAGCATGCTTTCAGGAGGGCGTTTAGAAAAATACATCTTAAAGACTCATCTCTAGTCCCTTGTTGTAGGGCTATCATAGCTACCTTATCGTCAAAATCAGGGACCTTCAAAGCCTCTTTCATGAATCGGTTCAGGTAGTCTCTCAAGGACTCCTTTGCTCCTTGGGCTATGCCCATGAGGGAAGCCGAACTCTTCTCGTGTACTCTGCCACTAATAAATTGCTTGATAAAAGCTTGGCTCAAGTCCTTAAAGGATCCAATAGAGTTTGAGGGTATAGGGTTGTTCCACCTTCGAGCCATACCCGATAAGGTTTGAGGAAAAGCCTGCCACTTAATAGCGTCGTTCACGGGCTGTAGCAACATGGCGTTAGAGAACATCCTGACATGATTAGTAGGGTCGCCAGTACCATCGTATGTTTTGATGGTGGGCATCTTGAACTTCCTTGAGATGTAGGCGTTCATTATCTCGTCAGTGAATGGTGGGTTTGAATCATCAAGATATCCTAGGGCATAAGATAACTTGGATCAACCTTTGGGGTAACAGTCCTTCTTGGTATTGGACTATCTAGGTCTATGATTGGAGGAAGATTTCTTCGCCTCACAGCAAGTGGGGGTCTTGGGGTCACGTGCGCCTCTAGGTCATGCTTCAGCCTTTGGATATCAGCTTCATGAGCCCCGATTCTCTCCTAGACATCATGGGGATTCATCCCTTAAGTGCTCCTCGACTGCTGGTTGGTACTAGGCATCGGCTCTTTACCAGCACGCCTTCTCCTTGGAGCAACCTCGCCATCCAATGATTCAGAGTCTCTATCAGAATAGGGTCCAGAGAATTCTTGATCCTCCGAAATAGGAGCCAAGCCACGTATGTATTGGGGCGTCCGCCTTTGTGCTTCACTCCTATTAGAGTGTCCACTTCCTCCAGCCTCAGGGTATAGAGGCATCCCGTAAGGGGAGTTAGTGGTCGATCGTCGAGTACTCATACCCAATGGGTTGATGGTTCACAGGTGCATGTCGCTACTGAAATTAAGGATTCTTCCCTTGAGGAGCGGGGGGGGGGGGGGTTCGTCCCTTGTGGCTGAGCCTCAGTTTCTCCTACTAGGATTCCTCCTTGGGTGGAGGCATTGGTTGAGTACAGTGGTACTTCCATCACTGATGCGATTGTTCGTGACGGGATATGAGTGTCTGTTCCACTATTATTTCTACTCCTTGTGTTCACCATGGTTGTTGTAGTTTTCCCACAGGCGGCGCCAAATGGTATGGAATAAAAACTAGAGTGCGTTAATAATTAATGCTATAGTTTGTGAGCTTCGAGCTTTAATGGTTTCTCTCACGTTCGGGACTATCGGTCCTTATAAGATTGTATCTCTGTGTGGTAGAGAATCAAGCCTAAAATATAGTTCTAGGTTGAGAGGTAGAGCCCTTTATATAGAGGTGAGTCTAGGGTTAGACTTGTGATGGGAGAGTTGGCGCATAAGTCTCCAACTTAGATGGTGATTAGGAGTCCTATAAGGGAAGGAACTCTAGAACCTTCTGTGTAGGACTTTGAGTCCGTTTAGGACACATGTCTCTGCTCTTCCAGCCGTATTAGGCCTAGTCCATGAATAACTCGTGTTCATGGACCTTAACGACCTCTGCTGATGGGCCTTGACTACATGGGTCATCTTGGGTCTGCTACGATCTTGGACCAGACAGGTCTATACTGGACTTCAGACAAGAAGCCCAAGTGTAATTAACGCGATATTCAATGTGTCTTTAGGATGTATTTTCTATCCATATCAATATTCTTTACGAATTTTTGAATCTTATTTATAAAATTTTAAAACTACATTATCTATACAGAATTGATATATGTTGTTAATAAATATTTCTATATAATAAAATGTGATACGGAGCTGTGAGGCGAAGTCGAGTAAAATTGATGATTATATGATTAGATAAGGTAAACTTGCAAATTTGTGAAAATTTTATTCTTTTATGAATTTTCGAATCTAATTTTATAAAATTTTAATACTAAATTAGCTGCACATAATTGATACTCCCTTCGTTCCATGCATTTGTATACAAATGGTTTGAGCACGGAGGACAAGAAACATATTTAAATAACATTACTTTTGGTAAGGTAGTGGTATTAGAGAGAAAGAAAAAGTGCAATTTAGTGAGAAAAGGTATAAAGTTCGGTAAAGTGGTGGGATCAATTAATATTAATTGAATAAAGTGAGTGCAGTAGGAGAAAGTATTGGATGTAGTTGATTTTTATATTATTAAATTTATACTATTTTTGGTAAGTTTTGAAATGTATAGAATTGAATGAGACATTCAAAAAAGGAAGGTGTATAGAAATGAATGGGACGGAGGGGGTATATGTTAATAATAAATAATTCTATATAATCAAATGCAAGACATCGTCGTGAGGTGTCGTATAGTAATATTGATTATTTTAGGATTAGATAAACTAAGCTTGCATTACGAAAATTATATTTTTTAAGAATTTTTAAATCTTATTTAATAAAATTTTAAATTTCTAAAGTTAACAAATTCAAATGTCCATGTTTAGGATTTGATAGCAATGATAAGACATGCAAGTAAGAGTATGGCATCTTCTTTTTATAAAATTAGTACACCTAAAATATAGAAAACATTTAATTTATCGTCAACTTTTCATCTAACTACAATGTTGTCAAATTAGATATACAAGGGAGAGAAATATGTTGTTATTAACACCTCCATTAAAATTACCATATATGTTTATAAAAAGTTACTTATCAATGTGACATGATGCGTGTACCAATTTTATATAATACTTAATATATATCTGATTTATTTTTTACCGCATTTGTAGGATAAACATATCTTGGCAAGAACTTGGGGAATGTATTTCGTGGTTTTAATTGTGAAAGCTGAAAACGTAAACCAAATATGTTTTAATCAGTTAATAGATAATCTCCACCGTCATGTAACCATCTTTCTATTTTCAAAATCATTCTAAAATATAATAGCCTCTTAAATTATGTTTGTTGCATAGACTCTACCAGAATAGAATTCATAGAGGCATTGTACAAGGATACAACCGATAAAAGATAAGGGGACTTTTGATTTAGCGGGCTCATCTCTTCCACTTTTAAATTTTCTTCTTCTATTTTATAACAGCTTTTTTAGCTTATAAGATGGATATGTTTTTTAGCTATTTTATGTTCATAGATTAGTTCTAAAGTAGCAACTATACATTATAAAATAAGATATATTTTTCTTCTCACAAAAAGTTGTATATGGAATTTATTGAAGATCATAAAAAAAAGTTGGAAATTATCCTATCAATAATTTAATTTGTAAGATTGATTTAAAAGATATTCTCCTATATAAAAAAATATATTCTCAAGGAAATTTGCATATTTTTGTCCAGGAAGATTATTCTTTCCTACTTGCCCATATGTTTCAAATTTCGATTTATTCCTCCAAAATGTGTATTGGTTCTACTAATTAAACTATTATTATACTAAAATAAGAAAGTATTTAATGTACCAAACCAATTACACTAAATTTTGTGCATTAGGTAAGCAAAACAATATCTTCTCAGCATAAAGTGTTATTGTTTCCCTATTCACATTATTTTTCAAAATTCAAAATTTAATTTATTTCTCTCAATAGCCTATTCTTGGACACATTAGTTCCTTAACTCATTGATAATTAGCAACTGAAAAGGAAACTTATTTAATGTGTTTGCAATCTACCTTACTTTCTAAGCATTTATTAAGAAAATTTGCATATTTATGTCCATAAAGATAATTCTTTCCTACATGGCTTTATATTTCAAATTTTAATTTGTTGGTCCAAAAAGATCATCACGTATCCCGCCTTAACGATCTCCGCCGTAGAGGTATCCACACGAAAGCAAATACGGAGGATGCGTGTACTAGCACCAAGAATAGACCTGTTTCCCCCCTCTCTCTCTCACCTTTAGCTGCTAGGGTTTTATATTTTTTATCTAATAAAAATGTAACCCTAATTTTAGCCTTAAAGATGTTAATATAGAGAGGCCAAAAACAGTCCCAACCCTAATACAAGTTGGAGTTTATTAAAATATGAAATTCTATTTATTTAATAACCAAGTCTAACTCAATTATCAAATAACAGTTGAATTTCGGATTTAATAATATACAAATTCGAAATTCATTTATCCCATTAATTAAGTCCAACTTAATTAATAATACATAATTCGAATTTCCTATTTAATTCAAAACTGAATTAGAATTAAATATTCCTCCAAGCTTTCTTTGTGTGACCCTATAGGTTATTATTATGTTGTAAATAATTTAAATATCTCATATTTAAATCATATACAATGAGAGACATCTAGTAATACATCATTACTACCCAAGTAATAATATTTAAATTGGTGATCGATTAACCTTTCGTGAATAATGTACAATGTAATATAATCCCTTTAACAAAATATTATAGATTAAACTCGAGACATGTTATGTGTCATCCTCTTCATGATTTAATCCAGGTTTTCTTGATCAATGAGTAGACTATCATTTCAAATCAAGATTTGACCGTGGTGCCACGCAGTTCGTAGTCTAGCTCACACAAGAGGCCAATAATATCTCTCTAAAATTAGAAGGGTTAAATCCTATCTAGATCATTCATATTTCTCACACGATTCCTAATATACCCGAAGTCCATTTTTATCATTACCCTGCCAAAGGCAACTTATGATGTAATCAACGTATATTAATCATCGTATAGAAATATAAATATTTCAAGTCGAAGGACCATTATATCATTATCACTGTGAGAATTACTTATGACATAACAGATATGTAGAATCTCACATTGGGTCTGTCTAGCACCATGTATATTTATATATTCCTGTGTTTTCAACTTAGTATCAATATACCTATAATCAATGAGATGTGATCTTCAGTCAACAAACACGCTAGTCTTAATGCATAATTATTGTCCCGTAATAATAATACTCGACTAAGGATATTTGAGAATATCGATACTATTCACATAACCTCATTTCTAAATCATGTACTTTGAGATATAAAATTTATATCATATTCCAAGGACATTAATTAATCTAATATTTATATTGCAGTAAATTAAGACTTAATAAATTATTAAAAGAATAATCGATAGAACATAACATTAATAATCCAAATGTCATAAACAAAACATAATAGTGTTGCCTCTAGGGCTTAAACACTAACAATCTCCCACTTGCACTAGAGCCAATCACCCATGTATCTAATACCCATGGAACTAGTATGACCATCGTGCTTCTGCTGCATTAAAGCCTTAGTCAGTCGGTCTGCAATGTTATCATTAGTATACACTTTACATATATGTATATCTCCTCTCTCATTAATCTTTCGAAGAAGGTGATATCTTCTAATTATATGTTTTGCTTTGGAATGGGACCTTGGTTCTTTAGCCTACGCAATGGCACCATTGGTATCTCAATAGAGATCAATTGGATCTACGATCGATGGAACCACACCAAGTCTCGTTATAAATTTCCGCATCCAAACAACCTCCTTGGCTACTTCACTGGTAGCAATATACTCAGCTTCCATTGCAGAATCAGCTAATATCTCTTGCTTTAAACTCTTCCAGCTTACAGCACCTCCACTAAGGTAAAACACAAAACCTGACTGAGATACTGAATCGTCTATATCTTTCTGGAAGCTAGCATCAGTGTAACCCTTTACAACTAGCTTCTCATCTCCTCCATATACCAAGAATGAATCTTTAGTCCTCTTTAAGTACTTAAGAATATTCTTGACAGCTGTCCAGTGACCCTTACCTGGATTAGACTGGTATCTGCTCGTCATGCTCAAGGCATGCGAAACATCAGGACGAGTACATATCATCACATACATTATAGATATAATTACCGAAGCATATGAAATTTTGCTCATACGACCCTTATCATCTAATAATTTAGGCTAGTTATCTTTTGAGATCAATATCCCATGAGACATTGGGACATATCCTTCTTTTGCCTCTTACATCCCACAATGATGCAATAATTTGTCAATTTATGTACTCTGACTTAGGACAATTAATCTCCTTGATCTATCTCTATAGATCTTGATCCCTTATATATAGGTAACATCGCCTAAGTCCTTCATCGAGAAATTATTTCCTAACTAAGTATTAACAGCCTGTAGAGAAGGTATGTCATTCTCTATTAGTAATATATCATCTACATATAGTACTAGGAATGCCACATGGCTCCCACTAACCTTCTTGTAAACACATGGTTCATCTTCGTTTTGAATAAAGCCAAACTTTTTGACTGTTTCATCAAAATGACGAGTCCATCTCCTTGAGGCTTGCTTTAATCCATAAATAGATCGAAGAAACTTACAGACTATCTTAGCAAACTTTGGATCGATAAAACCCTTAAGTTGTATCATGTATACATCCTCTTCAAGGCTCCAATTTAAGAAAGCGGTTTTGACATCCATTTGTCAAATCTGATTGTCATAGTATGCAACTATTGCTAGAAAAATCTTAATGGACCTGACATAGCAACTCGTGAAAAAGTCTCATCATAGTCTATACCATGAATTTATTTGAAACCTTTTGCCAGTAGTCACGTCTTATAGGTCTGTCCTTTACCATCCATGTCAGATTGTCTGTTTTCTTCTTAAAAACCCACTTGTACTCTATAGGTTTTACCCCTTCAGGTGGATCAACTAAAGTCCATACTTTATTTTGATACATGGATTCCATCTCGAATTTCATGGCCTCTAGCCATCTCTCAGAGTCTGGACTATTCATAGCTTCTTGGTAGGTAAGAGGCTCATCATTGTCTATGAGCATCACATCATCATCTCGAGTCAAGAGAGATCCATAATATCTCTCCTGCTCATGACGAGACCTACTAGATCTATGAACAACCTGTGTTTTTAGAGCATGACCCCATACTATCATAAATGACATGCTATGACGTTTCTCAGTCCATATTTCATACAGAGTCTTTTAAACTAATTTAGTTGGAACTTGGTTTAGTGTATATGCAGCCGTTTCTAGAGCGTAACCCCAGAAACTTATTGAAAGATCTACTAGACTCATCATCGATCGCACCATGTCCAACAAGGTACGATTTCTCCTCTCAGAAACTCCGTTCCATTGAGGCATTCTAAGATGAGTAAGTTGTGATACGATACCACACTCCTTCAAGAAACCTTTATACTCGAGGCTTAAATATTCGCCTCTACGATTTGATCGTAGAACGTTTGTACTTTCCCCTGTTTGCTTTTCCACTTCGGCCTTGTATTCTTTGAACTTTTCAAAAGAATCGTATTTGTTCTTCAAAAGGTACACATATCCATATCTACTAAAATCATCAGTAAATGTAATGAAGTAGTAAAAGCCACATCTTGTCATCATACGCACTGGACCACGTACATCGCTATGTATAAGTCCTAATCATTTGGTGGCCCTTTCACCTTGTCTGGTAAAAGGAGCTTTAGCCATTTAGCCTATGAGGCAAAATTTGCATTCTTCTTATGATTCGAAATCAAACTTATCCAAGTAGCCATCTTGATGTAACTTGGAAATGTGTTTCTTATTTATGTGCCCTAAATGACAATGCCAGAGGTATGTTTAATTTGAGTCTATCATTTTAATACGTTTGTAATCATTACTATTTACATACTAGACAGGAGTATCAAGATCAAGAATATATAAACCATTAAACAAATGTGCAACCCCATATATAACATTATTCAATGAAAATGAACAACTATTATTCTAAATCAAAAATGAAAAACCTTTCTTGTCCAAACAATAAACTGAAATAATGTTTCTGCAAATCGCAGGCATGCAAAAACAGTTCTCTAGTTCTAAAATTAGCCCAGTGGGCAACGATAAATCACTACTAGAATTCTGTCAATAGACATCGGTTGCGAAATCGATCGATGTTAAATTTCTTTTAGACATCAGTTATTTTTAAAATGATTTTACCGCGTAATTTAGACATCAGTCGAGAAAATAACCATTGTCGATAATTATTTTTAAAAAAGGAGTATTGTGTACTAGACATCGGTTCAAGACATAACCGATGTTGATTTCTTATAGATATTGGTTTAAGTAAAAGCCGTTGTCTATGATTAATTTGAAAAAACTAAAAAAAAAAGACCTGGACTCACTTCCCCACTTATAATTTCACGATTATTTGACATTAAAATTATTTCCCCCTAAACAAACAAATTATTCTCCCCATTTTTCCCCTTTCCTCTCACTCCTCTCACTCCCGTCTTGCTCCCTTGCAGAGCTCTCTCTCTCTCTCTCGATCATCAATCATGTTTAACCTGTATTGATTCAATAATTCTACAGACCCCAATCTCTCTCACACACACACACACAAAAGTTATAGCCTTAGAAATGATGTACACAATGTAATCTTCTTATATTACAACTCAAATGTACTTTACAGGATCTTAAACTATTATTCGTAACCTCTACATGAAGTTACAATAATCTTACAATTATCTGAAGCCTATCTAATGTTCTGGATTTCCTGAAGCAATGATGCAAGGACTCCTCCTCGCGGTTGCAGTTGACTAGGTCTCTTACTAGAATACTGGTTATCTGTTGTGTTGTGACATTTAAAAGAAAGCAAGAGTGAGCAATAATGCTCAGCCATAATGTATAAAATAGTTTTGGAATAACTGTTAATATATACTTTATCGTATAATAGGACGATTTGAAAACTTGGTGGTATACACCTTTTCCTTTTTAAATTAAATCAGATGTCTTATATATATATTAAAATATCTTGACAATGTTCTCGATTTATATACTCAGGAGAATCATTTTCTTGGTGATATACACCTCTTTTTGAAATAATGTTTTTGATTGACTTATTAGTTTGCAAATACCTTAATGGTAAACCCAGCCTAGGCTTGAGTTACGGTATTGTATCACAATTTCAATCGGAAGAATAGGACATCTACCAGAGCCACCACATACGATGATCAGTCATAATACGGAAATCTGTAACCTTTTCTACTAGTAGAAGAACGACACCTTCGTATCCCGGTTATCACCCTGGCCGCATTCGGGCTATTTGTCCCATTTCGGGTATGCACACACTTTACGGGTTCCCGAGTACACAAAGTACCTTTGCCTGCGGTACCTTTGATAGTCTCCCTAGTACTCATAGCACTAGATTCTACCCCTCCTCGTCTTTGGAAGAATCCTATCATATCCCGAGAACTAGAATCACATCGAAGTTCACCAAGCGTTTTGCTTGTTGATAGGCACAACTCATCTCATATATGTATATATATATGTACTTCCGAAATTTTTTGGAGGAAGTACTAAGATCATGTGAGTTGACCGTTGTCAACAGATAAGTATTTAAAGGAGAGTTTCTTTTGAAATTATAGTCAAAATATTTAAGGTATATCGAGATAATATTCTTTGACGATCTAAAAGTATTAGTATGATTTTCTGAAACTTGGAAAATATTTTAAAATAGGTTTTATGATTTTTAAATGATATTAAATCATTTAATAAATACTTAATGATTAAATAATAATTATTATATAATTAAACCTCGAATAATCTATTTTAAAAGAATATTTGGAATAATATTCCTCAACTAATTTATGTTTAATAATTTAATTTGATTTATAATAATAATAAATAATTAAAATAAAAATAAATAATCATTGGAGAATATTTTTCTTATTTAAATGAATATCTTGAAATAATATTAGTTGTTCAAGTAACTAAATAAAGTTAAGGAAATACGATCTTTGATTTTTTTTTAAAATAAATTCGAGGTAATTTGATACATCGAATTCCTTGGATTAAATAAGTACTGACTTTTAATCGTTTAAAACATCTCCGGGATGATTTCCGGTTTTATACTTTATAAAAACTGTCCGACTCTCGGTCTTACAACTTATACGTCACGCTCTACTAGCGTTAATATTTTTAAATTAAACACCTCCGGAATACTTTTGAGTTTTCATCAAATTATACTGACCGATACTCGGTCTAAAATATACACCTCATATATAAAACGCTACTCTCAGCGTTATCGGTTGAAATTCGGTAAAATTCATATATCAAAATCATTAATATATCGTGTGATATTATATATCACAATTCGTAAAATATAGTAATACAACTTCATGTATATATAGCATTTATTTAAAAGCAAACACAACAGAACAGTTTTAAAAGGTAGGGTTTGAAAACTTGTCTGGAGTCCAAGATACGTTTCTGACTTCCACTCGCTCTGGGTTTTCTAATCAACAAATATCATAATCGTAATTACTATTTTAATCCCATCAATGACTTACTTTACTAATAAGTGTAATACTTTGCGATTTTCGATATTCGACCTACTCGAAATAACTATCAACCCTTGGTCACAATGGACGGTCAAAGTGGTATTCTAGAGTTGACTTTACCGAATGTTACTATTACGCGACTCGCACTCTAGCATTTTTATTAAATCTAAAAATTAATATTTTAATATGAAACCACTTCAAGGAGCTTCTTGAGTGTTTTTAATATTTATCATAAAAGTTTCTCTTTGAAAATATGAATTTAAATGGGTGAAAAATATTTTAAAAGTTCGATCAACTACGGAGTTTTACTATTCATAACGTTTTTACTGAAACATTGATTTCTCTCAAATTGTTAACTCAATCGACGCATTGTTTTTGCATGCCGATCTAGAAAAAATTTAGAACAGATTATTTGAAAATGATTTTCTGGGCACAGGGTTAAAATCCCGAAGCAGCAGTTTTTAACAGTGGGCTGTGTTTGGTATTCTTACTCCGCGCGACCTCGGCTCCGGAATTTTTATACAATTGAAAAATCAATATTTGTTACTTGAAATTTTTATGGAAGTTAATATATTCCATTTCTTACTCTCTGTAAAAATTTCATAATTTTTTAATTCTTCTAAGTCAATCATTTATATTTCCAAAGTTCGTAATTCGTAGCAGTTTTTATCCCGCAAATCATTTTCCACTAAAACGGGCCTAACTTTTGAACCGTAAATTGAAATCAAGCGATTAAAGCGCCTAAACGATCCTTAAAAAAAGTTCTATCATTTTCAAGTCTTACTTTTCAAGAAATCACAGTTTATAATTTCTGTATTTCTGCAGAAAACTTAAGGTTATGATTCTCTCGATTTATCAAAGTTACGCTCCCGATTCGAGTTTCGTTTTCGCTCTAAACTACTAATCAATAACCAACAATTATCATACCATCATCTTAACACTTAATCCTCTCAATAACATCAAGTTATTGAGTCCACAACATCAATCTTAGCATCTAACTAACTAACAATCAAGAAATCAACATAACTACCATCAAAACTAGGTTTATAACCAAGATCCATACTTCTCTTGAAACTTAAATCTTAAACAAAGTTTGGGTGAAGATTTATACCTTTATTGGTAGCTTATGAGGTTCTATTCTTGATGGATGATTCTTGGTGAGTCCTTGGTATGCTTAAGAAGCCTAAATCTTTCCAAGAAAAATAAGAAAATTTTTGAAGTTACTATATGTCATTATTCATCATCATCTTTACCAATTTATTAACCTATGAAGAACTCAAGATAACTGGATGAAAAATTTATATTACCTTAGTTTGATGATGAGGAAGCTTAGGAATTAATTTGGGAATTTCTCCATGGCTCAAGCTTGAGATTTTGATTTGCATTTCTTCCTTTTTCTTATTTTGGTCGAATGAAGAAGACGAGGGAGAGAGAGTGGGAGTTGCTTGGCTTGTCTTAGAAGAGTTGGCCATTTTATGGTATATATTTTGTGTATGTAATATTTATTCCTCAAGAAGCATCAATTTTCAAAGCCTAGTTCATAGTATTCTTTAAATATGGAGGACTGATGGTATAAGCTACAGATAAATGAGCCTATCTATTAGGCCTGAACATATTTACAGTTATAAAATAATTAAAATAACGTGTAATTATATTTTAATCAGGTTAGATTGGATCTGTTTAAAAATATCGAAACCCATATCCAACCCAATTAAATCGGGTTGACATTTTTTCAACCCAAATATGTATCGGGTTGAAAAAAATCGGTTTGGATCGGCCAAAATAGGGTCGGTTCAGATCGGTTTGGTCGGGTTATGTATACCCCTAGTCCATAGCTTACACACCAAATTTGTCTAGCTCTTTAATCATCAAAAATATGAATCCTTATTTTAAGGATTGTTGTCTTTCACTAGCTTTAAATTTAATTAGCTAGCTTGGTTAATTTATTGCTAATTTATTTGCATAATATTTGCGTGGAATTTGCATGGCCTTAGTTCACTATATTTATTCGCTTACGTATTTGCTTGGTCGCTTATTCGTTTTCGTAATAAATCTTCGTAAGCGATTTGCGGTCCTTTCTTATAATTCCTTTATGATTTGAAACCTTGTACATAGATTTTAATTTGTAGAATTCTAAATTCATAATCGTAATGTGATTCTCGTATTCCTCGATAGTCCGCAAGATAAGGTCATTTCATAAAGTTTGTTTTCTCCGAAAATGAATGACTTTTACATACACTTATTTGGTACGTATAATCACAATATCAACTTGGAAACAAAGTTTTCCATGCATAACATAGTGTGGGCTAAAAGGTTTTCCCCGCTCGTCAGGGTTACCATTCATCGAATGTTTTATAAAGTCACAAAAATTAAGATTATTACAATCTCTCTCCCTATCTCCTCTCTCTCTCTTTATCTCACTGTAACTAAAAATACAATCTCTATTATATTTCTCCATCACCATCTCACTGTGTTTATAAAAGAAGTCCCAATTGAAACCCTAATTGAAGAGTATCTTCAATTAATCAAACTCCAGCTTTGAGAAACTTTAATTTCTTGACAAAACTTGGTATTTTTCTTTTTCGATTAGGTTTTATTTGTTTTCTGCTTGATTTTGTTATTAACTCGAGTTTGATTGCATTTTCTGTTTGTTCTTCTCGCAACAAATCTAGAGCTTATTAAAACTTCAATTACCGAGGAGTGTTTTTTTCTTTTCCCTCCTTTCTTCAGCTCTCTTTGATTTGCACGGGGGTGTATATATACATGATCATATGATTCTCTACTCTTTTTTTGTGTTTTCTTGATCTATTTGTGATTTACATAGTTTTATATATTTCCATGTTTTCTTTTATCAGATTTTCATGTTTGTTTTGTATATTACATATAAATATGTATTAAATTTAAGTAAAAATCTGAGCTCATTTATCACTATGAGTAGTTATAAGTTTTGACCTCATTTAGTGTTTTGTATTTTCAGATGGAAGTGCAAGCAATATGGATTCAATGACCAAAGCTAGTTAAGGTGATAAGCCAATGAAAAGAATTAGAAGTGCATGTTCTTTATAACACACTAACATACCTTCTTTTTATAATTTATAAACCCTATTTTGAGTATATGTAATTATTGTCTTGTATGTTAGATTAGTTAATCGTGGGATTACCAACTAGTTACTTGGGAAGTGTGACAGCCTCAACCCCGTGGTCAGGAGTTGACGTCACTAAATATAATAAACCATGTTGTGCAAGACATGCCTATACAATAACAAGACTAAGTCAAATTGATAACCCTAAGTAAGTTGTATTGTAATCTTAGTTTGCATTTTGTATTGTAACATTTAAAATCTGTAAAAATATCAAAGAGCAGACTGGAGTCTTTTTCTTTAAACAATATCAATCCTAAGAATTCTATCTAGAAGAAGATCAAGAAGATCATGCCTCAGAAAAATTATGAAGAAGCTTGGAGTTGAATAAATATGTTTTGAGAAAAATGTTCTAAGTCAAGATCTCTACAAGCACAGATTTAATGTTATAGAGAAGTCATTCGAGAACTCCAGATTGACTTATAGAGAAGTCAGGAAAGCTACTAGAGAACTCATAGATATCGACAAGCCAAATTGAAGACATGAAGATTGTAGATATCGACAAGTCATTTCTTCACTAGAGAACTCAGAGATATCGACAAGTCAAAATTCACTAGAGAACTCTGAGTTATCGACAAGTCAAACTTCACTAGAGAACTCAGAGATATCGATAAGTCAAAATTCACTAGAGAACTCTGAGATATCGACAAGTCAATTATCACTAGAGAACTCTGAGATATCGACAAGTCAATTAGTCACTAGAGAACTCAGAGATATCTATAAGCCAAAATGAAGACATGAAGTGGAGAGATCTCGACAAGCTAAATTCTCTTATAGAGAACTCAGAGACCTCTACAAGTCAAATCAACTATGGAGTATTAGAGATCTCGATAAGTCAATATACTTATCGAGATGTCTAGTTCTCTATATGCCTAACTGGAGATCTCGAGGTAAAATCTCAAAGTACAAATGCAGACCAATTCAATATTCAAGATTAACAATCAACAAACAATCCAACCAGTTGGATTGAAAAGTCTATAAAAAGCAGCTTGAAGAGTGTGCAAGATCAAGGGTGAAGATTAACTGATAAAGGAAGATAAAAGTTAACACAATATGCAAAGATTTGCTAAGCCAGAAATGGAAGATATACTTTTCCTAAAATGGAATGATTAGTGACAGTTTACAAAAGTGAATAACATCTCTTATTATACACTCTGTAAACCAGTAGTTAACTATGATATAAAGTTAACACTAGTCCTTGTTAGTTGTAACAATTTAGATAAGAAAATCTTGTATTCTCTCCAGGAAGAAGCTAAGCTCTTTAGTAACAAAGAGCCTAGAAATTTTGTAGCAAAACATTCTTAATTTTAATATAAAATTAAGTGAGTTTTGAAAGATTTGTGTTCACTTTTATTGCTTGTTTAATTTCAGTATTAACACATCTCACTGCAAGATTTGATTTACTTTGTTCACAACCATAAATACTTCAAGAAAAGCATAAAAACACACAAACACATTCACGCCCCCTTCATGTGTAATTCATTACCTAACAAACCACAATTATAACTACGAGATTATTATTATTACACTAACACGACCCCAAAACCAAGATCCGATCCAGGTTCAAGTATGATTTAGGCTACTCACTAGTACACAACCAATTATTAAAAAGACTGACACACTAACTTATTCAACAACTCATCAGATTGCACATGGTCTAATACAAACTACCTCAGAGGAGCTGGGACCGGAAGGGGCTGAGATTCTGTTCTGATCGGTTCTGATAGGTCTTCTAGGCATCTGCGATATATATATATAACAGGTTGCAAGGGTGAGCATATAATTGCTCAGCAGTACCAACATATGAATATTAGAGTAAAAACGATTAATGTAAACAGTTATAGGAACATAATTATAAAGCAATAACCTGTAAATCATTTCGAATATCTGTCAAGATAAAACAACATTAAAACTGGATATCACTGACTAAAATGATCTTAATAAAACAACGTAGTTGTGTGCTGTGTAAATACCAGAGTCCAATTTTAGCATGCCATTCACATTTATAATTCAATTGTATAAATCACTGTTTCCGTTACGGGAATCACAAAACCAAATCAGATACGAAGTATATATGTGAAGACAGCTGATCAGGATATCAACACCAGACGGCTCCATCTGCCATCCCATAAACCTGTTCCGGAACTCAGAAGACTAGCTAGGTCTCTGACCTGCTGGACTAATCGGTTTAATAGTGTGCGCAACCGAGTTAGCCGCTTACGCAACCTCAATAGGCCACTCTGGCCCATATGTATCCTATATCTGATTGTTTTTATCCAGTTTTCAAATCTCTTGTACATATCTCAGTTTAAAATAATTAATTTTACAGCACGCATAATTTTTGTCCATAAAATCATTTCATTCGGAGATAGGTACCTTTTCGAAGTTACTTTTTCCCAAAACAGATTTTAAACAAGTAATTATAACTATAGGGGATACGTAACTTAAAACGTTTATGTTCCTGTTCAAAAATAAGACAACATTTTATTCATATACGCTGAACTATAAAAGTATGGCCAGGGGTACTTGCCTTGAAAGGATTTCTTGGGATTCCTAGGGTAGCTGCGCTCAACTGACTTTAGTCCTTGCGAACTTTGACTGGGATCTACAGTAACAGAATACCCTAATTAGTTATACCGACATGTTTGATATCCTCGAACCTAACTAACTCTATCCGATAACCCGACTTGTATATATACATATATTCACGTAACGATATATACGATAAAAGAACATTTAATATAATATATTACCCTTCCCGTAATTAAAATAATTTTCCGAAAATTTGGATAGCGACTCCTCTATTTACAGGACTACCCGTTGAAACATAATCGACGTCAAATTCCCAACAATCACAATTTTGCAATCCACATCTCACTACGACTTTTAAATTAAATAATTATTTACGTTCCGAAAAATAATTTTTCGAGCTACTAATCTGTTTTATAAATTTAGGACTCATAAATAATCATCACCGTCCATCGTCGACTCACCGAAGCTTATTGTCAACGACGATAAAATTTGCGGGTACCCGATTAATTTCGGGTTTCCAACGCGAATTCTACCGATTTGATACAATTATTTCCCGCACGAAAACACATTTATTTCACGAATATTACTCAAATAAAATTCCTGTAGAAAAAATTAATAAAATAATATTAAAAAGCAAACCAATAGCCACACGCGCCACATGCGCATAAACGGAAAAAAGGGAAACAGAAGAGCCAACAACAACTGGAACCAGGGAAACGACCGGTGGAAAAATGCCGACACCACACACACATGCAAATTAAACACACACACACACCACCTGTACAGACACATATCACACATATATATACAAGCACATATATATATATATATGTATATCAAAAAAATCATAGAACCAGCTATGCTGGAAAGAACCAAGCGGCGGCTCACCGGAAAACAAGAGCAACGGCGACCTGAGCAAGAAAAAGGAAGAGAAAAGCGGGGAGAGGGAAGAAGAGAAGTGTGAGGGAGAGATTAGAAGGAGATAAAGAGAGAGGAGGGATCGAGAGAGGAGATAAATGAGAGAGAGAGAGAGATGCGAGACGAAAGAGACCACACTAGCATGTTTATCCCAAAAAAAAGAATGACTCAACCTTATGATTAGCCAAAAGCAGCCACGTGTCCTTGCATTTCCTTTATACAACTTTAGATTCATTTTCTGATAATTTAACGAACCAATTGCACTTCAAAATTTTATCGAAATATTGAAATTTTAATACCAAAAATCCCAAAATATTCAAGAGTTAATAAAATAAAATTTTCATAATTTAATATGAATTTTTCAAATGCGCAATATACCCGGATTTAACGAATTAACAAATAAACGTACGGGTGAATTTAATCATAAAAATTCCCAAAATAATTTTTAAAATTCTCGAAATATTCAAAACTTAATAAAATATGAGTTTCATAATTTTTGAAGCATCCTGGAATTAAATACTGAATTTACAACTCAATGCAATCAGAGAATCATTTAGGGCTAAATAATTACTAAAATATTGATTTCTAAATTTTATAAAATCCCAAAAATAATTATCAAAATTATAAAACCATAAAAACAATTTTAGAGACAATCCATATATTTATGAAAATAAATCTTCAATAAAATCACTTTTAAACATAAAAAATAAAACAACACAGCTCAATAATTAATTATACAAATAATCCTCGCACACCAATAATCACACATAAATATTAACTAGACAACACACAGCTGACAGAACCAATACACATATTTTCTTTATTAAAATATTCTATAATTACACTTTAAATAATACAAAATATACGATTCGTTATAGGAACTCTAACGACATTTAGAAAATGGTTGAACACAGTGCTAAAGGGAAATCGGTACTTTTAGTATTTGGTTATTTTTTAGGTAAATTATTTTTTTTGATGATATTGATAAAACAAGCTTTTTCTACCTTTGATGGCTTCTATAGTTTCTCATGTTTACTTGAGTTGAGAATTAATTTAAGATAACATGTAACAAAAATGCTAATCCTGACTTGTAAAAAATGTTGGGCTAATTATTGTTACATACTACATCATTTTGGGATAAAAACTGCAAAGGGAATCAAACTGATATTTAATACATCAGGTTTTGTTTTATTAGTTAAGAGGGTGTTTAGTGAAAAAGAGTTCAACAAAGGTGATTAGCTGCTATTGGCCTGCATGGTTGGACTTCTTGGTGTGTGGATACGATAGTTTTTATCATGTACTCTAGTGTTACTTGTTCGAACCAGACATAGCCAATTCAGTCTCAAACCTCACATGTACGTCTTAACTTCAGCTTGATTGAATTGATCTTTATTCATATTTAATATTGCCATTCTACACCAAATAAAAGTTTTAAAAAAACAACTACTCAATTTGATATGTTTTGCTAACTTCAGAATAATTGCACTTTCTTCACTATGATCTGCCTTAGTAGCACTCTTTTTCGGTGATGGAAGTACTTTAAATTTAACTCGCGTCATAGAATTATAAAAACACAAAAGTATATTCAATTATAGCCTGCAGGCTTATAGCCAATATGTGAATGGTAAAGATCACTTCTTTTCTAGAATATATTGTTTAAAATTAAAATTTTGAATAAAAATCTCAGATTCTAAACTACTATTACACTACTAGCAAGCACTATAGTGAAACAATGAATTTATCCTTGTTTATCATTGTACAACTTGTATTTTCTAACAGTGAAACAATAATACCTGTATTTTCTATGACAGAACTACATATGTTCTAACTTCTGATCTCTATGCTATATTCTCAAAAATAATTAGTTTTTTCTCATGCTAACTATTGTCAAAAGAATCTAAACTTCTATTTTTGTTTATTTTACTAGTTGTATACAAATTTTAAAAAAATCTCTTAACTGGGTACTTGTTCTAGATAAAAATTTCATTTATCATTATATGCATAAATACATGATTTAATATCTTTCAATATGTGCCATGATATGATGAGGAGAAGTACACGACAGAATCAAGGCTCCAAAAAGGTCTTAGTCATGTATTTCTCCTTAAATACTAACGCTTCTCTTAAGCAGAAGTCCTTGAATGATCTCTTTATTTTACTTGTTAATCAAGCGACTTAAACCTTCTGACCCCGGTGGTCTTCTGAAGTTAAGATAATCTAGAGTATAGGACAGGTGATGTAGAGTTTTCACATTATATCATTTTTTCTTTTACTAGATTTAACATTGCTGCCAAGTATTAACATATTTTGTTCTTTTTATTTGTAATTATAATATATTTTAGGTACATCATGCTGTCACGAAGGATGTCTTAGACGTTGCTATAAAAATCCATTATCCCAGTGTTGTAGATAGCATTGATATTGACATCGATAATATGAAACTGATTTTAGATTACACAAATCTGCTTCCTGAACAACTGTACATTCACAGTGCTATAAAAGTAAGTGATGTGTACATTATAATGTGTTTTACGATCAAACTTGTTATATAGACCTCTGTAGTTTCTGATATATAAACCCATGCTTCCCCTAGTACCAATAACTTATATAACTTATATAACTTAAATGGCAAGTCCTTATGCATCTATGTTTTGTCTAGTCTCCTTTTTACTCATATAACTTATACTTTTGTTTCTTTGTTATGATATATACTTATTTCCTTGTGTTTTGAAATCTCCCATAAATTTGCATCAGTCTTCCTAGTTCCTTATTTGCTTCAGAACATCATACAGATATGCTCAGGGTATTGGGTTTCAGTGGAAGCTATATTCATTTTGCCTATCGCAACGCCATCGATTGAATCTTCTTCTACATTCCACTGTGCTGATCATTACCACCACAACAGCCTTTTTCATAATGTTATCAATTTTAGAAAGGTACAACCGCCGGGTTATGAAAGAAGTGTTTTGCCATCACCTTTGCAGCCTGCTAAGATTAATATAAATTAGAAAGAATCTGAAATGCAACTTCCAGAACTGGAATAAAGAGATGGTGTACCAATTGTCATCAAAGAAGTTTCTGTTATTTGCTAATTACACATTTTAATACTCTCGTATTGGTGTATTTTGCAGTGTATATTGTATTTTGTGTATGTATTATTTTAAAGCCCATGTTAGAGCTAATTATATATTTTAGTACTCTCGTATTACCGTATTTTTTGTTTTGTATATTATTTTGTGAATGTAATGTTAATTGATTTGATTTGGAGTCAAGTTTACAAAATTAGTTATTCTAGTTGATAGATTTAGTTAAGCTAGTTGATTAATCGATTATAAATGTTAGTTTCTATTTTTAATAGTCTATGTTAGGAATATGTTGTGAACTTGATGATAAATTATACAAAACACCTTAGTAGATTTAACTTAGTGAATTTTGTAGCACTCGACGGATGATCAAATATAGTCCCGATGAATGATTCAATATAGTCCCGACGGATGATGATTTGACATCCATCGATTGAGTAGCTTATGTAATAATAAGTATTGTAGCACATTTCTGCAAACAATTTTGTGTAAATTCTGTAGGAGCTTATGAGTCATGTTGACTACTAGTAGATTGTAGAATAGGTTGATTAATTGTAAATATGAGATGTCTTGTAATTCTGCACAAGTGAAATGGAGTCAAGTGTCAAATAGCTACCCGACGGATGATCAACAAAGCTACCCGACGGATGATCAACAAATCTACCCGACGGATAACAAGCATGTACCTGACGGATGATCAATTCAAATATTTATTGACAGTGACAACACAGTCACATGCGTCGGGTGTTTGCAAAAGGAATGTGGCAGCCTGTTTAGCAGGAAATTGAGAACAAAGAAGCATTACCATTTCCATGCAAGTTATGAAGATTTTCAAGATGCTGGAATAGAGTAATGAAGCAACATGGAGTTAGAATTGATAAGTTTTGTTTTATTATCCTGTCTTATTACCATGTAGACTTGGTGATATATAAACCAACTGTAGCTAGTAGAACAAATAACTAAGCAAACACATTTTAGGAGAGAAATAGAAAAAGCTGTATTTGTCAAGAATTTCTCTGTAGTTTGTTTGTTCAACTTGTAAAGCAGTTGTGAGCCAATTTAAGCTTCACAGAGTTCTCAAATTGATATATATATATATATATATATGGTGGATACATTCAAATCGACCAGAAAGTTTTAAAGACATGTATTTTTACTACTTTGTGTTTGATTTATTTAATCCTTTCATTCCGTACTTTGTAAATCAAAACACATATATATATATCTGTCGAGTTAGAACTGTTCTAAAATCTTAAAAAAGTAGCCAGAATTACATTCAATCCCCTTCTGTAATTCTTGTTGTATTGTTAGGGAATAACAATTGGTATTAGAGCAAGCTCTTGAAGTACAAAGAGTGTAAAGATCACAACAAACATCAAGATGAACAAGAAGGATGTTGGAGTTAAATTCCTTTTGTGGACAAAGACAATTATCACAACTGGAAGGTGAAAATGCACCTACATCTTCTTTCCCAAGATGAGGCCTATGTGGATTGCATAGAGAGAGGTCCTCATGTATCAATGAGAGCTGCAATAGGCAATAAGCCATCTGTTCCCAAGCCTAGGCATGAATGGTCAGATCCTGATATTGAGCAAGTCAGGAAAGACAAGAAGGCCATGAATATATTATTCAATGGAGTTGATGGTGATATGTTTGATAACATCATTAACTGCTGAACAACCAAGGAGGTTTGGGACACCATCCAGATTATCTGTGATGGTACTGAGCAAGTAAGGGAGAATAAGATGTAGCTGTTAATTCAGCAACATGAGCACTTCCATTGTGAAGATAGTGAGTCTCTCATGATATTTTTAGTAGATTTCAAAAACTACTAAATGCTCTGAAGTTGCATGGAAGAGTCTATCAAACAAAAGACTCTAACCTCTGTTGGATTTTAAACGCAGCGGGGGCATGGCAAAACACTTTTACACATATAAAATCGAAATAAAAGCATACAGATCATGAATAAAAATTCGAGGGATCGAATCTAACCTTTAAAAATAATTCGGAGACAACGATCAGAGATCCTTAGCAGTTGCTCCTCAAGTGTGAAGCACTCCACCGGTATCCACCAAGAAAACGATGCTAAGGAGGAGGAAGGAGGTGGAGAGAATTGGGTTTTCCAAACTTTTTGGGTTTTGTGTGGGTTAGAATAAAATTAGGGTCTATAATAGTGTATTTATAGGCAAAATTTTCAGCTGAAATTTTTCCATAAATATTATTATTATTATCCCATTTATTATTCTCATTAATAATTAAAAAACCTTTTAATTATTAATCCTTTTTTTAAACACTTTAGAAATAATTCTCTCTCTTGATTTAATTTCCCAAAATTAAATTCTTTAATTAATAATATTAAGAACTTTTCTTAATTAATTTATAATCAATTAAATCTCATTTAATCAATTATTAAATTTGCCAATTAATTATTTATTTCATAAATAAATAATTATTAGCCATTATTACTTAATTCCTCCACCATTAAATCATTCTCTTTTTATGGTGTGACCTTGTAGGTTCAATATTAAGCCGGTAGTAGAAATAAATAATAATAAAACTATTTTATCATTATTTATATAAATTCTCTAATTTATTAAATATGATTAATTAATTAATCACATTTATTCTACATCGTGAGGGATACTTCTCAGCATATCGCGACTATCCGGATAATATGAATTCACTGCTTAGAATACCAAGAACCTATTCAGTGAATAGTTACCGTACAATAAACTCCTTCTACCCTACAATGTCCCGATTAAATAAATACAAGGCATGGATCTCGTGTCAAGCCTATCTAATTCAATCACTTGCTTACCATTTACTATGCGTAGTTCTATGCAAATTAGAAACTCCTTTCTAATTTCATTCACTCTGGCCAGAGATTCCTGAACTAGCATAAGTGGATCAGCCTTGAACATTCGCTTCCTTCACTGGAAGGGGTAGATCCTTTATTGATCATACACTATCTTCGTGTACAAATTTCTATACCCAGAAGAGCCCTAATAATTGTCCCTGGAGACTAAGAACTAAACCAAAGCATAGTTCAGTGTACACAAGATGACTATGATGACCTCAAGTCTAAGGATACTTGTACAACTATCACTATATGAACAACTGCTGACACGTGAGTGAACTCCATCAGTTGTTCAGCTGTGCGAGTCATGTTCAGTAAACTTATTCTATAATAAGCACCTACATACTAGCTATAGTGTCACCACACAAATGTCTATGAGAACAGACATCCTTCATAATGAAGCAAGCATAGTATGTACCGATCTTTACGGATTATTAATTACCAGTTAGTAATCCTATGACCAGGAACTATTTAAGTTTAGAGTTATCATCTTTTTAGGTCTCACTATTATGATATCATCATAATCCATAAAAAGCTTTACTCTAAACTATGGTATATCTTATTTAAACACTTAAATAGATAAAGTCCACAATAAAAACAAAACAAGTCTTTATTAATATCAATAAAATCAAAACAGATTACATAAAAGTTATTCCTAAATCCTAATACATGATTGGACTTAGGACATATTCCTTTCAATCTCCCACTTGTACTAAAGCCAATCACTCTGGTATCTAATACCCATCCTGTCATTATGATGATCAAAGTGACTTTCATAAAGTAGCTTTGTGAGTGGGTCTGCTATGTTGTTATGTGTGTCAACTCTAATTCAATACAACACAAGAAATGTTATCGCGCTGCCACTAACCCTTTTGTAGACGCATGGTTCATCTACGTTTTTGATAAAATCAAACTCTTTGATTGTCTCATCAAAACGAATGTTCCATCTACGAGAAGCTTGCTTTAAACCACACATGGTTCGCAGTAGCTTACACACTAGGTTTTTATTTCTCTTGGAAAGAAAACCATTTGGCTAATTGCCAGATCTCATAGTCGTAGTAAGCAGCAATCGCAAGCAAAATCCGAACTGATTTTAACAGGGCTACAGGTAAAAGGTTTCATCAAAGTCAATCCATTGCCTTTGTTTGAATCCTTTTGCCACAAGCCTGCCCTTATAGGTCTCCACCTGGCCATCTGCTATAATCTATCTTTTGTATACCGTATACATAGATTCCATTTCGGATTTTGTAACACCCCCAGATCCGGGGTCGGGGATCCGGGTCGTCACGGTCTTTCTCTCCACAATATCACTTCACTTAATTAATAATAATAACCTTATGCTGTGACCCCACACTAACACACACCACAACCCGTTATAGTCTCAGAGATGAAATTTAAATAAGTACAAGTCTTTGAATCCACAATTTAAAAGTTATTACAACCCAAAATGATTACTTGATAAATTTACAGTTAATTGCCATTATCTGCCACAAGTTATAATTATACATAATTTGATTCTCAAAATAGAATGCCTGATCTACCAATGGATCTACCTCTGCAGCTATAGCAGCCACAACATCATCGGGAAGACGCGGGACGCTTCCCACGCGCTTGCGCTGGGTCTGCTGGAGTCTGGCCATCTTTCCTAACTGTTGTTGTGTGATGAAGAAATAAAGCAAGAGTGAGCCTTACAGCTCGCAAGATAATATATAGTGATAACAATAATACAAGTATCTAAATGGATACTTACTAGAATTTTTTATCATGAGTAAGGTAATTACTTACTGGATATAAGTTTTAAAAGAAGATGAAGTTACCAATTACTTCACTATACTTATACCATTTTTTTTAGAAATCTACTTGAACTACTACTGTTCGAAGTATAATAAGATTCACGAGGTCATCCCATAGATGATACCACAAATAAAACTTGAAAATATTTGATCTTTGAAATATTTTGAAAAGAAATGAAGTTACGAGATACTTCATTCAATGGATACACCAATAAAAATGTTTGACCCTGTCAATGCTTCGGCAACCACCCATTAGTAGCCTTTCAATCAAAATGCTACGGGTAGTGTTGCAGAATTATCCAAATGGATGATGAACTCATTACGAGAGTTTGCCGCGCCAGGAAGATCACTTACGATGATCAGTCGTAGTAGTACAACCCCACCATTTTCTACATGTAGAGGAGAACCTGTCGGATTTACTTGTCTACCGAACACTGAACTCCTAAGGAATGGACCGCCTTAGCGGAACTTCCAGGCCATTTGGGCCAATATAATAAGGCTGGGCCGGCGCCACTCGACCACTTACGCCACTCCTAGTTCAGATGAAATCCATGACTCTGAAACGTAAAGCTCGTTCCCCCTTTCCCCAAGTAGAACTTGTTGATACGGCTCCACCAAGAAGTCGTATCTAGTTGGAAAGGAAAACTCACTGATATTTCCCAGGCGATGCCTGTTAATGGATTAACTTGTTCCAAGAATTTTACTTCCCGAGTGTTGGGTAAGTAATCAATTCATTTAACAAAACAGCAACCTTGTTGCGAATATAAAACACACCACAGAGCCGGATCTCTCAGGTTTTGAGCGAGTATTTAAATCCCCTTAAAAGGAAGATCTTAAATATAAAAATGAGTTTTGGGATCCGCTCTATCTTTTAAAAATCATTTTGAAGACTCGAAAACACTTTATAGAGTGTTTGGAGTAAAGCTGATTTAATGAAGTAAATCAGTCCCCAGAATATTTAGAAAATGACTGAATATTATTATTTAAATAATATTCCCATAAAGAATAATCTTTATAAAAATAATTGAAGTAAAAGTATTAAAACTTATACTTGAAACGAGTATTAAATAACCAAAGATATACTTATATGAAAGTACTATCTTTATTTGAATAATCGAAAATAAGTTTGATTATTTACACCTTATTCTTTAATAAAATAAAGAAAAAATCTCAGCAAATAATCGGAGTCATAGATCCTCAAATGAATATTCAAAAATATTCATTAAACAATATAAACTGAGTCATAAGCCCTCGAATGAATATTCAAATAATATTCAGATAATAAAATAAAAGGAGTCATAAGTCCTCGAATGAATATTCAAAATAATATTCATTTAATAAAATAAAAGGAGTCATAAGTCCTCGAATGAATATTCAAAATAATATTCATTTAATGTAAAGGAGTCATACGCCTTCGAATAATATTCGAAATAATATTCAATAATAAAATAAAGTTAAAGTTATCGAATAAACCTTATTCGATTAATAGTTTTGAAAACTATGACCATATATATATATATAAGTATATATATATATATTTATATCCATATATACAAAATCTACTCGGGATCCTCGACTCCCGGTTTTAGAAAATATTTTCACCTTTGGGTCCCTGTACTAAGGGTATATGCAAATTACCGCTATCCTCTAGCATAGGTATTATCAACTGAAACTACAGATATATATGGAAAGAATACGAAACAGGCATGCATATATATATATACCATAGCAGCATGCTTCAATATATTGCAACATTTGCTAATTAACCAACATGCATCTATCGCAAGATAATGCAAATACATATATTCATCACAACAACAGTTATAACGGGTAGAAAACTTACCTGAGCGACTGGGGGTTACGAATGGCTCGGGACGAGTCTGGTAACCTATAAACAACAAGTAAGTTGGAATTAAACCAAAGTCACTTGTAAATCTATTCTTTAACTAACTTAGACTCTAACGCTTGTTTTGCGCTTACTGATTCGCTTAAGTCACTCGGGTACCCTCGGCTCCACCATTTTTAATAATTTAACCTTTATGAGTTTTAAAGCGATTTCTTCGCGAGTGTCTTACCAACTGCCTAACACACTTACCATAAATGTTTCATACATTAATTAACCCTTTTTGGTCTTTAACCTATGTTTCAAAGTAAGGCGAGGGGAAAAGTTTCGTTCGCGAAACGCCGTTACTTGAAACGGTCGTTTCTCCTAAACTGTGCATCGGAATCGAACGAACTACATATCAAAACGAAGCTCGTAACATGAGCTATCTAAACATGGCAATGGTCATAATCTAGCAGGGGGTTCTCGGGTCCTAATGTTATGCACAAAAACAGTCTAAAGAAAATCGGACGTTACGACGGCTATGTTTACGCGATTTCCCAATTTTAAACCATTCAAAACCAACCCAATTCAACCTCAAATCCAACATACAACCAACATCCATCCTTATCACATCATAACAACCCCAACCAATTCAATTTTAACATTCATACTTATGCCTAAGCTTAACTTTAACCATTCTTAAGTTCTTTTAATCAAAACAACAACATTTACCATTCCAATTCAATACCATTTCAAATCCCAAACTCTAAATCACAATATCAAGCTACAATATCACCCTACTAATCAAAATCATCTTATAATACATAGGAATCTAGGGTTTGGAGATGATATACCTTCCTTGAAGTGGTGGGAGGAGCTAGGAAGCCTTAAGAAGCTTTGAGAAGTCTTAGGAATGCTTGGATCTTCAAGGAAAACAAGAAAAATTTCAAGTTAAAAACTTGAAAACACTATTCATAGTCTTCTTCTTTGATTAAATGAAGACGATGGAGAAGGAATTGATGGCTTAAACTCATGATATAGCCCTAACTAAGCATGAAGATGATTAGGGAATTAACTCACCAATTTAGGAAGCTTGGATCTTTGATTTTTGAATTTCCTTGCCTTTTGAATAGTAAAAAGCCGAGAGCAAAGATGAACCATGCCTTGGTTGCTTTTTGATTTTGATGAAAAATGATTTTGCTTGGCTTGGTTGGCTTGTTTTTGTGTTTGATTTAGTTAATTACCTTGTTGCCCTTGAGTTTGTGTGGTTCTCATTCAACCACACCTCCTTCCTTCCCATGTCATGCTTGTGTCATGTTGTGATGTCATCCTTCCCTCTTTGTCCTCCTCTCATTGGTTGGGTGACATCACTCACTCTAATCTCTTTGATTAACTTCCTAATTGTTTTCCTAATGACCGCTGATCTGTTATACGGTTCGCTTAACTTTCGTTCTCGTTTATCGTTTGAGGGATCATACCCGGGATCTTATTACTTAGGTTCTCTTAACCTTTCTCAATATATTGTATTCCTTTTATGATCCTCTCTTATAATCCTTTAATTTAAATCCTTTTTATCCTGTTACCTTATACTCAATTCTTTCCGTATCTATTGGATTTCCGGGAAAAATCAAAGTGTTCGGAATTGGATTCTGACGATCTTTACATACACTTATATACCACATAGAGTACTAATAATATCCCATAAGATCAATAACAGAACCCCTACATAGCGTGGCATGAAAATTTTTCTCATTCAGCAAAAACACTATTCATAAGGGTTTCAAAAATTTTCCAAAAATTGGGGTTATTACAGTCTCCCCTCCTTAAAAGGATTCCGTCCCGGAATCAGATAGAAAACAGTTGGGGATGCTTTTCTAGCATTGTGCCTTCTAACTCTCTAGTCAATTTTCCCCATTGTGGTCCTACCACCAACTCTGCCTAGTTTGATAATCCTTCTCCTAAGCACTTGTTCCTTTTCACTCTATAACCCTTCCTGATTGCTCCATCTAGGTTACGTCGGGTTGCATATCTATGCGCTCATATGCCTCTATTTATCTGGCATCTGAATTACACTTCCTTAACATTGATACGTGAAACACGTTACGACCTGCTACATGTTCGGGGTTAGGGCTAGCTCATATGCTAACTTCCCAAACGTCTTAATATATCCAAGGGTCCAACAAATTGTAGACTTAGCTTTCCTTTCTTTCCGAACCTCATCAATCCTTTCCAAGGGTTTCCAAGGGAATACCTATAACATTACTAGGCCCTCTATTTCATACTCTTTGCCCTTTTTGAGTCAAATCAGCATACCTCTTATGTCCATCTGGGGTTACTACCATCCGTCCTCTGATTAGATCTATCATATCCTTGGTCCTTTGGACTACTGCGGGTCCGAGCATCTTGCGCTCTACAACTTCATCCTAACATAAGGGAGATCGACATTGTCTTCCCTCTAGGATCTCATAAGGCGATATCTCAATACTGACATATGATCTATTGTCGTGATATAACTTAATCCACGTTAAGTGATCATTCCAAATTCTTTCAAGTCTATTGCACATACTCTCATTATAGCTTTTAGCATTAGAGCTTTTGCTTCTCAATACCCATTCTTTTCCAGTTCGTAATCGCTATCACCTTCTGTTCCTAATATTATACTGGTTATACTTTTGCTCGTTAGCGTTCTATAACCTTTTAATAACCACGTCAACCTTAGTATCACTAATGTGTTTCCATTCCGCATACTACCACCACTTTATTACTCCTTTTTCAGTTGTTTCTATTTTCCAAAATTTGATCAATCAAATAGAAGTAAAGGAATTTGTTGAGAGATCACTATGATCATGAACACTTGTTATATCGCATAGTTAGTACAGAAGGTGGCCAGCCTTTAGTACTTGACAAGCAACTAAACAATAGATGGTATCCTACTAGGCTTCTATCACAAAGATAGATAGTCATTCGGCAATACCTCCCCTTCTGGAAGGGTTGTTCTTCTCAGCTTACTTGAAATGAAAAGAAGAGAAAAGAACGAACTGAAGAGAATTATATATATGTAAAAACAAAACAAGTCTTTATTAATATCAGTGAAATCAAAACAGATTACATAAAAGTTATTCCTAAATCCTAATACATGATTGGAATTAGGACATATTCCTTTCAACCTCAAGTTCCTTAGATCTCTTCCAAAGAAGTGGAAACCAATGACAATCTCATTGAGAAATTCTCAGGATTACAAGGAGTTCACCTTGGAGAGACTGTATGGCATCCTGAAAACTTATGAGCTTGAAATAGAGCAAGATGAGAGGATGGAGAAAGGAAGAAAGAAAGGAGGGTCCATAGCACTGGTTGGTAGCTGAAAATGAAGATCATTTGAGCCAAGATGACATGGATGATATTGATGAGCATTTAGCATTCCTTTCCAGAAGATTTGCCAAGCTCAAGTTCAAAAAGAACTTTGGAGCAGCCAAGCCAAGTAGAAACATGATGGATAAATCCAAATTCAAATGTTTCAAATGTGGCTTGGCAGGGCATTTTTTCAGTGAGTGTAGAAAGTCAGATTCCAACAAAAAGAAGTTTGAGCCTATTGATTACAAACAGAAATATTTTAAGTTTCTCAAGAAAAGGAAAGGGCTTTCATTACACAGGAAAATGATTGGGCAGCTGATGGATTGGATGAAGATGAAGATGTAAGCTATGTCAATCTAGCCCTGATGGCCAAGTCTGTTGAAACAGAAACAAGTTCTTCAAGTAATCAGGTAATCACCACTAACCTAGCACATTTATCTAAAGTTTAGTGTAATGATGCAATCAATGACATGTCTACAGAATTATATCACTTGTGTGTTACACTTAAGTCCCTCACTAAGGAAAATGCTAAAATTAAAGAAAACAAATTTTTTTTAAGTGAGAGGGAATAATGTGCTAGAGTCTCAGTTTATTGAATTTGAAAAATTGAGAATTGAGTGTAAGATTGCTAAGGATGAATTAACTGAGTTCTTAAAGAAAGAAGAGATTTTAAAGAAGCAGCTTGAACGAGAACATGAGGTGATTAAAGCATAGAAATCATCCAGAGATGTCCATGCTCAAATCACTAAAGTTCAACGTATTGAGTCCTTTTGTAATGCAGCCTGGAAAAAGAGTAAGGAGAAACTGGAATCCAACCTGGTTGAAGGACTGTTGACAGATGTGGACTCGATGGATGATGAGAATCATCCGTCAGATAATCAAAAGGAATATCCGTCGAGTGACAAAGAGCCACATCCGTCGGCTGTGAGTAAACCTGTGAGCAAAGCTAAGCTTGCCAAGATGAATGAAAAATATGGATCAGTTTCCAAAAACTTTGTTTCAAGAGAATCAAGTCAAGTGAAGAAGGAGAAGAAAGTTAATGTTGGTCATCTGTCCATCAAACAATTGAATGACAGATTAGAAAAGATTGAGGTTAAAATAGAAACTAAAAAGAAAAACAATAGAAATGGGAAAGTAGGAATTAACAAGCATAATAACTATACACGTGATAAATATGCACCAAGAAAAATCTGTGTTAAGTGTGATAGTGTTAATCACCTATCTGTTAATTGCAAACTTGCCATGCCTACTCCTATGACTGTGCCTCCCACTTTTCCCAATATGACTACTATGTCTACCATGCCTATGAATGCCATGTCTACTCAGAATATGAATGCACAATTTGCTAATATGCCATTTACAACTAATCCTTATTATGCTACATTTAGTATGCCTCAAATTCCATTTAGCATGCCTTACTGGAATAACATGTTTGCAAACAACATGCCTTTTCCTGCTAATCAAAATGTGCATGATAATTCTATTTTAATGACTGGTTTCAAAGGTCCAACTCAAATGACTAAGGATGAATCAGAAATTCCCAAGTCAAATGAGATCAAACCTAAGAAACCAAAGAAGAAAGCTAACAAGGTAGGACCCAAGGAAACTTGGGTACCATAATCAACTTGATTTGGTTTTGATGTGTGCAGGGAAACAGAAAGAATCTTTGGTACCTGGATAGTGGTTGTTCAAGGCACATGACTGGAGATTCTACCCTGCTCATAGAGTTCAAGGAAAGAGCTGGCCCAATTATTACTTTTGGAGATGACAACAAGGGTTATACTGTGGGATATGGCTTGATTTTAAATGACAATGCCATCATTGAAGAGGTAGCCCTAGTGGATTGTCTCAAACACAATTTGTTGAGTATCAATCAGCTTTGTGATAAGGGCAATTCCAGTAACCTTCAATTCAGAAGCCTGTGTTATGACAAACGAAAGAAGCAACAAAGTGGTTCTCACTGGTGTGAGAAAAGGAAATGTGTATCTAGCTGACTTTAACTCATCTAATGCAGTATCTATCACTTGTTTTCTCAGTAAAGCAAGTCAAGATGAAAGTTGGCTATGACACAAGAAGTTGTCCCATCTAAACTTCAAGACCATGAATGAGCTTGTCAAGAAAGAACTGGTTAGAGGCATTCCTCAAGTGGAGTTTTCTGAGGATGGATTGTGTGATGCCTTCCAAAAAGGAAAGCAGATCAAATCATCATTCAGAAAGAAGCTTGATTCAACAATTGAAGAACCTTTGCAATTGCTACACATGGATTTATTTGGACCAGTCAATGTGTTGTCCATCTCAAGGAAAAGATTTTTCCTAGTAACTGTGGATGATTTTTCAAAGTTTTCTTGGACATATTTCCAAAGGTCTAAAGATGAAGCTAGTAAAATCACCATCAATCACATAAGGCAAGTCAACAATTATCCTGATTTTAAAGTAAGGAGAATCAGGAATGACAATGGAACTGAGTTCAAGAATTCTGTGATGAGATCATTTTGTGAAGAGAATGGGATAATGCATGTAATACCCCCAAATCCAAGGTCGTGAATTCGGGTCGTTACGATCACTTATTAATTAAATAATTCTCTTTTCACAATATTACTCGACCTTTTATTCAAACTCACACACACACAGGTTATATGCTTGGAAACAGTATCAAATAAATCATCTCCACTTATCTACCTGACGGGGCTGGCGCACAAAAATCCTACAGAACTCACGAGCGTTCCTTACCCGCCTACGGACAACAGTCCTGGTCTGATCCATGCTGGTAGTCTATTGTGATATGATATATAAAAGCAAGGGTGAGCATTATAGCTCAGCAAGGTATATATCCCCCATAATTAAGTATGTAAGGGTAAATAAAACCAATAATTATACTTTGTATCTCCAAAGCGTTCTGAAAGTTTATATACTTGTCAAATTTATAATATTCTTAAAATCAACTACAATAGTATATCCACTGGATACTTGTATTCATCTCTTTCTCAAAATCATTTTATACTCGTACTCATTTTATTTCAAAATCTCAAGATGTTACTCGAACCAAGATTCTCAAATGGGTGTGGTATATAGTCATCAACATCCCAATTTAAAACTCAGCCTTATTGGCAGATTTCTCAAATGGATTTGATATATATTCATCAATATCCTTGTTTAAAACTCAACCTTATCGGCTCTCTGTTGTATATTTCACAACAGTTTTTCCAAAATGGAAGAAAGGGACTATACTGGAATAAACCACGTATCGGTGATCAGCCGAATACGAAATTTTCTCTACTAGTAGAAGGAATACAAACCTAGCCGCCTTTGGCTCATCAAGACACTACACGGTGGTTGCCCATTGTCGTGCAAGTCCTAAAGTCAATGGTCACATAGACCATATAACCGTACAATGTGCCACTCCGCGCTTCAATAATGCGCCACTCCGCGCCTGGTCACTGCCCGATGCCGCTCCGTGCCGGGAAGGCCACATTCCAGTCCCAAGACAATTATATCATTTGCTCAAAATCCTTTTTCGAAGGAATAGGTCATTAAAAGTTGACCTTCAAATAAGATGATTTATTCATCACTTTTAATTCAATTAATCTTTGGGAGTTGTCGGAGTTTTGAATTTAAAATCATTTTCAAATCCATATCTGTAGTAGGGTGACACATATATTACTCACTTGTTCTTTATTGAATGAGGAAACAAAACTCTTATGCTTCTAGAATAAGTTCCCTAAGGTTTTGATACGTTTCAAATGATTAATCTCTTTCAAGAGTTTTGAATAATTTAGAAAGTATCTTTGGGAACTATGTCTATTTTTAAATAAGTTTTTAGAAGTCCGAAGATATTAAATATCTAAGGTCTCATAATAATTTAAGAGGGATTCAATGAATTGATAAAATCTTATAAATAAAACATCTCTGTATAAGGTTCAATGAATTGATAAAAACCTTATATATAAAATATCTCTGAATATGGTTCAATGAATTGATAAAAACCTTATATATAAAATATCTCTGAATATGGTTCAATGAATTGATAAAAAACCTTAAATACAAAATATTTCTGAATAAGATCCAACGAATGGAGACACCTTAATCAAATAATCAAAACAGGATTTGGTATCCTATAATTGCTCTTTGAATAGTTAAATCTTTATTAAATAACGTGAAATGATTTATAAACTATTCAGTATATTTTTAAATACTTTCTGGATATTTAATAATCCCTTAAGTATCGCTTTATAAAATAATCAATCAAGTAAGGGTGTCTCTTAAATGAATAAACCAATATTTCTCGAAGTTTAAGTCAAAATCTAAATCGTTCGCTTGATATATATATTACGCGAACGTACTTTGTTTATCGAAATAGAAATCTTTCGCGTCCGGCTCTCTCCGGAATTAAATCGTTATTAAAATATCTCCGACTCCCATTATCATATATTATATTTGAAATACGTTTCAATTTCTCATACTCGTGTAAAACTTAATTTGTTTTCGTAAACAATCGCATAATTCGTATGCATTGATATCATAGACAAGCATATATATTTGAACTGTAAATTATGGCATCAATATCACAACAGTATATATATAGCATGGATAGTATGAGATAGGGTTTCGAAAACTTGCCTCGAGTAATCGAAGTGGTATGGTCTCTGGTGTTTGGTTGGCGATCTATAAACAATAACCAACGGTCTAAGTTAGTACGCGATTAACGTCTCGCTTTTATTAAGCAACTTTCACAACTACTCAAGTATAACGAATCTTTAATCGTCACATTTTCAACACTTATATTCTCACTTTATAACATGGTCGAGTTTTGAAATCGATCGTTCGCTTTAGAAAGTCCATTTCGAGTTTTAAGCTCGAACGTGAGAAAACGCGCGTCAAAACTAGGTTTTTATGCGTTTCTCGCTTGCGCTCGCTTTACCAAAAGATTTTTATAAAATCGAAAAATTAATATTTTCTCAAAATTCTTTTTTGACAGTCTTCTATACTGTCATATCCATTTTTCATAATTATTTCAGAATCTCGAAATTATTTTAAGTCCTTCAAAATCACCATGCAAGTGGACTTAAGTGCAGTTTGCTAATCGCAGAAATGTTTTACACTAAAATGACCATAACTCCTAAAACATAAATCTCCTCATGATGATATACACATGTATAGAAACTAAAAAACAAGATCTATCTAGTCATGGCCAGTGGTTTTGCAAATTTTAACCATTTTCATGGCCGAATGTCCTGCAGAAAACAGATCAAGTGCAAGAATGCCCAAACTCAATTTCTACTACTTGATCTTAACACAATCACTACCTATAACCATCATAAACACAAGTGCTTCTCAATATCCACCCAAATACACCTTATATGCTCTATCTAGTACCACATACATCGATTACAGCTCAACATCTCAAGCCTTTAGCAAGAACATAATCAATACCAACTCAAATAAACACAATCCTTTGGAACTTAACACTACAACAAACATAACTCTTAAATCCAACCATAAAACCTTAAAGGGTTGAAAGTTATACCTTCTTGAACACTAGGAAGGTTAGTTCTAGGATTATTGAGGCTTGGTTTGCTTAGAAAACACTTAGAAGGGCTAGATCCTTAAGAAACAAAACCAAGAAACAAGTTAGAATTTCGGAGTTACCTTTCAGCACCTCATTCAAACATTTTTATAAAATGGAAAAAAAAGAATTTGAGGCTGAAATTTGGTACGAAGCTTTCCAATGATATAGATAAGTTATGGTAAAAGTTTCATGATATTTTAATGAGTATATTTTGAGTTATGAATTTTTCTTTCTCCTTTGCTCAGAAAACCCGAACTGCTGGAATGAAAAATGGGAGAGCTTTAAGTGAGGGAAAAAGGGTTGTTTTCTTTTATGGCTAAAGTGTGGGAGCCTATAATGAATATATGGTATGTATGCAGCAGATTTGACAATAATTTGGCAAAGGTATGGGTTGGTTTGATTGTGTGGTGAAGTGAGAAAAGGGAGAAGTATGGCTTGTGTACTTGTTTGTCTCCCATCACTATTCAACACTATTCCACTAACTATTCTAGTTAACTTCTAATCATCTAGTTACACTCCTAACTACTAGTTAGGACTTGGTTATGCATGGCCAACTTGCATGGGATTTAATTTCTCATTCGTTTATTTATCGTAAACGCAATCGTCGTTCCATTCCGATAGTTTCCACGTATAACGACTTGTTTCCTAGCGATTTCTTTTATCGCTTATAATCATATAACCAATTCCATTCCTTCTCTTGATCATAGAAAAACCTTGATAGATTTTTTGTTTCACGTAGTATTCCCGGTTCTACGCCATTCTTTACGGATACGAAAACACGTAGTATAATCATGAATCTTCGAATTCCGTCGGCTTTTATATTCACTTATTTTCCTCGATAAACAAGAATATGATCTCGGATTCTTAAAATTCCACTATTCATTTTATGATGATCCCCATACGTATTACTTAATCAGCTCAATTTACTATTCACAAAAGTTTTAAAATATTACAAAAATCAGGGTTTCTTATAGTCTCCCCCCTTAAAAGGATTCCGTCCCGGAATCAACTCACAAATAGATGGGGGTACCTTTCTCGCAGGTGGCTCTCTAATTCCCAAGTCGACTCCTCGACCTTGGGATGTCTCAACAAGACTCTGAATAGCTTGACACTCTTGTCCCTGAGTACTTGCTCTTTTCAACCAATGATTTCAACTGGTTGCTCAATGTAGGACAGATCTAGTACTTACTCATGTTTCACTATATTCTTGGTATCCGCATTATACTTTCTCAACATTGGCACATGAAAAACACTATGAACCTGTTGAAGGTTTGGAGGTAAAGCCAATTCGTATGCCACGGTTCTATTCATCACAAAATCTCAAATGACCCATATATCGGGAACTCAGCTTCCCTTTCTTTCCAAACCTCATCAGTCCTTCCCATGGTGACACTTTCAAAAAAATACATGGTCACCCACTTCATACTCTCTGTCTTTTCGTGCTAAGTCGGCATATTTACGCTGTCGGTCTTGGGCTGCCACTAAGCATCCTCTGATCAACTCAACTATGTCCCTCATTCTTTATACCAAGTCGGGACCTAGTAACTTTCTTTCACCAACTTCATCCCAGTACAAGGGTGAATGGCACCTCCGACCATACAGCGCCTCATGTGGGGGCATTTCTATACTCGTATGATAACTATGACTGTAGGCAAACTCTATCAAATATAGGTGTTCATCTCCATAACCTTAAAAATCAATTACATAATTTCTCAACATGTACTCCAATGTCTGAATGATTCACTCACTTTGTCCATCGGTTTGGGGATGGTATGCAGTACTCACATTCAGTTTGGTTCATAAGCATTCCTGAAAGCTCCTCAAAAAAATCTGGAGTTGAATCGGGGATCTCTGTCAGATACGATAGCTACAGAAACTCCATGCCTTATCATAATTTCCTTGATGTATAGCTCTGCTAATCTATCCACCATGTAGGTTTTCTTGATTGGAAGAAAGTATGCTGACTTGGTCAGTCGATATATAATTACTCATATTGCATCACGGTTAGCCTTAGCTCGGGGAAATCCTACCACATAATCCATGGCTATTTGTTCCCACTTTCACATCGGAATTCCTAAGGGTTGTAGGAGTCCCTTCGGTCGCTGATGTTCCACCTTCACTCTTTAACAGGTCAAACACTTACTGACCCAATTGGCCACGTCTCTTTTCATGTTGGGTCATCAATAATATTCCTTTGGATCTCAGTAAATCTTGGTACCTCCAGGATGAATTGAATATCTAGAATTATGTCCTTCGCATAAAATTTCATCTTTTAATTCTCGAACATTCAGAATCCAAATCCGGTTCGCATACCTCATAATTCCCTTCTCATCTTTCTCACATTTGACTTCTTCTCAGTCAAATATTCTCGCTCTTCATTCGTCTTCTCTTCCTGATAATGTCCCATCTTTTCTAACAATTCTGGTTGTAATTTGATCTCAAATAGTCCATCAGTCCCTTTACCGGTGACTTCACCTCTATCTCCATCTCCTCGAGTTCTCTCATTAGTTCCTCCGGCGTTGTCAACATCTTGAGTCTCTCTTTACTACTAAGGGCATCGGCCACCACATTGGCCTTCCCTGGGTGATATAAAATCTCACCGACATAGTCTTTCATTAACTCTAACCATCTCCTCTGCCTCCTGTTGAGTTCTTTCTGAGTAAATATATACTTAAGGCTCTTATGGTCAGTGTAAATCTCACAATTTTCTCTGTATGGATATTGTCTCCAATTTTTCAAAGCAAAACTATTGCTGCTAATTCTAATTCATGAGTAGGGTATCTTACTTCATATTCCTTCAGCTGCCGTGAGGCATAAGCAACCACTTTCCTATGCTGCATGAGCATGCATCCTAATCCTTTATGTGACGCATCACTATAGATCATAAAAACACCCTTTCCATCGGGCAATGCCAGCACGAGGGCTGTTACCAAACTCCTTTTCAATTCCTAAAAACTTTCCTCACATTTTTCGTTCCACACAACCTTTTCCGTTTTGCAAGTAGGCCTAGTAAAAGGTCCTGATATCTTAGCGAAATCCTGTACGAACCTCTCATAAAACCGATTAATTCCTAAAAAGTTCCTAATTCCGTAGGTGTGGTTATTCTTTCTCATTGGAATACTGCCTCAACATTGGTAGGGTCAACTAACACTCCTTCACTGCTCATCAATTGTCCTAAGATCTGAACTTCATTTTTCCAGAATTCGCACCTTGAGAATTTGGCAAAAAACTTTTCTCTTCTCAATGCTTCTACCACTATCCTCAGATATTCCGCATGTTCTTCTTCCGTTTTAGAATAGACTAAAATATTATCAATAAAAATAATGACGCACACGTCCAAATACTATTTAAACACTCGATTCACAAAGTCCATGAAAGCTACTAGGGCATTTTTTAGCCCGAACGACGTCACCAAGAACTCATAATGTCCATACCTCGTGCGCAATACGGTATTTGTCCCCTGTTTTAATCTTCAGTTGGTGATATCCCGTTCTTAGATCAATTTTTGAAAAGTGTACCACTCCTTCAAGTTGGTCAAATGAATCGTCAATTCTAGAGAGAGGGTATATGTTCTTAATAGTCAGCTTATTCAGTTCCCTATACTCTGTGCACAATCGCATACTGCCATCCTTCTTTTTGACAAACAACATTGGTGTGCCTCATGGTGACACATTAGGTCTCATCATTCCTTTGTTCAACAGTTCTTGCAACTGTGAAGTCAATTTTTTCATTTCAACCGGGGCTAGCCTATATGGGGCTTTTTGAAACTGATGTCGTTCCTGATGCTAATTCGATAGCGAACTCTATCTCTCGGTCAGGTGATAATCCTGAAAGGTCTTTGGAAAACACATCCTCAAATTCGTTAACAACTGGTATGTCACGTACATCGGGGCTTCTCTCTTGGTACCCGCCATGTATACTAAATATGCTTTGCTATCTTTCCTCAATAATTGCTTCGCTTGAGCAATATTCAAAAATTTCTGGGTCTGACGCTGACCCTTAATCACAATTTCCTTGCCGTTAGGCATTCAGATTTTAACTTTCTTTCCTTTATAATCAATCTGAGCACCATTGCTCGAAAACCAATCCATTTTTAAGACCACACCAAATTCTCTCAGCCTGAAAGGAATTAAGTCCAACTTAAAGTCCTTCCCTCCTAGTTCCCACTTGCAGATTAGATGAATCTCATTAATTGGAACAACCTCTCGATTCACTATTTCTATTCACAATAATTCTCGCATTGGAATCACATTAAGTTTTAATTTGGCCAAAAATCTCGCGATATAAAATACTTAGTTGCTTCAGAATTAAACAGAATATTTGCAGTAACCAAATTGAGTAAAATGTTACCTGCTATCACGCCCTAGCTGGGTTGGGGCAGTTGCTAGAATAATGTCCTGGTTGGTTGCAATTAAAGCACCTCAATAGCTCTTTTCCTAAATTACATGCCCCGGGATGTTTCTCCCCACATGACTTATGATCTGGTAGGGGTGACCGAAACTGGTTATGAAATGTAGTCTTATATTGACCACCTCCCTGGGCGATACTCTTGCTTACCGGTTCGCTAAACCTAGTACCCACTGCGGGTTGGGACACCGCTCCCCTCTCAGTCCTAATCGGTAACTTCTGTTTATCGCTCTGCCGCCTTGGCTTCCGAACTCCTCTTCTTGCTCTCTTCCTCTTTTTGACTTTGCTCACTCTCTGCCTCTACAATCGAGGCCTTTTTGTACATAGTCTGTTATCTCAAGTAATGACACTCGGTCCTGAATCCATTGTTTCAGCCCTTGCTGAAATCTCTTTGCCTTTTTTCTCTTTCGTGTTCATAAACTTCGGCACGAATCTCGACAGTTCAATAAATTTGGCTTTGTACACAGCCACTGACATCTTATCTTACTTAATCTCTAGAAACTTCAACTTCATCTGAGCCTCCATAAACCTGGGAAATACTTTTCCCCATGTGATAATCACATCAGTCTCCAGGGTTCCTTTAGGTTCCCACTAATAATTTGCTTCCCCTTTCAACATATAATTGGTAAACACAGTCTTTTGCGTCTCTTCTATGCGCACTATCTCAAAGCTCTTTTCCATTTCTTTCAGCCAAGCTCTGGCCTTAACAGGTTAGCAGTCCCTTGAAATTTCTGGGGGTTTTAACAACTTAAAGGCCTTAAAGACATTAGTAACTGGAACATGATCAACCTGGGTTGAGGGTGAAAATTTAAATTCTCTCGAAGAAGATTCATAATTTGGTCCATAGGGTTTCCGCTCTGGCCTTCCCCCTCGTTAGTATCCATAGTTTCTTCTTCATTGTAATCCTCTAAGCCGAATTCTTTATATTCGACTTCCTCGTGTTCTTGGTTATTTTGGTTTACCAATTCAGCAGGGTTTGCTCTAGTTTCCCAATATATCGGGGTGGCATCGTTATGCTAATATAAAAGATCACCAATATAACATTATTTGCGTCTCTACTCATTATGTTAAAGTCGCTTAATAACTCGCTTTGTCACAAATACATTCTGCATTCCTCTTTAGTTACTCGCAACGTTGTGCCCACGCACCTGATTTGATGTGTTAACAAAAGACGACATCCTGTCGAGAATATACACGTAGGTTCTAGTGACATCCTACTCTTGGAATTCTACGTCAGACTTATTGGTCTTCTCCTCCAGTAGTTCGGAGCTTGCTGCGTTGATTGCAGGAGCATGAAACTTTTCAGAAATTATTCTGTCGATTCTCGCTTTCCGAGCCGAACCATAATGGCTTAACGGACGAAATGATTTCGTATTATCGCATAGCATTCTCATATTGGGACACGCTAAAATCTTCCTTATAGGACATAGATTCCTCAATGGTATAGCGAATACCCTTCTTGGTAGAATCGCTGTTCATCATGTATTGAACCCTTATTATCGGAACAATACTTTCAACCAATTCAGGTAACGTAATAACCTTAATAGTAAAAGAATTATGCATCTTGATCCTTGCCTAATATGTCTCCTCAAGGACACTCTATAAAGAGCTATGAGTGGCAAGACTCGGGTTTTCCAATCAACCCATGGTATTGGGGTATCGTCTTCATCCCGCTTTCTCCGGAGACTTAGCTCCACTTCTATATCAACATTATAAAAAAATCATGTACAATTTTCTCCTTTCCTCATTCTGTCGATCTTAAATGATTCCATCAATTTCCGTATAACACTTCACATAAACACTTCAACATAACTCCTGGTAGTCCATCAACAAACTCTATCGGCTCAACCAATGGACTCTCTTTTGCATATAACTCTTAGCACTCTTTTCTCTGAGTGCTACAACTCATTCTCTTCCCTTAATGCTAGCTTTTCAATCGACTGTTAATAACTCAACCAATGCCTCAACTCTAAAGGTTAAGGTCCCCTTGGGTACTACCGTCGCGACTACTCCATAGTAATCTGACTACGAACTCGATGAGAGTTCTTGTTAACTTTTAGATCCTCACTCTACCCATTTTACTCTTACTGTTTCAAAGACTTATAACCTTTGGCTCTGATACCATTTCTGTAATACCCCCAAATCCAAGGTCGTGAATTCAGGTCGTTACGATCACTTATTAATTAAATAATTCTCTTTTCACAATATTACTCGACCTTTAATTCAAACTCACACAAACACATGTTATATGCTTGGAAACAGTATCAAATAAATCATCTCCACTTATCTACCTGACGGGGCTGGCGCACAAAAAGCCTACAGAACTCACGAGCCTTCCTTACCCGCCTACGGATAGCAGTCCTGGTCTGATCCATGCTGGTAGTCTGTTGTGATAAGCAAGGGTGAACATTATAGCTCAACAAGGTATATATCCCCATAATTAAGTATGTAAGGGTAAATAAAACCAATAATTATACTTTGTATCTCCAAAGCGTTCTGAAAGTTTATATGCTTGTCAAATTTATAATATTCTCAAAATCAACTACAATAGTATATCCACGGGATACTTGTATTCATCTATTTCTCAAAATCATTTTATACTCGTACTCATTTTATTTCAAAATCTCAAGATGTTACTCGAACCAAGATTCTCAAATGGGTGTGGTATATAGTCATCAACATCCCAATTTAAAACTCAGCCTTATTGGCAGATTTCTCAAATGGATTTGATATATATTCATCAATATCCTTGTTTAAAACTCAGCCTTATCGGCTCTATGTTGTATATTTCACAACAGTTTTTCCAAAATGGAAGAAAGGGATTATACTGGAATAAACCACGTATCGGTGATCAGCCGAATACGAAATTTTCTCTACTAGTAGAAGGAATACAAACCTAGCCGCCTTTGGGCTCATCAAGACACTACACGGTGGTTGCCCATTGCCGTGCAAGTCCGAAAGTCAATGGTCGCATAGACCATATAACTGTATAATACGCCACTCCGCGCTTGCATAATGCGCCACTCCGCGCCTGGTCACTGCCCGATACCACTCCGTGCCGGGCAGGCCACATTCCAGTCCCAAGACAATTATATCTTTTGCTCAAAATCCTTTTTCGAAGGAATAGGTCGTTAAAAGTTGACCTTTAAATAAGATGATTTATTCATCACTTTTAACTCAATTGATCTTTGGGAGTTTTCGGAGTTTTGAATTTAAAATCATTTTCAAATCCCTATCTGTAGTAGGGTAACACATATATTACTCACTTATTCTTTATTGAATGAGGAAGCAAAACTCTTATGCTTCTAGACTAAGTTTCCTAAGGTTTTGATACGTTTCAAATGATTAATTTAGAAAGTACCTTTGGGAACTATGTCTATTTTTAAATAAGTTTTTGGATGTCCGTAGATATTAAATATCTAAGGTCTCATAATAATTTAAGAGGGATTCAATGAATTGATAAAATCTTATAAATAAAACATCTCTGTATAAGGTTCAATGAATTGATAAAAACCTTATATATAAAATATCTCTGAATATGGTTCAATGAATTGATAAAAACCTTATATATAAAATATCTCTGAATATGGTTCAATAAATTGATAAAAAACCTTAAATACAAAATATTTCTGAATAAGGTCCAACGAATGGAGACACCTTAATCAAATAATCAAAACAGGATTTGGTATCCTATAATTGCTCTTTGAAAAGTTAAATCTTTATTAAATAACGTGAAATGATTTATAAACTATTCAGTATATTTTTAAATACTTTCCGGATATTTAATAATCCCTTAAGTATCGCTTTATAAAATAATCAATCAAGTAAGGGTGTCCCTTAAATGAATAAACCAATATTTCTCGAAGTTTAAGGCAAAATCTAAATAGTTCGCTTGATATATATATATTACGCGAACATACTATGTTTATCGAAATAGAAATCTTTCGCATCCGGCTCCCTTCAGAATTAAATCGTTATTAAAATATTTCCGACTCCCATTATCATATATTATATTTGAAATACGTTTCAATTTCTCATACTCGTGTAAAACGAAATTTGTTTTCGTAAACAATCGCATAATTCGTATGCATTGATATCATAGACAAGCATATATATTTGAACTGTAAATCATGGCATCAATATCCCAACAGTATATATATAGCATGGATAGTATGAGATAGGGTTTCGAAAACTTGCCTCGAGTAATCGAAGTGGTATGGTCTCTGGTGTTTGGTTGGCGATCTATAAACAAGAACCAACGGTCTAAGTTAGTACGCGATTAACGTCTCGCTTTTATTAAGCAACTTTCGCAACTACTCAAGTATAACGAATCTCAGATCATCACATTCTCAACACTTATATTCTCACTTTATAACATGGTCGATTTTTGAAATCGAGCGTTCGCTTTAGAAAGTCCATTTCGAGTTTTAAGCTCGAACGTGAGAAAATGCGCGTCAAAACTAGGTTTTTATGCGGTTCTCACTTGCGCTCGCTTTACCAAAACAATTTTATAAAATCGAAAAATTAATATTTTCTCAAAATTATTTTTGGACAGTCTTCTCTACTGTCATATCCATTTTTCATAATTTTTCCAGAATCTCGAAATTATTTTAAGTCCTTCAAAATTACCATGCAAGTGGACTTAAGTGCAGTTGGCTAATCACAGAAATGTTTTACACTAAAACGACCATAACTCCTAAACCGTAAATCTCCTCGTGATGATCTACACATGTATAGAAACTACAAAACAAGATCTATCTATTCATGGCTAGTAGTTTTCAAATTTTAACCATTTCATGGCCGAATGTTCTGCAGAAAACAGATCAAGTGCAAGAAGGCCCAAACTCAATTTCTACTACTTGATCTTAACACAATCACTACCTATAACCATCATAAACGCAAGTACTTCTCAAGATCCACCCACATACACCTTATATTCTCTATCTAGTACCACATACATGGATTAAAACTCAACATCTCAAGCCTTTAGCAAGAACATAATCAATACCAACTCAAACAAGCACAATCTTTTGGATCTTAACACTACAACAAACATAAATTTTAAATCCAAACATAAAACCTTAAAGGGTTGAAAGTTATACCTTCTTGAACAATAAGAAGGTTAGTTGTAGGATGATTGAGGCTTGGTTTGCTTATAAAACACTTAGAAGGGCTAGATCCTTAAGAAACAAAACCAAGAAACAAGTTAGAATTTCAGAGTTACCTTTCAGCACCTCATTCAAACATTTTATAAAATTGAAACAAAATAATTTGAGGCTGAAGTTTGATATGAAGCTTACCCATGATATAGAGAAGCTATGGTAAAAAATTCATGATATTTTAATGAGTATAGTTTGAGTTATGAATTTTTCTTTCTCCCTTGCTCAGAAAACCCGAACTGCTGGAATGAAAAATGGGAGAGCTTTAAGCGAGGGAAAATGGGTTGTTTTCTTTTGTGGCTAAAGTGTGGGAGTGTATAATGAATATATGGGATGTATGCAGCAGACTTGACAATAATTTGGCAAAGGTATGGGTTAGTTTGATTGTGTGGTGAAGTGAGAAAAGGGAGAAGTATGGCTTGTGTACTTGTTTGTCTCCCATCACTATTCAACACTATTCCACTAACTATTCTAGTTAACTTCTAATCATCTAGTTACACTCCTAACTACTAGTTAGGACTTGGTTATGCATGGCCAACTTGCATGGGATTTAATTTCTCATTCGTTTATTTATCGTAAACGCAATCGTCCTTCCATTCCGATAGTTTCCACGTATAACGACTTGTTTCGTAGCGATTTCTTTTATCGCTTATAATCCTATAACCAATTTCATTCCTTCTCTTGATCATAGAAACACCTTGATATATTATTTATTTCACGTAGTAATCCCGGTTCTACGCCATTCTTTACGGATACGAAAACACGTAGTATAATCGTGAATCTTCAAATTCCGTCGACTTTTACATTCACTTATTTTCCTCGATAAACAAGAATATGATCTCGGATTCTCAAAATTCCACTATTCATTTTATGATGATCCCCATACGTATTACTTAATCAGCTCAAGTTACTATTCACAGAAGTTTTAAAATATTACAAAAATCAGGGTTCTTACAATGCATGAGTTTTCTATAGCAAGATCTCCATAAAAAAATGGAGTAGTGGAAAGAAAGAACAGATCTCTTATTGAAGCTGCAAGGACAATGCTTGAAGAATCAAAGTTACCAACATATTTTTTCTGCCTGCTATACTCAGAATATTTCTTTGATTAATCAAGCAAAGTGTATGATACCCTACCAATTGTTCAAGAACAAGAAACCAACTCTAAATTTTCTTCATGTCTTTGGTTGCAAATGTTTTATCTTGAGGAATCAAACTGATCAACATGGGAAGTTTGATGCTAAAACAGATGAAGGAATATTTGTTGGATATGCTGTGGGAAAGGCATATAGCGTCTACAATCTAAGAACCAATATTGTTATGGAATCAATACATGTTATGTTTGATGACAAAAAGATTGAAGGACTGCAAGATGGAGAATTCCATAAAAGCCTCAAGTTTGATAATGTGGAGATGGTTAGTGATGACAGTGATGATGAAAGTGATCAAGAAACAGTGAATAAGGGTAATGCAGAAATATTAGTCCCTAACAATGCAACAAGAATTACAGAAGGGGGGTTGAATGTAATTCTAGTAAACTTTTTCTGAATTATAAAATGTTCTAACTCAAACTATATATATAAGTGTTTTGATTTTCAAGGTACGGAATCACAAGTTAAATAAATAAAAAAACACAAAGTAATTAAAAACACAAGTCTTTAAAAACTTCCTGGTGGATTTGAAAGTATCCACCAGATATATATATATATATATAGAATTAAGAACTCTATGAAGAACAATTGTCTAACAGGTGCTTTACAAGTGAACAAACAAACTACAGAGAAATTCTTAACAGTTACAGCCTTTTCTATTTCTCTTCTAAAAGTGTTTGTTTAGTTGTTTGTTCTACTAGCTACACTTGGTTTTATACCACCAAGTTTACATGGTAATAAGACAGGATAATAAAACAAAACTATCAAGTCAAACTCCATGCTGCTTCACTACTCTATTATAGCATCTTTGAAAATCTTCTTAACTTACATGGAAATGGTAATGCTTCTTTGTTCTTCATTATCCTGTTAAACAGGCTGCCACATTCCCTTTGCAAACACCCAACGCATGTGACTGTGTTGTCACTGTCAACAGACATTTGAATTGATGATCCATCGGGTACATGCTTGTCATCCGTCGGGTAGCTTTGTTGATCATCAATTCAAATGTCTGTTGACAGTGACAACACAGTCACTGTCAACAGACATTTGAATTGATGATCCATCGGGTACATGCTTGTCATCCGTCGGGTAGCTTTGTTGATCATCCATCGGGTAGCTATTTGACACTTGACTTCATTTCACTTATGCAGAATTACATGACATCTTATATTTACAATTAATCAACCTATTCTGCATATCTAATAACAGTCAACATGACTCATATGCTACTACAAAATCTATACTAAGTTGTTTGCATAAATGAGTTACAATACTTATTATTATATAAGCTACTCACTCGATAGATGATAAATCATCATCCGTCGGGACTATAATTGAGTCATTCGTCGGGACTATATTTGATCATCCCTCGAGTGCTACATTTTTCACTAAGTTAAATCTACTAAGGTGTTTTGTTAATGTAATCATCAAGTTCTCAACATATTACCAACAATCTCCCCCAATTTATGTCTACTAGAATTGTAGCCATAAATTAAGAGATACTTGATGATAAAAAAACTGCCTAAAAATACAAATTTAAAAGGTAGTAGATAAAACTAAAAAGTGCTGCAATATTTACTGAAGAATTTACAAGACAAAGTGTACAAAGATTTTCTCATGGTCATTTTCAAGGTGCTCCTCTAGTCTGAGAAGGTTGATCTATTTCCTTGATGGTCTGGATTTCTTTCCAAGCTTCTTGTTGTTTTCTTCTATCTGATTTTGGAGTTGTATGTGGAATTCAAGTTCATCAGCTTCTGACAGATTTAGCATTTCTTGCATTTCCAGTAGAGTCTCATTGCTAGAGATGCTCAGCTGGTCCTCTAGTCTGAAGAATCTTCTAACTCCCTTATCATCCAAGAATTCCATCAGCCAGTAGAGCCTTAGATGCCCTCTACTTTCTATGTAAGGAATAGTTAAAGTCTTTGGGAGTGCATCTTTGGCACTAATACTCCTCAGTTCTTCAATCTTCTTTAGAACTAGTCTTCTAGCTATCACATTGAATCCAAAGTTCTTCTTGAAAGATGAATAGACTTTTATCAGTATAGATTGGCTCTCTTGAAGAATCCTGTGAAGTGACCATGTCCTCTCTTTTCCTCCCTTGTACTTGAATACTAGCCTTTCAGGTAGATTCCTGTAAGCATCAATCCCTCTAACTTCTTCCAGTTCATCTAGATAGAGGTTTAGATCAGAGAATTCCTTGATGTTACATATGTACATGATATCTCCCTTGTTGACCTTGGTTTGAGCTTTGGTTAGGGACTTGGATCTGAGAGTTGAGGGCTTCACTTTCTTGACTGCTCTGGTCATTATTTTCTTTGGCTTCATGAAATAAGGTAGATTAAGTTCAGGAATTGGTAGACTATCCCAGTCTATTTGTGACGCCCTCCAAACCCGGGTCAGAAGTTTGGGGTCCACAATACAAACACAATATATTAACCTGTATAAGAAATATTATTTATAATGACCCTGCTTCATAAAACTGCGGATCGCAACAAGTTAAAGTATGAAAACAAGCCATAACCTTAATTTATTACATCGTACCAAATCCCGACTGACTTAACTTACAATTGATAATAAAGTTTTTCTTACAATCGTACTATCTTTCCACTGCATGAAGCTCCTACTAGCTCGATCCAACTCAAACTGGAACCTTAGCCCGCACTTTGGACTGAGGAACTTCTCTATCAACCATATCTTTTTTAACTGTAAAATATATAAAGTTTCGCAAGAGTGAGCTAACTAGCTCAGCAAGTCATAATACGATAACTGAGGTTAAACAATGATCAAATGAGATGATTCAGAGGAATCAAGTTTCTTTTTATCTAGTCATTAGAATTGGATATTCATTTTAAGTTTTGAAAACCAAGGTTAGGCTGCTGATCAGTCACGCACTAACCCCGAGCGAAGCACACAGCTCTGCTCTTACGAACTGGATCCGAGGCACACATTAGCCTAATTCGACCACGAATCTGGTCTGACCACGAGTCTGGTCCACATAAAAAAAACTATCCAATTCTAAAACAATTCAGTATAATAAACAATGTAATTCAATAAGCCGGATCATAATCAACAGTAATAAAGCATTGGTATAAAAACGTAATGCGATTAATGAGTATCACAAGAGTATATCTGGATATGTAAAAGAAATGGTTTTCAGTTTGTAAAAGCATCAGGTATTAGTTCAGTAATGATTTTTCAAGGTATAGTTCTTTGATGTTATAAGGATTGGTTAAGGTATAAAAGTTTCTGTGTTTTCAAACAATTTTTTCTTCCAGTATTTGGTGTTTGGTACTTAAACATTTGGGGAGTAGTATCTTATTTGTGTGGTTTGGTATCTGAGGTATCCATACGATTTAGTCCTTGGGTTTTTGAAATAGTGTACCAACAAAGGATGGTTTGCAAAGAATAAGGCTTACGGCTCAAGATCAAGAAAGAATCAGGGTTCAAGGGTAAATAGTTTAAAACACATGCATTATACAACAGGAGTTATGTTTCATAATAGCAACATGTTAAGAAACAGTTCGAAAACATTGGTAATATATCTTGAAGAAAAGTTCAGAAATACTTGCCTTACAGGCTTTATAACTATTACTGATCAATTCTGAGCCGACTCTATCGCTCGGGCTTTAACGTTCATATCACTAGATTCCATTGGATTTGACTTTGATACTCAAGTCTTTCTGTTGAAACTCTACTGAGCTCGTCGACTGACCACTAGGTTATCTTTAGTCCATCATCCACTTTTAGGTTCCCGATTATAACCTACAAGGTCGAAATACCCTACGTTAGACGTCTAGGTATGCTTGACATATCCTCGATACTAATTCTCACCCAACGATATTCAAACCCGACTCGTAATTATTCATATTAGAATAACACAGACAACAATTAGGGTTCACATTCTCGAAATTGATTCAGTGTTTATTTTTACAAAATACGTATACTCGTCATTTTACGAAATTAGGGTTACTGTGTTTTGGACAAAATATACAACACAACATACAATCAGGTTCTGTATAAAATAAACATATATGTATTTACTTATACTCGCTCGACGTTCCGATAATCCTCGGATACGCTCCCGTATTTACGTAATTCAGTTTCCGAAAATCGGGCAGCGTCTCCTTTGTTTATCGGACTACCCGTTGAAACATTAATCGACGTCAATTCAACAACAACAATCCAATTTAAAACATGACAACCAATTACAACTCGCAAATTCCAATCACCGATACAATTTAGTAATCACAACCAACTTAATCATAACGATTCAATATTTGCTAATTAACTATTTCGATCCAGAATAAAAACACAGTACGACTTTTATTTATTAAAAATATTAGGACTCAGAATCGTGTCATCACCGTCCACCGTTGACTCACCGAAGTTCATCGTCAACGGCGGTAAAATTACGGGTACCCGATAAATTTCGGGTTTCCAACGTAATTTCACCGATTACAAAATAAATTCCCGCACGAATTATAATATCACGAAATCAGTCAACAATATTCCTGCACAGAACAACGAAAATTTCAAAACAATTGAACCAAGCACAAATAGGAACCAACAATACAGAACCTTCCTGCATGCGCTCACGCGCAAAAACAGAAAGGAAAAGAACACAATCGCGAATCACCAGAGACGGAAACGGAGGCCAGAAATCCAGCCACCACCGACATACACTCACACACACACACACACTAACACACACACCTCACACATATATATATTTACAAGCATATATACAGAAACATATATACACATATGCTGGAACAATACCGAGCAAAGAAACCATGGTATCAGAAGGTCGCGGGAAAGAAAGGGCGGCGGAAAAAAAAAACTCAGAGAACCGGAGAGAAAAGGAAGGAAAGTGGGGGAGGAAAAATAAAGAAAGAGAGAAGATAAGAGTAGAGATATGCGGAGAGACGAAGAGAGAAATCTAGAGAAGAGGCTGAGAGATTGAACCAAGGCGGCGAGATGCACCGGGGGGGTGGGGAATTTGGGTAATTTAATAAAAAAAAATCTTTGTTTGACAGGTGGTTGCAGCCGAATACAGGGAAACAACACGTGTCCCTCCCCAGTTTTATAAAATTGACACGTCTTATATGGGATAAATACGAAAAGTTAAATGCCTGCTTTACCCCGAAATTCAAAATTAACAGACCGAGGTGCTCTTAAAATAACATCTGAAATTTACGAAAGTAATCTTAAAATATCATAAATATCTCGAAGTAAATAAAAACATAAATTTTGAAATTTTAGAATAATTTTTTAGATGCAATTTATACCCGCTTTTATCAATTAAACGAATCGACGCGCGGGTGAAATAAATTCCTAAAATTACCAAACTAATTTTAAAATTCTCGGAATATTCCAAACTTAAATAAATATGAGTTTAATAATTTTTGAAGAATTTTGGAATTAAATACATATTTTATAATTAAATATAATTAGAAAATCATACGGGGTTAAATAATTGATGAAATATTAATTTCTAAATTTTGTAAAATCCCAAAAGTAATTATTGAAATTATAAAATCATAAAACTAATTTTAGAGATAATCCAAATATTTACGGGTTTTAAAACTGTAATAAAATCACCTTTAAAAATAAAACAAAGTATTATAACTCAATTTTTAACTACACACTCCAATCCTTTACACCAATAAATCACAGATAAATAGTATATATCAACATACTGTTGCCAAAACCAAGACACGTGTTTTATTTAATAATTTCCATAATAATCACATATTTAAATAATTCAAAAATACACGAGTCGTTATATTCTTCCCCCCTTAAAAAGATTATATCCTCAGAATCTGGTCTAATTACACAAGTGAGGATATTTGTCAAGAATATCTGACTCTAGTTTTCAAGTAGACTCTTTTACTCGAGGATTTCAAGCGTACTTACTATAGGTATACACTCATTTTCAAGGACCCACCTTTAACGATCCAGAGTTTGGATTGCTCACTATATGCAAAATAAACTTGGACAAGAGCCCATTGGCTCCTAATCAATCACTTAATTTAAATCAGATACTTATCGTTTTTAATTTTAACAGATCAAACACACTATATGTGCACACTGTTGCGACGGTAACATCAACTCATGAAAAACTTTGTCTATATTTATCAATACCTCAAATGGTTCACTAATTTTAGGACTTAGCTTGTCCCTTCTACTCAAACTTATCCAATCTCTTTCAAGACGACACTTTTACTAACACTGCTGGTCCTATTTCTATACTCATACTTTCTCTCAATACAATTTCGCCTTCTTTCTTTGTCTACTCCGAGCTGCTTCCATCAATATTACTATGCTCTTGGTGTGCCGATTTAACTTAGAATTTGACAACTTTCTTTCTCCCACTTTATTTTAATAGAAATGGGGACCTACACTTACGTTCACATGAAGTTTGGTAAAGTGGCATTCCAAAGCTGACATCGTTGATAAATGATCATTCCAGTGTTTCCTTAAAATTCAACCTCTCAACACACTTTATAGTTCCTGAATCGCTTTATCATTCTGACCCTTTGTCTAAGGATGATAGGTGGTGCTCGCTTTCAACTTGGTTTCCAAACATTTAAACATCTCTTACTCTTTTTCATCAGTTAAGGCTGAAAAGTAATCTCATATATTCACGTATTATCACCTTTGAGTATTTGAACTTCAGATTCCACTATTTCCAATTCGTTTATCAACTCCTCGGTGGTCTTAATTACATCTAATCCTTTCTGTCGGCATAAGGCATATGTTACAATACGGCTTTGCTTAGGTAGTTGTAAATGGATTAATTCATAATCTTTTGTTAACCTTGGTCAAAATTTCATTCTTGAAGACTCAACGTATAGTTGCTTTCCTTCTGATCTTTTGGAGAAAAATCTTTGGGCATTCCATGCAGGCTTTCTTATTTTTTTTTGAGTAGCTGAGAATGTTAGCAATAAATACAATTTGCTTATCTAAGTACTCCTTATACACCACGTTCCTTAATTCCTTACAGCCACCTGATACACTGGTTATTTCACATAATATCACTAGAGCTTGCAATACTCTTAACTCACTTTAATCATAATCTCTGATATGTTCTCTGGTCGGATCTTAAATTAATCCTCAAGACATAACACACTTCTTAGATTAGGTCTCATAGGTAATCAATCTTTATAGGGGTCACTTATTCTTAATCGTTGTTTTATTAAACTCCCGCTAATCAGTACATCATCTCATAATTTTATTTCTTTTCTCCAGCAACATCACAGATACATTCTACGATTCGCTTCTTGTAAAACTATTCCTTGGTCTGCCTTATTCACTAGGCCTCTGATACTTTGTCTTAATTCTTTGACGTGTCCAACACTTCCCAGTATATTTTGAAATTCCTTTCTTATACCTGGTTATCACTATTTTTCTTTAAATTTCCATATATTTTGGCGTCTCTTCAATAGATTAAATACTTTATACTGTGAATTCTCTGTGGGATCTCGGTTCTTAATTCTTTTACTTGTAGCTTCCAAGTGCTGAAAGAGAACCCAAGGGATATCGTGATTGTTCTCCTGGGTGCATAAATGTCTTTTTTTTTCTAACTGAAAGGCATATGTCATAGCCTACTCGTTTATTCGAGTATTTAACTCAACTCAAATAAGAATGTAATAAGTAAATAGTGGATCAAGCATCAGAGAGATCTCACAAAGTAACATCTGTCAAAGAATAAAGAAACATTGTTCATCTGCAGACTTGAAGATTCACTGGAAGAAGTTCAAGAATTTGATCATGCCTCAGTGATATAAATCAAGATCGTGGATTTAATCAAGTGACAGAGATCTCGTCAAGGTATCATTTATTACAAGGATTCAATCAGAACAACAAAGTCAAGACATGAAGAAACGTCACGAAAGTTAGTCACTCATGAACCAGACAGTACATCGAGTGTCAGCATTGAAGTGACGGAATTGATTCATAAGTCTCAGAGACTTTCAGAAGATTGTCAGAAGAATGGATGCTGCTCAGGGATAGTATTAATTCACTATTAATTAATTAAGTCATATAATTTAATTAAGAGAATAAATTAAATCTGCAAGGATTAATTTATTGATTAATTGAATTAAATTGATTAATTAATTTAGAATTAATAATGAGGATTTTCAGAATGTTAATTGATTAAAATCTGTGATAATTCTAAAAAGACAACTGATTGTACTAGTATGACAATTGGTATGACAATTGATAGTCATACCGAATGTCTTGCTAATTCAGTTGATTGTATTGATAGAATTTTCAATTAGATTAAAATCAATTATGTATTCAGAAAAACAATTTCAATTGTACTACTATGACAATCGGTATGACAATCAATAGTCATACCGAAAGTCTTGCTAGTTCATTTTAATTGTCTTCCTAGCTCTAATAGATTGTCTCACCGAAAGTCTTTCAAGCTCAAATAGATTGTCACACCAGTTCAACAACTTCGGCTGTGATTGATTAAAAAGAAAGCAGAAGACAATATCAACTTACTACTAAGAAAAAAACAGAGCAGCACATACAGAACAAGAAAACACAGCAGAAAACAAAAGAAAATATTTCATCATTCATCTGCTTATTCAAGATCAAATATTCTAGTTTGTTAATGTTAAATCCAAACCACTAGAATTACTTATCTTGTTCTTGTATATCAATCTAGCGGATTAAAATCCCTAGAACTTAATCTCAAATCGCTTTTAGCATTTGATCTTTTAATTACAAAAATAGAAAAAGTTCATGTCGAATTTATTCTAAATTTGTAATAATTGATTTGAGATTAATCCCTTGTAATCGATACCGTAGTTGTAACACCTTTCAAGTTTAATAAAAGTTTTATTTAACTTGAATTTTGTTTCACAATTTTATTCCGCATTTTATTCGACGAAACGGTATTGTTTGCATTCAACCCCCCCTTCTACAAACAAATTGGGACCTAACAATTGGTATCAGAGCCTTCTGATTAACGTACAAATCAAGATCCTAGACTTTTGTGTTTCTTTCACTTCTTGAATTTTTATTCACTCAAAAATTCATAATGACTACACAAAAAGTTGGAACCGTTAAAATTCCACTTTTCGATAAAGAAAATTATGTGATGTGGAAGAAGAAGATGCTACTGTTTTTACAGGTTGCTAATCCCAAATATTTGCAAGTGTTGAAGAAGGGTCCAAAAATTCCTATGGTTATTGAACCAGAGGTAATAGAGAATGATGTGGTGATCACCAAAGCGAGAACTTATGTGAAGGATCCTGAGGACTTCTCTCCTGCTGAAATAGAAGAAGCTTCCCTGGATGCTAGCCTTCAATTAATCTTAGTAGATTCCCTTAATCCCCTGATGAACAGACATGTGATGAATTGTAAAGATTCTAAACATATCTGGGAAACTATTGAGATTATTAATGAAGGCACAGAGGAAGTTAGGGAGAACAAACTAGAAATCCTAACCTCTGAGTATGAATACTTTAAATCCAATCCAGGAGAAGGAATCACTGAAGTGTTTGAGAGGTACAATGCATTGATCAACAACCTGAACATTAATGGTAAATACTATTCCATCAGGGAGGTCAATAAAAAGTTCCTTTTAACACTGCCAACTCATCTCGAACATAGAATCACTGCCATAAGAGAAGCAAGAGATCTGAGTGAGATTTCTTTGGAAAGGCTCTATGGTGTGTTAAAGACTTATGAGTTGGAGCAGATTCAGCAGAAGGAAGTTTACGGGAAAGGAAGAGTGGTCAGCACGTCTACTGCTCTGGTAGCTGATGAACAACAACAACAACCACTATATCAACAACAATCTCAACAGTCAGATAAAATGGTACAGTCCTCCAAGGTTGAAGATAATGTGATAGTAGCAGAATTTGATTCTCCTACTACAAATCAATCAGGAGATGATTTTTATTCCTTGGAAGAACTGGAGCAATTGGAGGATGAGTCAATGGCCCTGATTGTCAAGAGATTCTCAAATGTCAGATTCAAAAGGAATCCCAAGTTCAAGTACAAGTCCAACTACAACAGATTCCAGAAAGGTGGATCTTCATCCTCTAACACCAGCAGTGGTGGGTATAAAACAGGGATGGTTGATCGGAGCACCATTCGATGCTTCAACTGTAATGAGTTGGGACACTTTGCCACAGAATGCAGGAAGCCAAAACAAGCAAGGAAGAACTCTTACGATTCTAATCAGAAGAGTAAATCTGAAAGGGCGTACCTGGCAAAGGGAAGAAGCTGGGATGATACTGACAGTGAAGACGAAGAAGTTGGGAATCTTGCTCTCATGGCTAGTGATGCAAGCACCTCATCGTCAAGAAAAGAGGTAAAACTTTCTGATGCTGAAATGGTTTATCATCTAAGAGGTAACTTAGATTGTGCTCGTCGTGATAATGAATTGTTAAATCAACAAATCAAAGACCTTGAGAAAGAGGTCAATGAATTAAGACTTGTGCACATTAATCAAGATAAACTTAAAGACCAAGTATCTTTTCTAGAGAATAGAGTTGACTGTTATAGACAACTCGAAACTATTCTCAAAGACAAGATCACCGGTCTTGAGGCTAAGGTTAAAGCTTACTTTAATTCTTGTTCGAAGTCCAAAGAGTTTTACAATAAGCAAGCTGTTAATCAAACACATGGAATAGGTTATGATTACAATGCTGCTATTGGAAAATTAGGCATAAACTCCCCTCCTCATGTATGTGCTAAAGGCAGGGAAGTACCACATGTGCTTAAGGGTGTTGATGAACCCCTCTATAAGGAGTCAATTGCTGAACCATTTGATGAGACCTCTTTTATTATTCAAGAAGAAATCCGTGCTGAAGATAATGCTAATGGGAAAGCTGTCTCCAAGTCAAGTGTGTCAAAAGTTCCAGTCAAGGTTGTGAAAGCAACTGAGACTAACTCAGACACACATGAGTTGGATAGCACAAATGCCATGTCTACCATGCATAAGTTGCCTATTGTTAATCCTTCTCATAAAGCATGTGGTGTTCCTGATTGTATGTCTTGTGCTTTTAATCTGTTGTTTGCTTATTTTAATGGTAAGCATGCTTCTAATGATAAGACTACTCCTCGTCAGCATGTGAATAATAGAAAGCATGATAGGTCTAAGACTGCTAGTCCTCCTAAAGCTAGAAAGGAGACATTTGTGCCTAAGCCTAAACATAAATCTGATAAGGCTGTTTTAAAGGTCAAATGTTCAGTCATTGAGAATGTTGAGAATAGTGAAATTAAGAATGTTGTTTTGCCTGATAAAGGCCAATTTTACAAGTATGCCGGACCCAGCCAAGCTTGGGTTCCGAAAAAGTTCTAATCCATTTGTATTGCAGGGCATTAAACAGGTACAACCGGTAGTGTGGATTCTTGACAGTGGATCGTCAAGACATATGACCGGAGATAGAGCCCTGCTATCAAATGTGGTTGAGAAAGCTGGCCCAGTGGTTACCTTTGGAGATAACAGCAAAGGTTTAACGGAGGGATATGGCTGTTTGCAAGCTGGAAATGTTATCATTGAAAATGTATATCTTGTGCAAGGACTTGAACACAATCTGCTTAGCATTAGTCAGTTCTGTGACAACGGCTACAATGTTTTATTCGACAAGCTGAAGTGTCAGATTCTGCACAAGAAAAGTGAAAAACCCTCCTTAATGGGAATACGGAAAGGAAATCTGTTCGTAGCTGACATGAACTCTGGAAGCAATCTTGAAGTCAATTGTTTCTATGCAAAAGCATCGTCAAATGAGAGTTGGCTATGGCACAAGAGACTTTCCCATCTCAATTTCAAGACAATGAATTCTCTTGTCAAAAGAGAATTGGTAAGAGGTCTGCCTCAGCTGGAATTCTCTCCAGAAGGACTATGTGAGGCTTGCCAGAAAGGAAAGTCAAAGAAAGCAAGTCACAAAGGCACTGACACATCTTCCATAACTGGTGTTCTGCAATTATTGCACATGGATTTATTTGGTCCAGTTAATATCCTTTCTATGTCAAAGAAGTGTTACTGTCTTGTGATAGTTGATGACTATTCCAAGTATACGTGGGTTTTATTTCTTCACTCTAAGGATGAAACACCACAAGTTGTGATTGATCATATCAAGATGATTGAGTTAGATTCTAACGTCCCTGTTAGAGCAATAAGGTCAGATAATGGAACAGAATTCAAGAATGCACTTCTAAATGGATTCTGTACAGACAAAGGGGTCACCAGACAATTTTCAGCTCCTAGAACCCCTCAGCAAAATGGAGTGGTAGAAAGGAAGAATCGTACATTGATTGAAGCTGCAAGAACGATGTTAAATGAATCAGGTCTTCCAATGTACTTTTGGGCTGAAGCTGTCAATACTGCATGTTATACTCAGAATCGAACTCTAATCAACAAAGACTTCATGAAAACTCCTTATGAGATTTTGAATGAACAGAAACCTTCTATCAAATACTTTCATGTATTTGGTGCCAGATGCTTCGTGCTCAAGGATGGAGATGATCGTCGTGGTAAGTTCGAGGCAAAGGCATATGAGGGTATTTTTGTTGGATATGGAAGAAGATCATATAGAGTGTATATCATTGATCAACACAAAGTAACTGAAAGTGTCAATGTTACATTTGATGACACTAAACTCCCTAGTATCCAAACTGAAGATCCTTCTGAGAAACTGAAGTTTGATGATACGTCAGATTCAGAGTCAGAACATGGTCAAGAACCTGAGGTTGTTGCTGTTGAAGAACCTGTTAATCCTGATAATACTCAAGGTAATAGTGATGGAAACTCGGGAAATAATGGAGATACCACTGCTACTGACGGAGAATCTTCAAGTCAACATGGCAACAACTCAGGGGGAGATGCTGAAGGATCATCTAGTAGGACACAACATCACAATGAATTTCAAGGTGAATCATCAAGATCAAATCTTCCAAGACAGACAGTCTGGAATAAAGCTCACCCTTTTGAGTTGATTATTGGTGATCCAGATGTTGGAGTCAGAACTAGACGTGCTACTCAAAATGAGTGTCTGTTCTCAGGATTTCTTTCTGAGATGGAACCTAAGAAAATTGAAGAAGCACTAACTGATCCAGATTGGGTGATTGCTATGCAAGATGAACTCAATCAGTTTGAAAGTCAACAAGTCTGGAAACTGGTACCTAGGCCTATACACAAGAAAGCTGTTGGTACAAGGTGGGTATTCAGGAATAAACTAGATGAAGATGGTGTGGTTACAAGAAACAAGGCAAGACTGGTAGCTAAAGGGTATTCTCAAGCTGAAGGTATTGATTATGATGAAACCTATGCTCCAGTGGCTAGACTTGAGGCCATCAGGATATTTCTGGCATTCGCAGCATTTTCAAACTTTAAAGTTTATCAAATGGATGTCAAGAGCGCCTTTCTGAATGGAAAGCTGGATGAAGAGGTATATGTAGAGCAACCTCCTGGTTTTGAAGATCCAGATCATTTGGATTTTGTCTTCTTTCTTTTCAAGGCTATCTATGGGCTAAAACAGTCTCCAAGAAAATGGTATGACACTCTCTCTGAATTTCTTATTGAAAATAGCTTTATTAGAGGTGTCATAGACAAAACTCTCTTTTCTAAAAAACATAAGAATGATACTATATTAGTCCAAGTCTATGTGGATGATATAATATTTGGGTCTACTAATGATAATCTCTGTAAGAGATTTGCTAAGTTAATGCACAGCAAGTTTGAAATGAGCATGATGGGAGAGCTGAAGTTCTTTCTTGGATTACAAGTAAATCAAAGGTTAGATGGAACATTTATTTGTCAATCCAAGTATCTCAAGGAACTCCTCAAAAAATACAATCTAGAGGATTCTGCATCAGCAAGGACTCCATCAACTACAGCTGTCAAGCTTGGACCATGTGAAAACTCCATTAAGGTAGATGTCACAAGCTACAGAGGTATGATTGGCTCGTTACTCTATCTTACTGCAAGTAGACCAGATATTATGTATGCTACATGCCTATGTGCAAGGTTCCAAGCGGATCCTAGAGATATTCATCTCGTTGCTGTTAAACGAATCTTAAGATATCTTAAGGGAACACCAAATCTAGGTATTTGGTACCCTAAAGAATCTGGTTTTAACCTTGTCGGATATACAGATTCAGATTATGCAGGAAGTGTTGTTGATAGGAAAAGCACCTCAGGAAGTTGTCAATTCTTAGGAAGCAGGCTAGTCTCATGGTACAGCAAGAAACAGCAAACAGTTTCCAACTCAACGGCCGAGGCTGAATATATTGCTGCTGGAAGCTGCTGTGCTCAGATCTTGTGGATTAGGAACCAACTACGAGACTATGGCTCTGTATTGAACAAGATTCCTATTTTATGTGACAATACAAGTGCAATAGCCATCACCAACAACCCTGTGCAGCACTCGAGGACAAAGCACATTGACATCAGGTATCATTTTATTAGAGAGCACGTCATGAATGGTACTGTTGAACTATTTTTTGTTCCAACAGAAGAACAAATAGCAGATATTTTCACTAAACCACTTGACGAATCCACATTTACCAGATTAGTTGGTAAATTGGGCATGTTAAATAGTTTTAGTTATTAATTTAATTAATATCTGGAATATGTTCTTGAATGAATTTACAAATGAATTTTTCATGAATGAAAAATTCATTTGCAAATTTATTTTATCATTTTATCATATTTCTTGCTTATTTCTATGTAATATACATTATCTTATCTATGTTATTTACTCTACTTGTTAATTTAAAAATATCTCAGAATATTTTATTTCCTCTAAAAATATTTTTCTATGAATTTTATTTGCTAAAATTCAACAGAAATCTATTTTTGGAATAAAAATAATTAATTCTGAAATATTGTCTTTATTTTCTGTAAAAATTTTAAGTATTTATTTCAGTTTTACTATTTTGTAATAAAGTTTCAGTACATTAATAGTTGTCTGTACATATTCATTTTGTTTTTCTACTGCAAAGATAATCGGCAAGACAATTAAAATTGTCTTGCTGAAAATCATTTCAGTAAACATGAAAATATAAATCTGTTATGCTTATTTTATCTTATTCTAGAAAGACAATCGGCAAGACAATTGAAATTGTCTTGCTGAAAGTCATTTTAGTAAATAATGACTGCTTATTTTAAAATCAGATTAATTTTATAACTGGCAAGACAATCGGTATGACTATTGATTGTCATGCCAGTAATAAAATTAATATCAGAATTATATTATTTTATTTTGTACTGGTATGACAATCGGTATGACTATCAGATTGTCATACCAGTTACAATGTTAATACTCATTCAGTTATTTATTTTTATTTGTATTTGTTTTATTTTCCTTCTTTTGCCTGGTATGACAATCGGTATGACAATCCCGGATTGTCATACCAGCTGTTATATAAGGCTTTTGCTGTGTTGTGTTAAATCATTTTCAAACTAACAGTTCATTTTCAAGAATTTTGAACAGTTTTTCACTCTCTTTTTTCTCTCTTCTCTCTCCTCGAACAAGAACCAAACCAAAAACCTGCTATTTCCTTGCTCGAGTTTTTACTCAGCACACTAAATCATCACTTTGTGATATATACATACAAGTATATACATAAAGAGGTGCTGCTGAAATTTTCTTAAAAATAAAAGTTATTATAAAAAAACGCAAAAATCAAATTAAAATCAATTTGCCCCTTCAAATTCCATTTTAATTTTAATTTCTTATTTGTGTCTTTTGGTGTGTCAAAACTGTGTGAGTGATTTAAGAATTTTAACGAGATACATTTCTGTCTAAATTTTTCGATAATAATTAATTTAATTCGAATTATTAATTTAATTTAATTAATTCGAATTTTCTTAATATTATTCTTAAAATTCTGAAAAGCTTGTGTCTTATTATTATTCTTTAAAAATGGCTCTCAATTTCCAAATTGTCGCGCATAATCAGGTTGGTTATTTTAATCCGAAAAAATGTAATGTTGAAAAATTTAAGCCTTGGATTAGATTTTTAAATGATCATTCGATTGTTAGCTCTGCTATTAAATCAAATGTAATTTTAAACGTCGATCTACTTAGACTGATTTGCACAACTTCTACTGTGGCCGATGATTCAAAATCTTTTTCATTCACCATCGCAAACACACAGTATGTAGTTGATGAAACAGTCGTCAATCGTGCTTTAAATTTTCCACTAGACAGTTTCTGTAATTTACCCTCTGAAAATGATATCACAAATTTTTTCAATGCCATTCACTATCAGGGGGTGATCAATTTAACCAAACTTTCTAAATCAAATTTGGTGTCTGAATGGGATATATTCTTCGATACACTTTCCAAAGTGTTTGCCAACTGCACAAAATCTAATTTTCATAACATTACTTCCACCCTGCAGTATATTGGTCTTGCGGTTGTTTTCAATCAAAGGATCAATTTTGGCAAACTACTTTTTCCCATTCTCTTGAGACGTCTAACTTCTGCTTTACGTGATCATTCTACAAATCGTAGGGTATCATGTTACTATGCTCGTTTTCTTATGCTCATAGCAGATCATCTACTCACCCCTGAACACAAAGCACTTTTTGCTAACTCTGCTGTAACCGAACCCCCACCAGTTAGCAAAAAGATTTACACTCGCCAAGACACAACCTTCAAATTTATGCAAGTACCAGTACTTGTATCTGCTTTCATGGCCAATTATATTCCCTTGCCTATTTTTAATCTTCCCGGCCATGAACAGCAACCTCAACCTCCAGTGGTTCAAGCCACCCAGGCTCTTCCATTACAGGTAGTAACTCCTCACTCTCACTCTCACTCTCTTCCTACTTCTGTTAACAGACCCTCAGTGGTTGATAGGGCTGACCATGAAGTTGTAGAACCACAGCTTCAATCCCAGGTCATAGAGCCAAACACAGAGTCTCATTCTATCTCACCCTCTCCCCCACTGTCTAAAATGTTACCCAGAAGATTACTAGGAAGTAGTACAATGTTAAATATGAGTGAACCCTCAGCTCTGCCTCCTCCTAAGAAAAGAAAAACCTATTCTGAGGCATCTGAAAGCCCATCCTTGTCCTCCCAACAGGACATGGACTTTGAAATGGCCAATGAACAGTTACTAGAGGCATTCTCTCAACAGGATGCATCTATTGAAATTCGCCTTCGGGCCATGGCATCTTGTACTGAGTCAAGCACAATTCCATTACTCACAATGGAACCATACACTTCCCCAGATAATACTCAGGACACCCAGCGAGGAGTGCACGTCGAGTCGGTTACAGTGCCTGCCATAGTTACGGCAGAAGAGCAGTCACATGCTTCAGAGGGAAAATCTGACTCTCCGCCATCTTTAATAGAGTCATTTTCTCCCCTCCCAGATCCAACAACTCTGGCTCCCTTATGGGATTCTCCACTCGCAGATTTATCTGGAGAAAGTGGAGGGCAACTCGGTCAATCTATCCCTGAAGCAATTCAGACATCTATTCCAAAAGATTTGATAGCATTGACTGAGGATCGGGACTCGCGAATTCCCATTGCACCACCACTGACCTCTCTTGAAGAGGCTAGGGTGATTTTTAATGCAGGTACACAAGAACAGCAATTGGAAGACTCCTCACGAGCAATCATATTGAGAGAAACACATGCACGTGAGATGAGTGAACCAAACACGAGTGAACTTCAGGTGAGAGCACACACAGACACTGATACTGTCAAGCTGTTAGCTCAGATTGCTGCCCTGAAAGAAGAACTTGCTAAAAGTCAAGCTGAAGCTCAAGCATTCAAAGCACAAGTGGTTGAACGGTCTTCTTCTTCCACCTCTGTCGACAATCAGCTTGCAATCATAAGGAATGACATCTCAGATTTAAAGACTACTGTAATACCAAAGCTCAATTCTATTCAGGACACTCCAAATTTATCAGCTGATGACATATCCAACTTCTGCTCCCTACATACAAGAATGACTTCTCTTGAAGACCTCGTTGAGATGAATCATTCACTGGACAACTCAAGATTTGTAAAGATAGAGACGGGCATGGAACATCTAAATGAAGGCATGAAGCACTTATATTACATGATCAAGAATTCTCATTGCCCTAATGAAGAACAAAGAGCTTATTTTGAAGGACCGTCTGGTGGAGGATCAGGCTCTGGAAGTGGTGGAGGTTTCAAAGGAAAGTCAGTAGAGGATCCCTCAACTAAGGGGGAGAAGAAAGGGAGTAGTTCCAAAGGGAAAGAAAAAGATACTTCTGCTGGAGATAAAGGAAAGGCTGATGATGCCTACTACAGTGGAGAACAGGATGACTTCGATATTTTTGACATTCCCACTGAACCAGTTCAGGAAGATAAAGATGGGTTATTTGAAGCTGAAGAAGAAAGTGATTTTGAAGATTGGGAAGAAGAAGATACAGTGGATCCTAGGTTTGAGAAAGAATTTCAGAAAGAGCAGTCAGAGATGCAAAGAAAAGAAGCTGAACTCAAGAAGGTCTCACAGATCATTGATAGGAGAAAAGACATACAAAGAACAGAAACTCTTCAAAAGCAACGTCTTCATGACATTAAAGCTCAAGAAAGGAGAAGAGATGTCAGACTGAAGATTGGTGGAAAGTGGGATGAAGCTAGGAGAGTACTCGATATGCCTCAGCTATGCACTAACAATGATAGGCAGTTCTTACATCTTCTTGACAAGCTGGAAATCTCAAATCCTAACAATGACATGTACATGAATGCTATCAAGACTGAAGTCTCAAGGATCACAGCTGCTTTTGATAGATCCCTAAATGAGATGAGCATTTTTGTATATTGTCAGAGTGAAGGATCATTCAAGGTGTCACTTCATCTATTTGAGAATCGTTCGTTGTCAGAGATTTGGGTTCTTTTAAACAAAGTGAAAAGAAGCTCAGAGTTGAATGAAGTTCTTCGGGAAAGGCTTAAAGAGTTTGCCAGCAGGGCTAGTCCTCAAGTGGTCAACAATCCTCATCAAGTGAGATTCTTTAAGTCTGATTGTCTTCAAATCTGTCAGCTAGATGTACAATCTCTTAAAGACTACTCAGCTAAGCATCTGGTCTGGATGGAACATTATTTGAGAACTGCTGGATATTCATCCATGTTGAAGACTCAAGCTGCTGACTTGATTCAAGCTTATTGTGAGAAGAATGTTAAAAGGTACAATCAACTCAAGAATAAGTTGAAGACAGTTGGAGTTCAACCAGTCAGACCTGCAAGCTTCACTTCAGAAAAAGATCGTATCTTTGACAAGGAATTGCTTCAAGATTTAGAAGAAGGTGAAGTCAGAAGAGAAGACAACTAAAGTCAATTAGCTCAAAACTCAATGTAATATGATTAGAGCGTTATGAATCAAGATAGTCTAATGTAGTTATATGTTCAGGCTAGAGGAACATCTATCTTGTATTCACTTGTAAATTTCATTTGGAATCTGGAAAATGTTAAATATAATCCAGAACTTTTCTGCTATTTACTTTACATTACTGTTTATATCTTTTTCTTATTTGTTAGTTGAGTTATCCTCTAGGTATTTGTTGTTATTGTCTAACAAGCAAATAGGGGGAGATTGAAAGGCATATGTCATAGCCTACTCGTTTATTCGAGTATTTAACTCAACTCAAATAAGAATGTAATAAGTAAATAGTGGATCAAGCATCAGAGAGATCTCACAAAGTAACATCTGTCAAAGAATAAAGAAACATTGTTCATCTGCAGACTTGAAGATTCACTGGAAGAAGTTCAAGAATTTGATCATGCCTCAGTGATATAAATCAAGATCGTGGATTTAATCAAGTGACAGAGATCTCGTCAAGGTATCATTTATTACAAGGATTCAATCAGAACAACAAAGTCAAGACATGAAGAAACGTCACGAAAGTTAGTCACTCATGAACCAGACAGTACATCGAGTGTCAGCATTGAAGTGACGGAATTGATTCATAAGTCTCAGAGACTTTCAGAAGATTGTCAGAAGAATGGATGCTGCTCAGGGATAGTATTAATTCACTATTAATTAAGTCATATAATTTAATTAAGAGAATAAATTAAATCTGCAAGGATTAATTTATTGATTAATTGAATTAAATTGATTAATTAATTTAGAATTAATAATGAGGATTTTCAGAATGTTAATTGATTAAAATCTGTGATAATTCTAAAAAGACAACTGATTGTACTAGTATGACAATCGGTATGACAATTGATAGTCATACCGAATGTCTTGCTAATTCAGTTGATTGTATTGATAGAATTTTCAATTAGATTAAAATCAATTATGTATTCAGAAAAACAATTTCAATTGTACTACTATGACAATCGGTATGACAATCAATAGTCATACCGAAAGTCTTGCTAGTTCATTTTAATTGTCTTCCTAGCTCTAATAGATTGTCTCACCGAAAGTCTTTCAAGCTCAAATAGATTGTCACACCAGTTCAACAACTTCGGCTGTGATTGATTAAAAAGAAAGCAGAAGACAATATCAACTTACTACTAAGAAAAAAAACAGAGCAGCACATACAGAACAAGAAAACACAGCAGAAAACAAAAGAAAATATTTCATCATTCATCTGCTTATTCAAGATCAAATATTCTAGTTTGTTAATGTTAAATCCAAACCACTAGAATTACTTATCTTGTTCTTGTATATCAATCTAGCGGATTAAAATCCCTAGAACTTAATCTCAAATCGCTTTTAGCATTTGATCTTTTAATTACAAAAATAGAAAAAGTTCATGTCGAATTTATTCTAAATTTGTAATAATTGATTTGAGATTAATCCCTTGTAATCGATACCGTAGTTGTAACACCTTTCAAGTTTAATAAAAGTTTTATTTAACTTGAATTTTGTTTCACAATTTTATTCCGCATTTTATTCGACGAAACGGTATTGTTTGCATTCAACCCCCCCTTCTACAAACAAATTGGGACCTAACAAACCGCTAACATCGCGATCCATTATCTTCTCTTGACATCTCCTTATCTCTCCCTTGACAACTTCGTCTGAAAGGTCATACTATCCATCCTGGCTCCTTTTTGGATTATAAACTCTGACTCCCCATTCCAGCTTCTAAAATTCCATAGAAAATTCTTCTGGTACAGTTTCTATGTTCGTTTTCTCCTTTTTGCTTATCGCTTTCCTCTATCTTTGATTTTTTTTTTCTCGTGAATACATACTTCAACCTCTTATGGTCCGTATAGATCTTACACCTTTCTTCATACATATCATGTTTCCCAAATCTTTTAAAGCAAATGTTATTACTGATAATCCTACATTATGAGTAGGATACTTCAACTCATCAGGTTCCGGTTGTCTGAATGAATATATAATAGCTTTATTGTGCTGCATCAACACACATCCTATTTCCTAATGAGAAGCATCACTATAAACTACCAAACCACCTTGATACCTTTAAATTGATAAAACAGGTGTTGTAACCATTCTTTCATTTAACTTCGCAAAACTTTCCTTCACCCTTCTCCACTTCACAAAACTTCTTGCTTTTCTTGATTAGCTTCGTCAAAGGTATTGCAGCTTTCAAGAAATCTTGCGCAACTTTGCAGTATAACCGGTCCATGGTAAAACTTCTTACTTTTGTTGGTGCTTTTAGCCTTTCTTTATTCATAGTAACTTTAATTTCTACTGGATCTACTATGGTCTCCTCCTCACTGATTACTTATGCTTTCTATCATCAAAACTTTCACCTTGCCAACTTTACATACAACTTCTTTCTTCTCCGACTCCTCAATTGTCATTAAATGCTTCGTGTGGTCCTCCGTTGACTTTAAGTGTTAGACTACAGCTTATTCAGATATCCCTTAAAGATTCTGTCCATCAAGTTCAAATATTACTGGTATATTGGTTAATATAAATGACAATACGAGAACAGTACTTGGTTCTGAAAATTATCTTTGATACATCCATAGGTTAAATCTTTAATTGGTGAAATACCAAGTCTTAAATCAGTCTTATAAAAGTACTTTGCTTCCTTCGTTTGATCAAACAAATCATTGGGTCAAGGTAACAGATACTTGCTTTTGATAGTAAACTTGTTGAGCTTTCGCTAGTCGACGCATAATCTCATACTTCCATTTTCTTATTAACAATTAGTACTGGTGCACCTTATAGGATATGCTGGGTCTAATCGCTTCTATTTCGAACATCTCTTGTATCTACTTTGCTAACTTCCTCATTTTAACTGGTGCCATTTTGGGTAAGGCCGTAGTCACTGGTTTCGTCTCAAGCGCTAAGTCAATCGCGAGCTTCATTTCTCTATCGGGAAGAAATGTTGATAACTCATCTAAAACATATCTTGAAACTCCTTAATTGCTATTAAATCTTCAAATTTTTTTTGCTTCTGACTTTTATGTATCCCATAATGACCATAATGCTCTTATCTTGATCATCATAATCATCATTAACAAATTCTTTACCTTCTTTCATCTTCTGAACCTCCTCACCTTCTCATTTAGCATCCTCAGAATTATCTTTTCATCACGACGGTTTGTCTGGACATCACCTTTAGTAGTTAATCCATTCCTTAGAATAATATCAAATCCTCTTATCTTCCATGATATCAATTCTTCACAACTTATTGCCAGGAATCCTAAATTCACCATTGGTACTCACTTATTTAACAACTACACGTTCTTGACTTGCTAGTCCTTTAATCACAATCTTATCAATTCAACAGGGTAATTCATCTTATCAACAAAACCTTGAGAGATAAACAATTAAGTTTCTCTCACATCTTTTAATACTTTAACACATAAGGTATTCACCCTAATCATCCATGTCATCATAGTTTCTCGTTCTTGGAAACATATTCCTCATTGGAGTAGATTCCCTTGACTCTTAGTGCATCTCTAACTGGGCTAGTGATTTGCAATTTTTGTCATATGCCTTTGTTTGCTTTCCATGCGTAAAATGTAGATGGAACTTCGTCCACTTAATTCAGGAAACATTGATTTCTGTTTGAAAACTTCTTGCAAAAAACGACAATACAATGAAACGACTAGAAGGGTTCAAAGTCCAACAAAAATTAGAGTTGAAAAGAAAGAAGAAACAAGGATTTGAATATGAATGAGACAACCACATTGGTACTTAAGATGGCCAGTCTTTCATACCATATGGCATACAGCACATGATTAGGTGGCGTCCCACCCGACTCTTCGTCATTCTGACAAAGTGTCTCACCATAACACTATTTGTCCCAATCAGAAAGCAAGACTTGAAGGAAACAATTAAATTTGAAAGGAATTCAATATCCTCCTTTTCGATATCATATCAAAGAGTTTATTTAAGAGAAGAAGTTCATACTTATCGAGGAATCAAAAAGGGAATATATGTTGTAGTATTCAAAACAAGAACGATACCCTTGGTCACCATCCACATTTCATTTGTATTCATCTTTTGAGCTTGATCGATCACATCCCAATTGCATCATATAACAACTTTAGAGGGTACACTGAAATGCCTTTGCAAGTTAAGCATTATGGTAGATTCCTACTTGTCATGTCTTGCGTCTTTAATATCGCACCCACACGGATAATACTTTAACAATTCGATCATAATGGCGTTCCTACCAGATAACTTCGAGTTTCCTCATTTTAATTTAGAATAAGCACGAATCATTCAACATAACGATCTTTTTATTAATAATACTCTTCTTTTAGAAAAGTCTGGAAATCTTCCCAATCTCCTTCGATCACGCCCAGGCTCTTCTTAAATCGATAAATTCTTTTAAACTTTAATGGTCTCTGCAACTTGATGAATAATCACTCCGTACACGGATTCTGTTATTAACCTTGTCAAACAACATTTACACCTTACCGATAGGAATAATCAGCTTCTTCATAATCACGGGTTACTTTGTTCTCGGAATTAGCAATACTAAGTCTGAAACAGCATCCTTCCAGGTGATCCGGGCTTTCTAACCAACAAGAAACTCAAGTAGTAACTTGACAACCAATGTTTAAAAATCATTTTATTCGAAAAGGGCTTTTAGAAATTTGTAAAGGAAAATCTTTTTCAAAAACTTGTTTAAAAAGTTTGGAAAATCACAAACCTGGTTGTCCTTACTATATGAGTTGGTTGTTGTCCTTCCGACCTATAACAAGGTACCAATTTAATGGAACGATCCTATAAAGGTCCATTCACTTCAATCTACCTACTCTCCTTTATTGGGTCCATTTGCCTTCCTTAATCGACGATCACTTCAAGTGTTGTTACATGTTATTATATTCGTAGCTTCACATTAAAATTTCCATACCGGTAATACTCCCGTTATCAACTTTGCAATCGTTAAGTGGAACAGACTATCCAATAATCAACAAGTCTATTTCATAGAACCAAAATTTGCTCATATCACATCACATCACTACTTTACATATCGCATTTATTATAGCACCATCATTTAATTCTATAAATATTCCAGATTTATACTTTTCTTTCTAACCTTTTCAAAATTTATCTAATCCATCCCACAACTAATCACGGGTGGCCTGGTCACTAATGGCTTCTTTTAATCTGGTAGAAGCTATCCTCCGGAACACTTAAATCTTCTTTCTAAACTTATTCTCACCTTTATTAATATCTCATGCATTAACCATTTACTGTAGCTATCAAATCCATCTTCGTAAATATTATTGCTCCATAAAATAGGTTTTAAACTGAGGGCATAGAACTAAATATAGGGTAAAATGAAGAGATACACTCACAGCCGAATGTCTAGTAAAACAAGAATAAACAAATGGAGGTTTTTAAATAGGTAGTCTCATAACAAGAGGTGGTAGAATGGCATGGAATAACTTGAAGAGGTGCAACGGTTATAACAGAAGGTAGTACCATTAATGCTGGTGGAGGAACAAGGTGCAAATCCAATATTATTTATAATGACCCTGCTTCATAAAACCGCGGATCGCAACAGGTTAAAGTATGAAAACAAGCCATAACCTTAATTTATTACATCGTACCAAATCCCGACTGACTTAACTTACAATTGATAATAAAGTTTTTCTTACAATTGTAATATATTTCCCCTGCATGAAGCTCCTGCTAGCTCGATCCAACTCAAACTGGAACCTTAGCCCGCACTTTGGACTGAGAACTTCTCTATCAACCATATCCTTTTTAACTGTAAAATATATAAAAAGTTTCGCAAGAGTGAGCTAACTAGCTCAGCAAGTCACAATACGATAACTGAGGTTAAACAATGATCAAATGAGATGATTCAAAGGAATCAAGTTTCTTTTTAACTAGTCATTAGAATTGGATATTCATTTTAAGTTTTGAAAACCAAGGTTAGGCTGCTGATCAGTCACGCACTAACCCCGAGCGAAGCACACAGCTCTGCTCTTACGAACCGGATCTGAGGCACACATTGGCCTAATTTAACCACGAATCTGGTCTGACAACGAATCTGGTCCACATAAAGAAAACTATCCAATTCTAAAACAATTCAGTATAATAAACAATGTAATTCAATAAGCCAGATCATAATCAACAGTAATAAAGCATTGTTATAAAAACGTAATGCGATTCATGAGTATCACAAGAGTATATCTGGATATGTAAAATAAATGGTTTTCAGTTTGTAAAAGCATCAGGTATTAGTTCAGTAATGATTTTTCAAGGTATAGTTCTTTGATGTTATAAGGATTGGTTAAGGTATAAAAGTTTCTGTGTTTTCAAACAAATTTTTCTTCCAGTGTTTGGTGTTTGGTACTTAAATATTTGGGGAGTAGTATCTAATCTGTGTGGTTTGGTATCTGAGGTATCCATACGATTTAGTCCTTGGGTTTTCGAAATAGTGTATCAACAAAGGATGGTTTGCAAAGAATAAGGCTTACGGCTCAAGATCAAGAAAGAATCAGGGTTCAAGGGTAAATAGTTTAAAACACATGCATTATACAACATGAGTTATGTTTCATAATAGCAACATGTTACGAAACAGTTCGAAAACATTGGTAATATATCTTGAAGAAAAGTTCAGAAATACTTGCCTTACAGGCTTTATAACTATTACTGATCAATTCTGAGCCGACTCTATCGCTCGGGCTTTAACGTTCATATCACTAGATTCCATTAGATTTGACTTTGATACTCAAGTCTTTCTGTTGAAACTCTACTGAGCTCGTCGACTGACCACTAGGTTATCTTTAGTCCATCGTCCACTTTTAGGTTCTCGATTATAACCTACAGGGTCGAAATACCCTACGTTAGACGTCTAGGTATGCTTGACATATCCTCGATACTAATTCTCACCTAACGATATTCAAACCCGACTCGTAATTATTCATATTAGAATAACACAGACAACAATTAGGGTTCACATTCTCGAAATCGATCCAGTGTTCGTTTTTACAAAATACGTATACTCGTCATTTTACGAAATTAGGGTTACTGTGTTTTGGACAAAACATACAACACAACATACAATCAGGTTCTGTATAAAATAAACATATATGTATTTACTTATACTCGCTCGACGTTCCGATAATCCTCGGATACGCTCCCGTATTTACGTAATTCAGTTTTCGAAAATCGGGCAGCGTCTCCTTTGTTTATCGGACTACCCGTCGAAACATTAATCGACGTCAATTCAACAACAACAAACTAATTTAAAACATGATAACCAATTACAACTCGCAAATTTCAATCACCGATATAATTTAGTAATGACAACCAACTTAATCATCACGATTCAATATTTGCTAATTAACTATTTCTATCCAGAATAAAAACACAATACCACTTTTATTTATTAAAAATATTAGGACTCAGAATCGTGTCATCACCGTCCACCGTTGACTCACCGAAGTTCATCGTCAACGGCGGTAAAATTACGGGTACCTGATAAATTTCGGGTTTTCAACATAATTTCACCGATTACAAAATAAATTCCCGCACGAATTATAATATCACGAAATCAGTCAACAATATTCCTGCACAGAACAACGAAAATTTCAAAACAATTGAACCAAGCACAAACAGGAACCAACAACACAGAACCTTCCTGCACGCGCTCACGCGCAAAAACAGAAAGGAAAAGAACACAACCGCGAATCACCAGAGATGGAAACGGAGGCCAGAAATCCAGCCACCACCGACATACACTCACACACACGGTAACACACACACCTCACACACACATATATATATATTATAAGCATATATATAGAAACATATATACACATATGCTGGAACAATACCGAGCAAAGAAACCATGGTATCGGAAGGTCGCCGGAAAGAAAGGGCGGCGGAAAAAAAAACTCAGAGAACCGGAGAGAAAAGGAAGGAAAGAGGGGGAGGAAAAATAAAGAAAAAGAGAAGATAAGAGTAGAGATATGCGGAGAGACGAAGAGAGAAATCTAGACAAGAGGCTGAGAGATTAAACCAAGGCGGCGAGACGCACCAGGGGGGTGGGGAATTTGGGTAATGTAATAAAAGAAATTCTTTGTTTGACAGGTGGTTGCAGCTGAACACAGGGAAACAACACATGTCCCTCCCCATTTTTATAAAATTGACACGTCTAATATGGGATAAATACGAAGAGTTAAAGGTCTGCTTTACCCCGAAATTCAAAATTAACAGACCGAGGTGCACTTAAAATAACATCCGAAATTTACGAAAGCAGTCTTAAAATATCATAGATATCCCGAAGTAAATAAAAACATAAATTTCGAAATTTTAGAATAATTTTTGAGATGCAATTTATACCCGCTTTTATCAATTAAACGAATCGACGCGCGGGTGAAATAAATCCCTAAAATTACCAAAATAATTTTAAAATTCTCGGAATATTCCAAACTTAAATAAATATGAGTTTAATAATTTTTGAAGAATTTTGGAATTAAATACAGATTTTATAATTAAATATAAATTGAAAATCATACAGGGTTAAATAATTGATGAAATATTAATTTCTAAATTTTGTAAAATCCCAAAAGTAATTATTGAAATTATAAAATCATAAAACTAATTTTAGAGATAATTCAAATATTTACGGGTTTTAAAACTGTAATAAAATCACCTTTAAATATAAAACAGAGTATTATAACTCATTTTTTAACTACACACTCCAATCCTTTACACCAATAAATCACAGGCAAATAGTATATATCAACATACCGTTACCAAAACCAAGACACATATTTTATTTAATAATTTCTGTAATAATCACATATTTAAATAATTCAAAAATACACGAGTCGTTATACTATTGGCTCATCCTTTGGAATGATAGGTTCACCATAGAAATTCTTGGATGGATCTATCTTGAATTCTTCATGTGCCACAGAGGGCATGGATGTTTGAGTTGTTGTAGAAGTAGACTCTTTGGGAAAGTAGTCTTCCATCTCCTCATAACTGAAATCCAATTTTCTCTTAGAAGGAAGCTTGTACCTTAATTTTCTTTTCTTTTGAGGTGCTTCTTGAATTTTCTGATCTTTAGATTCAGTGGTTTCAGATGGTTGTTCAGGAATTTGTTGTGTTGGTTTCACAACTTGCAACTTGGCCAAGATGGCAGCTTGCTCCTTCTTTTGTTTGAGCTTTTTAGCATCTAGAGCAGCTTGCTGCTTTTCTTCCTTCAATCTTGCCTTTTCTTCCCTTTTTGCTTCAACAAATTGAGGGTGTCCATCCACCACACAAATTTCCTTACCATTTCTGAAAACCTTGGCAATTCTCCTTTTTAGAACTGAATCTGCAGGATCTTTGTAGAATACTATAGACCTGGCCAACAGCTTCTTCTCATCAGGATTTGGTGTTTCATATACTGTGTCCAAAGGGTTCTTGAGTGAAGACTTTGGGTAGTTCACATTTGGCTTCATGATTAGATCTGCCTTTGGGGATTTGATGCAGGATGCCTCGCCTCTCTCCAAATAGTTCATGCTCGTATCATTCACAGAAATTTACCTGACTTGAGAGTGATGAATGACTGATTTTTCTGGCTTCTTTGCTAGACCAAATTTCTTTCGAATATCCTCATCAATTTTCTCCCAATTGATTGGACTAAACTGCTTCTTCTCAGCTGCTTTCAAAGTGGCTGCTGCTTCATTTATCAGATCAATGTTATCTTTAGCCGGTGGCTTTGTGAAAGCAATTGTTGGCACAATTGCTTTACACACTTGAATGTTAAGCACTTTTTGCTTTTGCTCCCCCTCACTTCTAGAACTCTCTTTCTCCCCCTTTTTGTTATCAGCAAGTTGAGTAGAGGAGGAGGTCTATACAGCCACAAGTTTCTGAAGCAAGTCTGTTTGTTGAGCTTGGTGTAGATGGATTGATGTAAGAGAAGCTTTCATAGCAACCATTCTTTTATCCAAGGAATCCACATTGGTTGCAAGATCAGAGTATTTCCTGAGCTTTCTTTTGATGTATGTCATTGTTGTCTCTGGAAGTCTAGCTTCCAACTTGTCAGAGATGTCTTTCTTAAGTTGATCAACTTCATTTTTGATGAGGGAGACATTTTGACTTTGTTGGTAGCCTAAGATTTGCTGTAGTTGGAGAGAAGCAAGATGTGCTTGCAGAAGCTTCTTGGTGCTAGCATTTGTGGTTGATTGAAGTGCAGACTGTGTTTGGATGATAAGTTGCATGAGTGTGGTCTTAAAATGGTGATCATCACATTTTTTGGAGAAGGCCTATGATGGCATGCTTGATCTAAAACTAGGGCATACTTCTCCCCCTATGTCCAATGGCTCTTCTTCACTATCTCCACCCTCACCTCCAAAGAATTCTTCTGAACCACCAGTCTCATAATCAACATCACCAGCTGTTGAGGGCAAAGCTGTGATGGCATCCTTAGCTCTTTGCATGGACTCGGTGGTGTGCACCAAATTAGGCATTCTTTCTGCATTGTCATTGCCATGTCCAGCTAGAAGTTGATATGCCGGAACAGGGTGAGTAAATATCTCAGCATCCAAGGAGATAGAATCTATAACAGCTTGAGTTTGCTGAGATAGTCCCTCCCTGTTTGCATCCTGGACATTCATTAACTCACTTACAATGACATCCACCCTTATATCTCCAGTACCTGCATTTCTCTCATTTTCTCTCTTTTCTTGCATCAAGGTCTCACCTTGGCTCCCCACCCTCACACCCTCACCTTCACCATCTAAGGTGGGACTCCTCACACTCACTTTTGCCAGTCCTGAACAAATGGACTGCATTGGATCACTCTTTTCCTCTCCTTTTTCCTGGAAGCAACCCAGACTCTCACTCAAGTCACTACCTTCCCTCAATCCTAATAATGATTACACAATTACTAATTCATCTGCACTTGTAACTATAGTTGAACTTTGGAGTTGAGCAGAGACACCCGACGGATGATAAATATCCATCGGGTTAGTAATTTGACAATCCGACGGATGACTGCTGTTAGGCACATCCGTCGGGATACAATCACTACTCGACGGATGAACAATATCCATCGAGTGAGTAGAAATGAATGAGTGTGGAGTGGAGAATATTGTAGACTCTGTGCAGATTGATGAAAATTTTGGCACATATGTCTCAACAGTCTCAGAAAGAAATGGCAAGTGAGCCAACAAATCATCTAGAAGATGATGCTCACTTGCATGGATTTTTGGCTTCTCCAACAAAGTTAAAGATGGAGAATATGGTTGAGATGTTTAAATCATGTCAACATTCAAAGAGTGTGTGAGAGAATTTGGTGTTTGAGGTGTTTCAATTTGTACAGATTTTGGCTGTGACTCTATATTTGTTGAAGCCACATAAATTTGACTTTGAGATGGTGCAGTAACTGGGTCTTTAGCTTCAGTTTGCACTGTGTGTGTACCTTGTGCATCCCCAAGGGTTTTAGTTTTCTTCTTTCTTGTATAAGTTTGTGGTGAACTTGTGTCCCTACCCCTTTTGTTCTGTGCTCCTGGTTGAGAGCTTGTTTCAATAGTTACATCCTTTTGGGAGGATGAAACTAGAATTGAGCTTTTGTCCTTATTAACAACCATAGTTTGTTGAGAAACTGTGGTGTGGCTTGGTTTGGGTACACTATGATCACCATCCTTATTCTTAGGGCTTCTTTGATTTTCACCCTGTCCCTCACCTGTGTTTCCACCTTCACACTCCCCTCTTTGTGTTTAGTGGATTTTACAACTGGCATCTTTTGAGAGACACCAGAGGGGGCTTTCTTTGTCTTTATATTTGAGACTTTGGTTTTGGTAGCTTGGGTAGGCATCTGTCTGGTCATTGACACAGATGCCACTGCTACACTAGAAGGAAAAGAAATGTTTGAGGTTAAAAGAGTAGAGACAGTTGAAATTACCTCACTTACCTGAGGTGCCTCAATTACAAGAAAGTAGAATAGTGGCACCTCTTTGTGGTGATCTGCTCTATTGAGATCTGCAATAAATCTTCTTTCCTAAACCCAACAATTTAACTTGTTGGTTGGGTTCTCAATCATAATATCCTCAGAGAGGTGGTTAGCAAGTATCATGAAAAATCTAGCATAATAAACACTCTTACCCCTCTTATTAAGCTCCCCTAACTTAAACCCCAACTCAAACAAGACTAGATCACTAAAATTGAAGTATTTATCAGTTACTAGCATGTAAAGCATGTTGAGCATGGAGATATTAACAGAATCAAAATTGCTAATTTTACCAGAAAATACTTTAGTAACTACATCACATAGGTAACTCCATTCTTTCCTAAGACCCAATCTCCTAATTTCACTTAATTTAGAGATGATGAGTGCATAACCCATGGAGTTTAACATGTTAACAATATCAGTGTCTGTATGTGGAGTAGTGACAGTATTATCAGGAATCCTAAAGCATGCTTTAACAATGTCACTATTAACACATAATTCCTTACCTTTAATAGTGAAAGTGATGGTCTTGTCAGTTGAGTTGTACACTGCAGTTGTCCATATCTCCTCCACAACCTCATAGTAGATAGTGGGAGACTCTAGCATGACATAGTTGAGCTTACAGCCTTGCACAAAATCTATCATTTTGTGGTAGTCGCCGGACTATTGAATCCCCTTGTTCACTAGAGCTGTGAAATTGTTCTTCTCATAGATAAAGCCAGTTTGAGACATGATTTTGACGATTGGTGCCATTGTTAGAGAGTAAAAATTGCAGAGAGAGAGGGTAATTGCTTTTGAGAAAGAAAGAAGTTAGAGCAGATGAATTGAGAATGATAAAAGAAAAGTAATGAAAATGAATTTTGCTTTTATACTCTCTCAAAAAATAACTGTAAAAAATAATAAAGTAAAATAAAGTGACCAACAAAAATTTCCCAAAATAGCCGTTTAAAAATAAACTGTAAAAATTCCATCACTTATCCGTCGTGTTATGCTTACAAACTATAAGTATACTCGATGGATAATGTTTAGAGAATTAACGGCTAGGATTCAGATAATTTGACGGATGAGGAAAAATCAGTTATCCGTCGAGTTATAAAATATTCCAGAAAAATAATTGATTTTATTAACAAATTGTATTCCAACGGATGATCGAACTCGATGGATAATGATCATCCGTCGGGATGTAAATTTTGACTTAGCCAATATTTCATCCAAGACTGAAAAATCAATTAAATTTCTGGCTGCTTGCAAAATATCTGAAAAGATTCAAGAATAATTAAGCATACCTAACTCCCTTACCAACCTTGAGAAGGTGGATTCATCCAGTGGTTTGGTAAATATATCTGCAAGCTATTTTTCACTTGGAACAAAATGCAGTTCCATAGTACCATTCATCACATGTTCCCTTGTGAAGTGGTACTTGATGTCTATGTACTTTGTTCTTGAATGTTGTACTGGATTTTCAGTGATGGAAATTGCACTTGTGTTATCACAGAAAATAGGAATCCTATCCACTTGTAGACCATAGTCCAACAATTGATTTTTCATCCATAGAATATGTGCAAATCAACTACTAACAGTAATATATTCAGCTTCAGCTGTAGAAGTAGAAACTGAATTTTAGTTTTTACTGAACCAGGACACAAGCTTGTTTCCTAGAAACTGACAGGTTCCTGTTGTACTTTTTCTATCTATTTTACAACCTGCATAATCTGCATCTGAATAACCAGTTAGATCAAAACCAGAATCTCTAGGGTGCCAAATGCCAAGTTTTGGTATTCCCTTAAGATATCTGAAAATTCTCTTAATAGCTACTAAATGAGATTCTCTAGGATCAACCTGAAATCTAGCACAAAGACAAGTAGCAAACATTATATCTGGCCTACTAGCTGTTAAGTACAGAAGTGAACCAACCATGCCCCTATAACTTGAAATATCCACAGACTTTTCAGTAGTCTTTAATTCAAGCTTAGTTGCAGTGGCTATGGGAGTTTTTGCAGATGTACAATCCATTAGATCAAACTTCTTTAAAAGATCATGAATGTATTTAGTTTTACTAATGAATATTCCATCACTAACTTGCTTAACTTGTAAACCAAGAAAGTAAGTTAGTTCTCCCGTCATGCTTATTTCATACTTACTTTGACTCAATTTGGCCAACTTTTTGTAAAGTTTTTCATCTGTAGAGCCAAATATAATATCATCTACATAGATTTGAACAAGTATACTAGAGCCATTAACATTTCTAAAGAATAAAGTTTTATCCATAATACCTCTTGTGAAGTGATTTTCCAAAAGGAACTTTGATAAAGTGTCATACCAGGCTCTAGGTGTTTGCTTCAGTCCATAGAGTGCTTTCAAAAGATACTAGACATGATTTGGGAAATTTGGGTCTTCAAAACCAGGAGGTTGACTAACATAGACTTCCTATTCCAAATCTCCATTTAGAAAAGCACTCTTGACATCCATTTGATAGACCTTGAAATTAGCATGGGCTGCATAGGCTAAGAAGATTCTGATGGCTTCAAGTCTTATAACAGAAGCAAAGGTTTCATCAAAATCTATTCCTTCTTGTTGGAAATAGCCCTTAGTAACCAATCTAGCTTTGTTCCTGACTACTATGCCATTTACATCCATCTTGTTTCTGAATACCCATTTGGTGTCTATTGGATTCTTTCCTTTAGGCTTGGGTACCAGCTTCCAAACATTGTTCCTTTCAAATTGGTTTAGCTCTTCCCGCATAGCTAAAATCCAATCAGGATCCAACAGAGCTTCTTCTACCTTCTTTGGTTCTTCCTTAGAAACGATGCTGCTGTACAGACATTCATCTTGAGTTGCTTTGCTTGTCTGAACTCTAGAAGATGCATCATCAATAATTAGCTCATAGGGGTGATCTCTTGTCCATTTTCTCTATTGTGGTAGATTTGCTCTAGATGAAGTGGCCCCATTGTTGTCTTGATGTGTGACTGAGTTTTGACTATGAGAAACTTCCCCTGAGTTAGTGAGTCTTTGATTTGAGAGAGGAGAACTTTCTGTGAGTGATCTACTTTGACTTTCAGCTTCTCTCAATGACTCGACGGATGAAGCACTTTGAGTTCCAACGGATGAGGCTGATTATCTCCCAATGGATGATGCAGATTGTCTCCCGACGGATGAAGCATTTTGTAACTCGATGGATGTTGAGTTATTAGCTTCATTAGTTGTAGATGTTTCTGCACTATCCTTAGTTGTAGTTTCTTGATCACCTTCATCATCACTGTCATCACTAACCATCTCTACATTGTCAAATTTGAGGCTCTCATGGAAATTGTTAGGTCTCAATATATTTGTAGAAGGGGGTTGAATACAAACAATACCGTTTAATCGAATAAAATGTGGAATAAAAAAGTGAAACAAAATTCAAGTTAAATAAAACTATTATTAAACTTGAAAGGTGTTACAACAACGGTATCGTTTACAAGGGATTAATCTCAAATAAATTATTCCAAATCTAGAATAAATTTGACATGAACTTTTTCTATTTTTGTAATAAAAAGGATCAAATGCTAAATGCAATTTGAGATTAAGTTCTAGGGATTTTGATCCGCTAGATAGTTACACAAGAACAAGAAAAGGATTTCTAGTGGATTAGATTTAACAAAGAATACTAGAAATAAATGATCTGTGAAATTGCAATAAGTTCTCTGCAGTTTTCTTTTGTTTTGTGTTCTGCTGTGTTTGATATTCAATGCACTGCTTCTTTTCAAAATCAGCTTCAGTTCTTTTATATTAAATCAATCCTTGATTTAACTGGCAAGACAATCCTTTCTGCTTAGCATGACAATCCTTTTAACTGGTAGGACTTTCGGTAGGACTATCCATTGAACTGATAGAACTTTCGGCAAGACAATCTAAATGAACTAGCATGACTTTCGGTATGGCTATTGATTGTCATACCGATTGTCTTGCTAATACAAAAGATAGTCTTGTTGGATTAAAACAGATTTTAATCAAATAATAATTCTGAATTAATTAATCAATTAATTCAATTAATTAATAAATTAATCTTTGCAGATTTAATTTATTCTCTTAATTAAATTATATGACTTAATTAATTAATAGAGAATTAATACTAATCTTGAGCAGCAACCATTCTTCTGAAAATCTTCTGAAAATCACTGTCAATTATGAATCAATTCCACCACTTCAATGTTGACACTCGATGTACTGTCTGGTTCATGAGTGACTAACTTCCGTGACGTTTCTTCATGCCTTGACTTTGATACTCTTGATTTTCTTCAGACTAAATCCTTGTAATTAATTGATACCCTGACGAGATCTCTGTCACTTGATTAAATCCACAATCTTGATTTATATCACTGAGGCTTGATCAATTTCTTGAGATTCTTCCAGTGAATGAAGTCCTCAAGTCTGTAGACGAACAATGTTACTTAATCCTTTGACATATGTTACTTTGAGAGATCTCTCTGACGATAGAACCACTATTTACTTGTTACATCCTTATTTGAGTTGAGTTAAATCCTCGAATAAACAAATAGGTTATGACATATGCCTTTAAATCTCCCCCTATTTGTTTGTTAGACAATAACAACAAATACCTAGAGGATAACTCAACTAACAAATAAGAAAAAGATATAAACAGTAATGCAAAGTAAATAGCAGAAAAGTTCTGGATTATATTTAACATTTTCCAGATTCCAAAAGAAATTTACAAGTGAATACAAGATAGATGTTCCTCTAGACTGAACATATAACTACATTAGTCTATCTTGATTCATAAAGCCCTAATCATATTACATTAAGTTTTGAGCTAATTGAATTCAGTTGTCTTCTCTTCCGAATTCACCTTCTTCCAAATCTTGAAGCAATTCCTTGTCAAAGACACGATCCTTTTCAGAAGTGAAGCTGGCTAGTCTGACTGGTTGAACTCCAACTGACTTTAGCTTATTCTTGAACTGATTGTACCTTTTAATATTCTTTTCACAATAAGCTTGAATCAGATCAGCTGCTTGAGTTTTCAACATGGATGAATATCCAGCAGTTCTTAAGTGATGTTCCATCCAGACAAGATGCTTAGCTGAGTAGTCTTTAAGAGATTGTGAATCGAGCTGGAAAATTTGAAGACAGTCAGACTTAAAGAATCTTACCTGATGAGGATTGTTGACCACTTGAGGACTAGCCCTGCTGGCAAACTCTTTGAGCCTTTCTCGAAGAATTTTATTCAATTCTGAGCTTCTTTTGACTTTGTTGAGAAGAACCCAAATCTCTGATAAAGAACGATTCTCAAACAGATGAAGTGATACCTTGAAAGATCCTTCGCTCTGACAATATACAAATATGCTCATTTCATTTAGAGATCTGTCAAAGGCAGCTGTGATCCTTGAGACTTCAGTCTTTATAGCATTCATGTACACATCATTTTTTGGATTAGAGATCTCCAGCTTGTCTAGAAGATGTAGAAACTGCCTATCATTGTTTGTGCTCTGCTGAGGCATATCAAGTACTCTCCTAGCTTCATCCCATTTTTCACCAATCTTCAGTCTGACATCTCTTCTCCTTTCTTTAGCTTTAATGTCATGAAGACGTTGCTTTTCAAGAGTTTCTGTTCATTCAATGTTTTTCCTCATATCAATGATCTGGGATACCTTTTTGAGTTCAGCTTCTTTTCTTTTCAACTCTGACTGCTGCTGCTGAAACTCTTTCTCAAAAACAGGATCCACTTGAGCTTCCTCTTCCCATTCTCCAAAATCACTTTCCTCCTCAGCTTCAAAGACACCATCTTTATCTTCCAAGACTGGTTCAGTGGGAATGTCAAAAATATCAAAGTCATCCTGTTCACCACTATAGTAGACATCATCAGCCTTCCCTGTGCCTCCAGTAGAAGAATCTTTTTCTTTTCCCTTTCCATTTCTCCCCCTTAGTTGAGGAATCCTCTATAGACTTTCCCTTAGATCCTCCATGACCTCCATCACCTCCAGAGCCTGAGCCTCCACCAGACGGCCCTTCAAAGAAAGTCCTTTGTTCTTCATTAGGGCAGTGAGAATTTTTGATCATGAAGTACAAGTGCTTCATCCCTTCATTGAGATGTTCCATGCCCGTCTCTATCTTCAGAAATCTGGAGGAATCCAGTGAATGATTCATTTCAACCAAGTCTTCAAGAGAAGTCATTCTTGTATGGAGAGAGCAGAAGTTTGAAATGTCTTCAGCTGATAATGTTGGAGATGCCTGGATTGAGTTAAGCTTTGGTACAACAGAAGTCTTCAAATCTGATATTTCAGTCCTGATGAGAGCCAACTGATTATTGACAGAGGTGGAAGAAGAAGACCGTTCAACCACTTGTGCTTTGAATGATCGAGCCTCAGCCTGAATTTTTGCAAGTTGTTCTTTCAGTTCAGCAATTTGAGCTAACAGATTTTCAGTGTTTGTGTCTGTGTGTGCGCTCACCTGAATATCTCTCCTGTTTGTGACACTCAACTCACGTGCTTGTGTATCTCTCAATATTATTGCTCGTGAGGAGTCTTCGTGATGCTGATCTTCTGTACCTGCATTTGAAATCACCCTAGCCTCTTCAAGAGAGGTCAGTGGTGGTGCAATGGGAATTCGCGAGTCCCGATCCTCAGTCAAACCTATCTTTTCATGTGAAATAGATGTCTGAATTGCTTCAGGGATAGATTGACCGAGTTGCCCTCCACTTTCTCCAGATAAATCTGCGAGTGGAGAATCCCGTGAGGGAGCTAGAGGTGTTGGATCTGGGAGGGGAGAAAATGACTCTATTAAAGGTGGCTGAGAGTCAGATTTTCCCTCAGAAGCATGTGACTGCTCTTCTGCCGTAACTATGGCAGGCACTGTAACCGACTCAATGTGCACTCCTCGCTCCATGTCCTGAGTATCATCTATTGGTCTGCATGCTTCCATTGTGAGTAATGGAAGTGTGCTTGACTCAGTACAGGATGCCATGGCCCTATGGCGAATTTCAATAGATTCATCCTGTTGATAGAATGTCTCTAGTAACTGTTCACTGGCCATATCAAAGTCCATGTCCTGTTGGGAGGACAAGGATGGGCTTTCAGATGCCTCAGTAAATGTTCTTCTTTTCTTGGGAAGAGGCAGAGCTGAGGGTTCATTCACATCCACCAACATACTACTTCCTACTAACCTTCTAGGCAACATTTTAGATAGTGGGGGAGAGGTTGAGATAGGTTGTGACTCTGTGTTTGGCTCTATGACCTGGGATTGAAGCTGTGGTTCTACAACTTCATGGTCAGTCCTATCAACCACTAGGGGTCTTTCAACAGAAGGAGGAATAGTTTTAGTTTGAGGAATTATTACCTGCAGAGGAAGAGCATCTGATGTTTGAGTCTGGGTGGTTTGAACCACTGGAGGTTGAGCTTAATGTTCATGACCGGGAAGATTGAAGATAGGTAAAGGAATGTAAGTGGCCATGAAAGCAGATACAAGTACTGGAACTTGCATGAATTTGAAGGTTGTGTCTTGGCGTGTGTAAATCTTTTTTCTTACTGGAGGGGGTTCAGTTACTGAAGAGTTAGCAAAAAGAGCTTTATGCTCAGGTAAGAGAAGATGTTCTGCTATGAGCATGAGAAAACGAGCGTAGTAGCATGAAACCCTATGATTTGTAGAATGATCACGTAAAGCAGTAGTGAGACGTCTCAGAAGAATGGGTAAAAGTAGTTTGCCAAAATTGATCCTTTGATTGAAAACAACCGCAAGACCAATATACTGCAGAGTGGAAGTGATGTTGTGAAAGTTGGATTTAGTGCAGTTGGCAAATACTTTAAAAAGTGTATCGAAGAAAATGTCCCATTCAGAAACCAAATTGGATTTAGACAACTTGGTTAAGTTAATCACCCCGTGATAGTGAATAGCATGGAAAAAGTTTGAAATATCATTTTTAGAGGGCAAATTACAGAAATTGTCCAATGGAAAATTTAACGCTCGGTTGACGACTGTTTCATCAACTACATACTGTGTGTTTGCCACGGTGAATGAAAAAGATTTAAAATCATCGGTCACAGTAGAGGTTGTGCAAATCAGTCTGAGCAGATCGATATTTAAAAGCACGTTTGATTTAATAGCAGAGCTAACAATCGAATGGTCATTTAAAAATCTAATCCACGGCTTAAATTTTTCCACATCACATTTTTCTAGATTAAAATAACCAACAAGATTATGCGAGACAATTTGGAAATTGAGAGCCATTAAAAAAATATAATAAAACACACACTTTAAGAATTTTAAGAGTAATATTAAGAAAATTCGAATTAATTAAATTAATTTAATAATTCGAATTAAATCAATTATATCCAAAAAATTTAGAAAGTAATGTATCTCGTTAATGTTCTTAATTCACAATAAAAGATCTGAAAAACGCACAAGACACAAAACAAAAAATAACTAAAAATACCCAAAAACAAACAAAAATTGATTTTGAAGGGAACAAAAATGAAGTGAAATTTAAAAATAAAAAAATTGGGCAGCACTTCTGTATGTATATACGTGTATGTATATATAACAGGAGTAAAAAGTTATGCTGAGTAAAAACTCGAGCAAGGAAGTATCAATGGAGGTTTGAGATCGAATTGAGAGAGAGAAACAAAAGAGAGAAAAAGAACTGTTGGAATTTTGAAAACTGAACTGAATGATTTTACAAAACAAAACAAGAAATTGTTAAGTAGAACAACTGGTATGACAATTGAGGAAAGTCATACCGATTGTCTTCCCGATTGTCATACCAGGCAATTGAGAAAACAAAAATACTAATAATATAACTGGTATGGCAATCTGATAGTCATACTGATTGTCATACCAGTACAAAATAAAAACAAATATTATCTGATATAAATTTTATTACTGGCATGATAATCAATAGTCATACCGATTGTCTTGCCAGTTATAAAATTAAACTGAATTAAAATTAAACACATATATGTACTGGAATGACTTTCAGCAAGACAATTTCAATTGTCTTGCCGATTGTCATTCTAGTATAAAATAAACTTATACACAGAATTAATACTTATAGTTTCAGAATAAATTTACAAAAACAAAAGCAATATTTCAGAAATAATTATATTTTATTCAAAAAATAGATTTCTGTTGAATTTTAGCAAATAAAATTCATAGAAAAATATTTTTAGAGAATATAAAATATTCTGAGATATTAAAATTAACAAGTAGAATAAATAAATAAGATAAGATAATAAAACTTACATAGAAATAAGCAAGTATTATGGAAAATATGTTAAAATAAATTTGCAAATGAATTTTTCATTTATGAAAAATTCATTTGTAAATTCATTCAAGAACAGATTTCAGATATTAACAAGTTTAATCACTAAAGCTATTCAACATACCCAATTTACCAACTAATCTGGTAAATGTTGATTCATCAAGAGGGTTAGTGAAAATATCTGTTATTTGTTCTTCTGTTGAAACAAAAAATAGTTCAACAGTACCATTCATGACGTGCTCTCTAATAAAATGATACCTGATGTCAATGTGCTTGGTCCTTGTATGCTGCACAGGGTTGTTGGTGATGGCTATTGCACTTATATTGTCACATAGAATAGGTATTTTGTTCAATACAGAGCCATAGTCCCGTAGCTGATTCCTAATCCACAAGATCTGAGCACAGCAGCTTCCAGCAGCAATATATTCAGCCTCGGCCGTTGAATTGGAAACTGTTTGCTGTTTCTTGTTGTACCATGAGACTAGTCTGCTACCTAAGAATTGACAACTCCCTGAGGTGCTTTTTCTATCAACAACACTTCCTGCGTAATCTGAATCTGTATATCCAACAAGGTTAAAACCAGATTCTTTAGGGTACCAAATACCTAGATTTGGTGTTCCCTTATGATATCTCAAGATTCGTTTAACAGCAACGAGATGAATATCTCTAGGATCCGCTTGGAACCTTGCACATAAGCATGTAACATACATAATATCTGGTCTACTTGCAGTAAGATAGAGTAACGAGCCAATCATACCTCTGTAGCTTGTGACATCTACCTTAATGGAGTTTTCACATGGTCCAAGCTTGACAGCTGTAGTTGACGGAGTCCTTGCTGATGCAAAATCCTCTAGATTGTACTTTTTGAGGAGTTCCTTTAGATACTTAGATTGACAAATAAAAGTTCCATCTAACCTTTGATTTACTTGTAATCCAAGAAAGAACTTCAGCTCTCCCATCATGCTTATTTCAAATTTACTGTGCATTAACTTAGCAAATCTCTTACAGAGATTATCATTAGTAGACCCAAATATTATATCATCCACATAGACTTGGACTAATATAGTATCATTCTTATGCTTTTTAGAAAAGAGAGTTTTGTCTATGACACCTCTAATAAAGCTATTTTCAATAAGAAATTCATAGAGAGTGTCATACCATTTTCTCGGAGACTGTTTGAGTCCATAGATAGCCTTGAAAAGAAAGTAGACAAAATTCAAATGATCATGATCTTCAAAACCAGGAGGTTGCTCTACATATACTGTAATAACCCCAATTTTTGGAAATTTTTGAAACCCTGATGAATAGTAACTTTTGCTGATGATGCTGATTAAGGAAAATTATCAGACTACACTATATAGGAGTACTGTTATGAAAATTCTAAGATCGTATTAGTATTCCATAAAGTAAATAAGTGTATGTAAAGATCGTGAGAATCCAAATTCGAACACTTTGATTTTTTCCCGAAAATCCACCAGATACCGAAAGAATTGAGTATAAGGTAACATGATTAAAAAGATTTAAATTCAAGGATTATAAGAGGGGATTATAAAAGGAATATAAAATATTGAGAAAGGGTAGGGGAACCCAAATAATAAGACTCCGGATATGATCCCTCGAACGATAAACGCGAACGAAAGTTAAGCGAACCGTATAACAGATCAGCGATCATTAGCCAAGTAATTAGGAGTTAATCAAAGGGGTTAGTGGATGATGATGTCATCACACCAACAAGAGGAAGACAAGTGTAACAAGATGACATAAGTAGATGACATAAGCATGACCAAATGGGAAGGGTTGGTTGGTTGATTGTGAGCCACATAATTTTTACCATGGTAAAAGGTTAATTAAAAAACAAAAAGGAAGCAACAAAGCAAACACATTCATTTCTCTCCCCCCCCCCACCCATCTCCTTGCTCACGGTTTTTTGAAGAAAAAAAAGAAGAAAATTTCCAAACCCAAGCTCCACTCAATTATAATTCAAGAGGTTTGTTTCCTTGGATTCTATATTTCATAACTAAGAAGAGCAAGTAGTTTGAGTGCTTGAATCCAAGGTTTGCTAGCTCAAATAAATCATTTTAGTTTAGGGTGAATAGTAACTTTCAAGAACAAATTTCTGATTATTGATTTTATTTGTAAGGTCAAGGTAGCTTAAGCATAGATTAAGGCTTCCATGGGCATTCCAAGGATCTTTCATTGATTAAAAGCTTCAAGGAAGGTATAAAACTTCAAACCCTAGTTTTACTTTGAATATTTAGGAGTGGTTTTGATTAATATAGTTCATGAGAAGCATGATGCTTGTGTGTTTAAATTTTGGTTGGGTTTGTAGTGATTGGATTTTAATTAAGGTGTTGATGATTGTTAATGGAGGAATAGTAGTTTAAATGTTTAAGCATGAATTGAACCTTGTTTGATTTAGTAGTTTGGTTGAATTTGAAGATAGTATGATATTGGATTAAATTGAGATTCTTGGGCTTATTATGACTGAAATCAGTAGCATTGATGTATATCTTGAGTTGTTGTTTATTGGTAGTTGGATTGATATGATTTGGAATGGTAAAATTTGGGAAATCGCGTAAACATAGCCGTCGTAATGCCCGATTTACCTTTGACTGTTTTGTTCTTAACTTCAGGACCCGTGAACTCACTGTTAGGTTCTGACCATTGCCATGTTTAGATATTTCATGTTACGAGCTTCGTTTTGATGTGTGGTTCGCTTGAATCCGATGTACGATTTAGGAGAAACGACCGTTTTAAGTAACGACATTTCGCGAACGAACCATTACCCCTCGCCTTACTTTGAAACCTTGGTTAAGGCCCTTAAATGACTAATTGGAGTATGAAACAATTATGTAAAGTGGATTAGGCAGTTGGTAGAGTACTCGCGAAAGAATCGCCTTAAAATTTTTAATGGTTAATTTATTAAAAATGGTGGAGTCGAGGGTACTCGAACGACTTATGTGATTTGTTAAACGTAGAAGTGACCATAAGCGAACGTTAGGGTTCAATTGGTTAAAGTCTAGTTTCTTAATCGACCGGGGTTTAATTCCGACTTATATTGTTGTTCATAGGTTATCGGACCCATTCTAAGCTTAAGTCTATCCGGGAACACTCAGGTAAGTTTTCTACCCGTTATACTGTTGTTGTGATGTATATATGTATATACATTATCTTGTGATAGATGCATGATGGTTATTAGCAAATCTTGCGATATATTGGAGCATGCTGATATGGTTTATATGCATGCCTGTTTCGTAATCTTGATATCTAATTGTTGATTCAAATGCTTATAAGTTGCATAATACCTATGCTAGAGATAAGCAGTAGTTGCGTATACCCTTGGTATAGGGGACCCAAAGGTGAACAATTTCTAAACTGGGAGACGATGTTTTTAAGTATATTATATATATATACATATATATATATTTATATATATAAGTTATAGTTTTCAAAACTATTAATCGAATAAGGTTTATTCGATAACTTTATTTTATTTAATGAATATTATTTTGAATATTCATTCGAAAACTTATGACTCCGTTTATTTTATTTAATGAATATTATTTTGAATATTCATTCGAGGACTTATGACTCCGCTTATTTTATTAAATAATATTCTTTATTTTATTAAAGAATAATGTTTCGATAATCAAACTTATTTTTGATTATTCAAATAAAGATCGTACTTTCGTATAAGTATATCTTTGGTTATTTATTATTCATTTCAAGTATAAGTTTTAAAACTTCTACTTCAATTATTTTTATAAAGATTATCCTTTATGGGAATATTATTTAAATAATAATATTCAGATATTTTCTAATATATCGGGACTGATTTATTTCATTAAATCAGCATTACTCCAAACATTCTTAAAAAAAATTCGAGTCTTCAAAATGATTTTTAAAGGTTAGGGCGGGCGGATCCCAAAACTCATTTTTTTTATATTTAAGATCTTCCTTTCGAAGGGGATTTAAATACTCACTTAAAACCTGAGGGATCCGGCTCTGTGGTGTATTTTATACTCGCAACAAGGTTGTTGTTTTGATAAAAGAGTTTTTGATTACTTACCCAACACTCGGGAAGTAAAATTCTTGGAACAAGTTAATCCATTAACAGGCATCGCCTGGGAAATATCGGTGAGTTTTCCTTTCCAACTAGATACGACTTCTTGGTGGAGCCGTATCAACAAGTTTCTACTTGGGGAAAGGGGGGACGAGCTTTACGTTTCAGAGTCATGTATTTCATCTGAACTAGGAGTGGCGTAAGTGGTCGAGTGGCGCCGACCCAACCTTATTATATTGGCCTAAATGGCCTGGAAGTTCCGCTAAGACGGTCCATTCCTTAGGAGTCCAGGGTTCGGTTGACAAGTAAATCCGACTGTTCTCCTCTACATGTAGAAAATGGTGGGGTTGCACTACTGCGACTGATCATCGTAAGTGGTCTTCCTGGCGTGGAAAACTACCGTAATGAGTTCATCATCCAATTGGATATTTCTGTAACACTACCCAGAGCACTTCGATAGAAAGGCTATGGCTGGGCGATTGTTGAATGTTGGCAGGGTCGAGTTTTCAAAATGATGTTTTCATCAAATGAAGTATCTCGTAACTTCATTTCATTTTGATGATATTTCAAAGATTAATTCTATACAAGTTTTGTCGTGTAGCTTCATCCATGGGATGAACTATTTATACCTTGAACGGTGGTAGTTCAAGTAGTATTCAGAAAAAGATATAAGTATATTGGAGTATCTTGTAACTTCATCTTTTCAACTTATATCTAGTTAATGATTATCTTATGAATGACAAAGGTTTTCAGAAAAACGTTGAGACAAGGTTAGATATATGAGATCACCTTGCAACGATATTTTTATACAGTTATAAACTGGAACTCTGTGTATATTATACATGTCAGAGGATTTCAAAGATTGTGAAAAGTATATATGTATATATATACTGAATATTTTGCGACTTGGTCGCGTTAAGATATCAACTTGGTTCTTTTCTTCTTGACCAAGACTTTCATGAGTACTACGAGAATGCTCATATATTGTTAATTATTATACATATTATTTCGGTGGGCTTGTTGCTCACCCTTGCTTTCTTCTTTCATCACACAACAACAGATAGACAAGATGAACAGGACCAAGCTCCCAATTTACGAGCGGATAGGAAACGTTCCGCAGTTTCTTGTAGGCGTTGATGCTGCTGTAGCTGAGGTAGGAAGTACCAATAGGCTAGGCTTTCAACTTCTGATGTACCGGACTTATGTATATATATGAATTGTAATAATGGCAAAAAAATGTAAATTTATTCAGAAACCCTCTTGAGGTGTAATGGCTTATAATATGGAATAAAATGACTTGTGTTATTTTTGGTATTCATTTCTGAGACTATAACTTGTGGTGTGTGTGTGTATATTGTGGGGTCACAGTACGCAGTAGTTGGTTGACTGTTAAGATTAAGTATTGATAAGGGAAATGGAACTCGTGATAACCCGAATCCCCGACCCCGGATTTGGGGGTGTTACAGAAATGGTATCAGAGCTAAGCGTTATAAACCTCAGATATGATGTGACGTTAAGATAATACGTTCACTAAGATAATAAGAACTCTTGCCAAGTTCATAGTCGGGCGCCCTAACGTAGTACTGACAGTTAAAACTCTTATGGGAACCCTTATAAATATCGTGATAGAAGCGTAGTTCGTTATCGTATATGGTAGCGGGACTCCGAACCCTGAGGTTGAGGAGCAACAACGCGATGATGTTTTATTACTTATTGGAGATCAGATTGTGGATCCGATAGAGCGTTCTAATGAGGGACCAGATGATGTTTTCCCAGAGGGATTGTTGCTAAAAAGGATCCCGTGGGAGATCCTGACAAGAATGAAGAAAGGACCGCTGAGGAATTGATGACCGTAGTCAGGGCGACTGCCAAAGGTAGGATTGGCCGGTTACTACCGGAGGTTCGTTCAAGTTTGCAAAGATCGCATCTCATGTAATGCGGCTTATATGTAAGACTAAGAAGTTTGAATGGACAGAGAAATGTGAGAACAACTCCCAAGAACTGAAGCAAAGATTGGTGACGACCCCTATGTTGGCGTTGTCAGATGGAAAAGGAGATTTTGTGATGTGTAGTGACGCTTCGCATAAGGAATTAGGGTGCTTCTTATACAACATAACAAGGTAATCGCGTACGCGTCAAGACAATTAAGGGAATATAAAATTCGATATCCCCGCCCATGAGCTTGGGCTCGTGGTAATAGTTTTGCCCTAAAGATTGGAAGTACTACTTGTATGGAGAGAAGTGCGAGATTTACATAAGCCATAAGTGCTCTAGTACATTTTCACGCAGGAAGAGTTCAACATGCGCCAGAGGAGGTGGTTAGAGCTAATCAAGGATTACGATTATGAGATTCTTTATCATCCAGGGAAAGCCAAAATGGTGGCTAATGCCCTTAGTATAAAAGAGAGACTCAAGATGAAAATGTCTTTGGGAGAGTTGATAAGAGATTTTGAGAAAATGGAAATAGAAGTGAAGGTAACCGGAGCCGGTACCGAAAAGCTGTTTGAGATTGCAATACAGCCCGAATTCTTGGAAAAGATCATATTATGCCAAGAAAAAGTGATGAATGAAGGCAGAGAGCCAATAAATAGAGAAGAGATTAATACCGAGAAAGATGATAAGGGAATAATGAGGTATTCCTACAGAATTTGGGTTCCAAACGTTCAAGAGCTTAAGGACGAGATCTTAGATGAAAGCCATAGTTCTAGGATTAAGATTTAGGGCAAACCCTGAATGCAATAGTCAGGGAGGTCTCCATCAAGATAGAAGGAACCCATAACATAATGAAATGGAAACTGAGGATTTAAAATATGTAAGATGACCCCGATTATGGGGAGGAGGAGAAAATATTTCATACTGAGAAAACAGAAGTCGAGCAAGATAGGGAGAACTAGGACGGTACTCCTATGGGGCAATTCATGGACCTGCCTAAACAAAACTTATACTTTTATCCCCAACCACCACCTTGAGGAAACAATGCGGTAGAAAATTCTTTCATGACCTTTAAGTCGCTAAGCTCTCAGAGTTCCAAGGAACAGGTTGACCCAGTCGAGGCAAGAGCCTGGCTAAAGGAAATATAGGAATCATTTGAGATTCTAAATGATTGACGAAGCACAAAAGACTATTTTTGTCACTTACCCCCTAAGAGAGAGGCCACCCGTTGGTGAAAGGCCAAGAAAGGCATGGGGCCAGAGGTTATAATAAACTGATTAAAGTTCAGACAATTGTTTTCGGGAAAGTACTTCCCAAGGTTATGGAGGTAGTGTTAAAGCTTTAGAACCAGAACAAAAGCAGGACGAGTATGATGAATTATGAATCTAAGTTGTAAAAGTTGTCAAGATTCGTTCTGAGGACACGAATCTAGAATGACGGGATGTTTGAAATCAATGCTTATGTTGTGTTGGTTCATGTAATGGTTGTAATGGAAATGAAAATAAAAGACTGAAAAGGGCAGGAGTATAAAGGGATATAAAGGAAATAGAGTTGAGAAGTGATAAGGGAGTTAGGTATGGGAAACCCTAAGAAACCCTTGCAATAAATATAGAGAAGTGTGTCATCATCAGCGCGATGGTGACTGATCATGAGATAAATTCAAGGTTTGAAGGCATAAGCGATACGTATAGTTAATTCCCTTGAAGTTGACAGTATTCGATGAAAACTTGAGATAGATCGATTGATTAATAAGGAAACACGGATGGACTGAGGAGACAAGAAAGTAAGAAATTAGAAAAATTGGATGAAGGAAGTGACCTTCAAGAATGTGAAGTGTAAGTAACACATGTGAATTGATACCCAAAAAGGGGGACGTCAGACATAAAAGATATCCCAACGTTGAGATTACTGTTGAGATAAATAAAAGAAGTAAATGAGTAGTTAGAACTAAAAGGTTCACGTTGAATACGACCAATATCTTCTATAACATCCATGTTATCATTACTGAATCAGGTAAGAAAAGTAGATAACCGTAGTTATCTTTTGGAGGCCGTATTGATTGACCTCATTTTGAATACAGATGTTATTGTGAAATTAGGCATATACTATCGAGATGGGAATGATTGAATAAGATACCCTTATCAGGGATATATGACTTAATTTATCCACGTAAGGATGCAAGTACCTTTCTAAAGGTGGAATTAAGGACATAACCTCAATAGCTTGAGATGAACCATGGGGGATGCATAAAGGATGGCATTTTACCCTTAATAGGGATATTATGAGTTGGGTAGTATGGAACGAAGGACTAAGGTAACAACAACCTTTAAAGATCAGTAGAGAAATTTTTCAGAAGTACTTAAACAATGGTTCTAGTATTAGTAAATGGTATCTTGATATGCCCTGTACCTAGGAAGTACCAGATGAAGAATTTAAGGATAACCTTAGAGGTTTTACAAGGAAAAAGGTAATATTCAAAGTTCTCAAGAATAGAAATTTTGATAAAAGGGAATGTGACGTAATTATAATAATGCCAGGTGGGGCACGTGTTGAACCATAAGAAAGTATAGATCGACCCAATGAGGGTCGAGATTGGTGAAAACAAGAAGGACCCAAGATAAGAGACATCCTAAGTATGATCGAGAGTCGGTCGTGACAATGTTCACATCTAAAGACTGAGGCAATAACTTATGGAAAAATGGTGATATTTTTTTTCTCACTAAAGCTTAAGGATGAGCATTTTCACACAAGCAGTGATTTGAAATGAGGTAGAAAATTGATTGGAGGTGGTTAAAATGACATTGATTGTAAGGAAATTTTACTATCAGGAAAGGCCAAAGAGGTGGCCGACACTTTAAGTGTAAGAGAGCAATTATAGGCGCTCGTGCCAGAGGAATACAGTGACGATGGTTAAAGCCGTGAAGGTTGTATTATGGTTTGGAAGATTGATATTCCTTCTGATGACTGTGCAATACCCAACCGTAATAGTAGTTTGGTAAAGGTTTAATTCGTGTAATCGCCATGAGTGGGCTATCTATCTTAGAAGGTACTATCTTGAGATAAGTCAGGACCATGTTACGAAATGACTAAATGAACCTTTGAGATGCATGTCTCCCAATAAAGACATATGGTTAATAATGGTATTAACCTGCTATCATTGCTTTGATTGAAACTCTTCTGCAATTTTATTTGCTTCATGTCATGAAAGTATGTCAGGATCTGGAGTGTTCTTCATGAATTATGAATGGTGATTATGTTAACTCCTTAGAAGAATTTGATACGACAGGTATGGACTCCGCATGGTTAGCTATTAAGATTCCAAGGAAAACGAATGACGATAGTAGGTCAGTGGTGGACCATAGTAATGCAGCAACGGTTCTTTGAATAATGAGCCGATTACAACCGTGAGAGTTGTAGTGTAATGGATGTTGAGATTGGGTACCACTAATCGGTTTGTGGTGATGTATAAGTTATCATTAATAGACTAATTAAGTCGATTATTTACCTATTGAATACTTATTCCTTCTTATCAATAGAGAGCCGTATTACTATACGAGGAAGGTTGCGGTGTAAGCATAGAATTCTAGTAACGATGATGTCTAGAATGAGATCCCAGATTCGATTTTCGACGTCGAGGGAGTTTTAAAGGTGATTGTGTATAAGCTCGAGCAAGAGCATGGGTCCATAGAATGATGGACAGAATATCAAAAATATTTAGGCATGTAAAATGCGATGCTATAATACTTGATGTTGATATATATACATATATGTTTTGTTCTCCTATGACAAACCTCTATACTTCAGAGGTAGATTCCAAGCCAGATATTTTGTGGCAGTATATTTTATATATATACAATTCTCTTCAATTCAGTCTTTTCTCTCCTTTTCATTTTATATAAGCTGAGAAGAACAACCCTTCCAGAAGGGGAGGTATTGCCGAATGACTATCTATCTGTGTGATAGAAGCCTAGTAGGATACCACATGTTGTTTAATTGCTTGTCAAGTACTAAAGGCTGGCCACCTTCTGTACTAACTATGCAATATAACAAGTGTTCATGATCATAGTGATCTCTCAATAAATTCTTTTACTTCTATATGAATGACTAAGCTTTTGAAGATAGAAGCAGCTAGAAAGGAGTAGTACCAGTGCGGTGGTATTCCGAATCTAACACGTTCGTGATACTAAGGTTGACGTGGTTATTAAAAGGTTATAAAACTCTAGCGAGTAAAGGTATATCTAGAATAGTATTCTGTACGGAAGATAGTAACGCTTACGAACAAGAAAAGAAGGAGTATTGAGAAGCAAAAGCTATAATGCTAGAAGCTATGATGAGAGTCTGTGCAATAAGACTTGAAAGAGTTTGGAATGATCACTTAACGCGGATTGAGTTTTCTCACGATAATAGATCGTATGAAAGTATCGAGATGTCGCCTTATGAGATCCTTGAGGGAAGACAATGTCGATCTCCCTTATGTTAGGATGAGGTTGTAGAGCGCAAGATGCTCGGACTTGCAGTAGTCCAAAGAACTGATAAGTGGCATTTTATACCACTTAGAACGTCTTAAAATGGCTTAAATTGGTGTCTTGAAATCAAGTATTTTGTGTATTTGATACATTTTTCTAGTGTTTATGCATTTTAGGGTATTAGTTGCATTTCGGAGAAGGAATCATCAAGAATAAGCCTTGGCATGTGTTCACCATTGCGAGAGGAAAAGAACGGGCAGATTACGGCGAAGAAACGGAGCAAACCTGGAAATTTTCTAGTAGGGTCCTGCGCGCCCGCGCAGCAATGCTGAGCGGCCGCGCTTATACCACTTAGAACGTCTTAAAATGGCTTAAATTGGTGTCTTGAAATCAAGTATTTTGTGTATTTGATGCGTTTTTCTAGTGTTTATGCATTTCAGGGTATTAGTTGCATTTCGGAGAAGAAATCATCAAGAATAAGCCTTGGCATGTGTTCACCATTGCGAGAGAAAAAGAACGGGTAGATTACGGCGAAGAAACGGAGCAAACCTGGAAATTTTCTAGTAGGGTCCTGCACGCCCGCGCAGCAATGCTGATCGGCCGCGCAGCAGCCTTGCGCGCCCGCGCAGAAATGCTGAGCGGCCGCGCAGGGTCGGGGAAAAAGATATATTATTTTAGACTTCTACTTCTGTTTGGCTTCCAACTTCTATGTAATCTGAGTTTTATGGGACTATTATATAAGTAGATTTGAGACGTTTTTCACAGAGTATTAAGAGGAGATTATGTTTTAGATTGTGTTTTGCAAGAAGCGAAGGGGATAAGGAAGAAGACCGATTTAGCACACAGCAACGAAGAGGAAGCATATATTCTTGTGATTCTTGTTTCATTGTAACATTGGATGCTAGTTTTCTTGCTTTGACTTATTTACTCTTGTGACGTACTCTGTTTTAATATAATCAGTTTAGTTGTTATTTTCTTGTGTTTGTTTATCATGATTTCATCTGAACCCATGATGGCGATAAGTTCTATTATGGGCTAATCGTGATCATGGGGTTGCAACGGATTTATTATGGAATTCTTTAGTTAATTGTTTAATACTTTAGTATGTGATGATTGCATGATATCTAGTATTGGTTGTGCGTATTCGTCTTATGTGCGTCGCGAACATATAAGATAGGGTGTTAATCTCTTGTGAAGCGACGGTGGATCTTGAGATTTAGAACTTGCCATGCTAGCATAGGTTCATGTACGTTGTGCATGATTAGTGGGTAACTCTAACAGTTTTATTTGCCCTATGTAATCAAAAGGAATAACTTGTGATTAAATCGTTGTGTTGTCAATTTCTGTAGACATATAGGAACTCAACATAATTGATGACTATTCAACTTCTATCTTAATTGTGGATATTTGGTAGAATGGTATTAGTACAATGAAAGTTGGCTTTTATCAGTTTCGTGTTATTCGATTAATATCATCACTGTCACATGCTAAAGGTAATAACAATGGCTATAGAAGGAAGTAATAATGAAGTTGTGATCTCATGAGTGTTTTATTATTGATAAATTGAAGTGTTAGTTAAGTGGTTAATTAAGTAGTTAATTATAGTTAATATTTAATCAACAATTTTAAGTGTTATTATCTTAACATTGAGAAGTAGTCATACATTGGTGAGTGAGTTAAATTAGACAATAAATTAGTCTGAGTCTCTGAGGGAACGAACTAGAAAGTATTTTATATTACTTGCGAACGCGTATACTTGCGTGAATATTAGTGCGTGATTTCGCCCTAACAAGTTTTTGGCGCCGCTGCCGAGGACTCGACGTAATTGTTTAGTTTATGTACTTACCATCATTGGTCATTAGGACTCAGTGATTAGGACGTAGTAGTTAATTACTCTTTTCGGTTGTGTTTCAGGTACTTTAGCAACGTTTATGCAAACTCGTTCTCGTGCTCGCAAGAGGACCTTAGATACAGCTGAGGAGAAAGACGAAGTTCTTGATACTCCGGAGAAGTTAGATTTTGAGGATTCGGATTCAGGAACTGAGCAGAAAGAACCAGTAAACATGGGAGATCGTATTGTTCAAGTTGATCCAGCTCTTATGGATTTTTCTCGGCCTAAAATTGATGACATTCAGTCAAGCATCCTTCATCCGGCTATTCAAGCTAACACCTTTGAAATCAAGCCGGGCACTATTCAGATGGTGCAGAATTCTGTTTCTTTTGGAGGAGCGGCAACTGAAGACCCCAACATGCACATAAGGAATTTTGTCGAGATCTGCAGCACTTTTAAGTATAATGGCGTGACTGATGAGGCTATCAAGTTGAGGCTTTTCCCATTCTCACTGAGGGATAAAGCTAAAGACTGGTTACATTCTGAACCAGCTGGGTCAATCACTACGTGGCAAGATCTTGCGCAAAAGTTTCTGGTGAAGTTTTATCCAATGGCAAAGACTGCTGCTATGAGGAGTGCTCTTACTCAATTTGCGCAGCAACCTACAGAATCTATGTGCGAGGCTTGGGAACGCTACAAGGAAATGTTGAGAAAATGTCCACATCATGGAATGCCGGATTGGATGGTAATCACTGGTTTTTATAATGGTTTGGGGGCCCAATCTCGGCCCATGCTCGATGCAGCAGCTGGAGGCGCCTTATGGGCTAAAAGCTATACTGAGGCGTATAATCTTATCGAGACGATGGCTGCAAATGAGCATCAAAACCCAACTCAAAGGATGACGTCAGGCAAGGTAGCAGGTATTCTGGAAGTTGATGCAGCCACCGCTATTGCAGCCCAGCTCCAAGCGCTATCAATGAAGGTTGATTCTCTGGCTACGTATGGAGTTAATCAAATAGCTATGGTTTGTGAGCTTTGTGCAGGTTCTCATGCTACGGATCAGTGTTCTCTTGTCAATGAATCTGTTCAGTATGTGAATAATTATCAGCGACAACAGCAGCCTGTGCCAGCGACCTATCATCCTAACAACAGAAATCATCCAAATTTCAGCTGGGGAAATAATCAGAATGCTATTCTGCCACCATATCAGCAAGGAGTGAGTAAACAGTTTAACCCACCTGGGTTCCAGCAACCACAGCAGTATGCTACAAGGCAATCATATCCTCAACAGGGAAGTGCAGCTGCACCTACTAGTGCTGATTTTGAGGAACTTAAGCTGTTGTGCAAGAGTCAGGCGGTTTCTATCAAGACCTTGGAAAATCAAATCGGTCAATTAGCCAATGCAGTGCTCAATCGTCAACCTGGCACTCTTCCCAGTGACACGGAAGTACCAGGCAGGAAGGAAGCCAAAGAGCAAGTCAAGGCTATTACCTTAAGGTCTGGAAAAGTAGCTGATGCTGAAAAGGCAAAAGAAGTCGAAGCTGAAGTTAGGGATGAAGAATCTAAGCAAAGGGAGAAAGCGGCGGAACCAAGGAAGACTACTGTTGAACACACTCTGCCTGAGGCTAATACAGGGGAGAAACAGCTCTATCCTCCTCCACCATTTCCTAAGAGATTGCAGCAACAAAAGCTGGATAGACAGTTCGGGAAGTTTCTGGAGGTGTTCAAGAAACTTCACATCAATATACCTTTCGCTGAGGCTCTGGAACAAATGCCTAGTTATGCGAAGTTTATGAAGACTATTCTTTCAAGGAAGGTGAAACTGGATGACCTTGAAACCGTTGCTCTCACGGAAGAATGCAGCGCTGTTCTGCAGCAAAAGTTACCACTAAAACTGAAAGATCCAGGAAGCTTCACCATTCCTTGCACCATTGGAAATCTAACTTTTGACAAGTGCCTTTGTGATTTGGGAGCAAGCATTAATCTGATGCCCTTGTCGATCTTTAAAAAGCTGGATCTGCCTGATCCAAAACCCACATACATGTCGCTACAATTGGCTGACCGTTCCATTACTTACCCAAGGGGCATAGTTGAGGATGTGCTTGTCAAGGTGGATAAGCTCTTCTTTCATGCAGATTTTGTTATTCTGGATTTTGAGGAAGATAAGAAGATTCCCATAATCTTGGGGAGGCCTTTCTTGGCTACTGGCCGTACCTTGATAGATGTGCAAAAAGGGGAACTTACTATGCGGGTCCAAGATCAGGATGTGACCTTTAACGTATTCAAGGCAATGAAATTCCCTACAGAAGATGAGGAGTGCTTAAAAGTGGATGTGATTGATTCTGTGGTTACGTCAGAACTCGATCACATGCTAATGTCTGATGCATTGGAAAAGGCCTTAGTGGGGGAATTTGACAGTGATGATGAAGATAGCAACGAGCAATTACAATATCTGAACGCTTCTCCATGGAAGTGAAAGCTCGACATACCATTTGAATCTCTTGGTACTTTTGACCTTAAGAATGCTGAAGGGAAGCTCAAACCATCAATAGAGGAAGCACCTACCTTGGAGCTTAAACCATTACCTGAACACTTGAGGTATGCTTTTTTAGGTGATTCATCTACGTTACCTGTTATTATTTCAGCTGACCTTTCAGGTAGTGAGGAAGATAAGCTCTTAAGGATTTTGAGAGAATTCAAATCGGCTATAGGATGGACCATAGCAGACATCAAGGGGATAAGTCCTTCATATTGTATGCATAAAATTCTGCTAGAGGAAGGAAGTAAGCCAATTGTGGAACAGCAACGAAGACTGAATCCCATCATGAAGGAGGTGGTGAAGAAAGAAATTCTGAAATGGCTAGATGCAGGCATCATTTATCCTATTTCTGACAGCTCGTGGGTGAGCCCTGTACAATGTGTTCCTAAGAAAGGAGGTATCACTGTGGTCGCAAATGAAAAGAATGAGCTCATCCCTACTCGAACAGTTACAGGATGGAGAGTATGCATGGATTATAGAAAATTGAACAAAGCCACAAGGAAGGATCACTTCCCTCTTCCATTCATTGATCAAATGCTTGACAGATTGGCGGGACATGAGTATTTTTGTCTTCTGGATGGTTATTCCGGGTATAATCAGATTTGTATTGCACCAGAGGATCAGGAAAAGACTACCTTCACTTGTCCATTTGGCACATTTGCTTTTCGTAGAGTTTCGTTTGGGTTATGTGGCGCCCCGGCCACCTTTCAGAGATGTATGATGGCTATATTCTCTGACATGATTGGAAATAACGTCGAAGTGTTCATGGATGACTTCTCCGTCTTTGGACACTCATATGATGAATGCTTGAATAATCTGCGCGCCGTACTCAAAAGATGCGTGGAAACTAATTTGGTGCTTAATTGGGAGAAATGTCATTTTATGGTGCGTGAAGGCATTATCCTTGGGCATAAGGTCTCTAGCAAAGGTCTGGAGGTGGATAAGGCCAAGGTGGGAGTCATTGAAAATCTTCCCCCACCTAATTCGGTGAAAGGAATCCGTAGTTTTCTCGGTCATGCGGGTTTTTATCGGCGATTCATCAAGGACTTTTCAAAGATATCTAAGCCGTTGTGCAATTTACTTGAGAAAGATGTGCCTTTTAAATTTGATGATGAATGTTTGGCAGCATTCGAGACTCTCAAGGAGAGTTTGATCACGGCCCCAGTTATTACAGCACCAGATTGGACAGAACCGTTTGAGATGATGTGTGATGCGAGTGACTATGCGGTGGGTGCAGTTTTGGGACAGCGCAAGAAAAATCTCTTCCATGTGGTCTACTATGCGAGTAAAACTTTAAATGGGGCCCAATTGAACTACACCACTACTGAGAAGGAGCTTTTGGCTATAGTCTTTGGCTTTGAGAAATTTCGATCTTATCTGCTTGGTACGAAAGTGACAGTATTCACTGATCATGCAGCTATTCGCTATCTGGTTTCTAAGAAGGATTCGAAGCCGAGACTCATTCGTTGGGTGCTTTTACTTCAGGAATTTGAGTTAGAGATCAAAGATAGAAAAGGTACCGAGAATCAAGTAGCTGACCATCTCTCTAGGTTGGAGAATCCCGATTCTACTTCACAAGATAGGACGTTAATCAATGAATCTTTTCTGGATGAGCAGTTGTTTGCAATTCAGGAGGAAGAACCATGGTTTGCAGATATTGTAAACTATCTTGTCAGCAATATAATGCCGCTTAATTTGACATCCACTCAAAAGAAGAAGTTTCTGCATGAGGTGAAGTGGTATATGTGGGATGAACCATATTTGTTTAGACAGGGAGCTGATCAGATCATCAGGAGATGTATCCCGTTCTGTGAGATGGAGGGGATATTACGAGACTGCCATTCCACGGTTTATGGTGGACACTATGGAGGTGAGAAGACGGCAGCTCGTATTCTGCAAGCAGGTTTTTTCTGGCCCACCTTGTTCAAGGATGCTCATCAGTTTGTTTTAAGGTGTGATCATTGCCAAAGAGTGGGAAATTTGTCAAGGAAGGATGAGATGCCATTAAATGTGATGCTTGAAGTCGAGGTCTTTGATGTATGGGGAATCGATTTCATGGGGCCTTTTATCTCGTCTTGCAATAATCAGTACATCTTGCTGGCAGTCGATTATGTCTCAAAATGGGTCAAAGTTAAAGCTTTACCGACAAATGATGCAAAGGCAGTGCTAAATTTTCTTCATAAGCAAATTTTCACAAGGTTTGGAACACCTCGGGTAATCATAAGTGATGAAGGATCGCATTTTTGCAACCGTAAGTTCACTTCTATGATGCAGCATTATAATGTGAATCATCGAGTAGCTACTGCCTATCATCCGCAAACAAATGGTCAAGCGGAAGTGTCTAACAGAGAGATAAAGCGCATTCTAGAGAAGGTTGTTTGTCCGTCAAGGAAGGATTGGTCTTTAAAGCTCGATGAAGCTGTTTGGGCTTAGAGAACGGCATACAAAACTCCACTTGGGATGTCACCGTTTCAGTTGGTGTACAGTAAGGGATGTCATCTACCGGCGGAGCTTGAGCATAAGGCCTACTGGGCATTGAAGAAATTGAACCTGGATTTAGATGCAGCTGGTAAGAAAAGAATGCTTCAGCTTAATGAACTTGATGAATTTCGACTTCAAGCGTACGAGAATAACAAAATGTATAAGGAAAAGGTGAAGAGGTGGCACGATAGGAAGCTACATCCTAAGTTATTTGTGCCAGGGCAACAAGTTCTGTTATTCAACTCTCGGCTCCGACTTTTTCCTGGGAAGTTGAAATCAAGGTGGTCTGGACCTTTTATTGTCAAAACTGTGTTTCCACATGGAGCGGTGGAAATTTTTGAGAATGATTCGAACCAAGCATTCAAGGTTAACGGTCAGCGGTTGAAGCACTACTATGGGGACATGGCAAACCGAGAGGTGGTTAGTGCCATGTTGTTGACTACGTGAGAAAGGTACGGAACGTCAAGCTAATGACGAAAAAGAAGCGCTGCGTGGGAGGCAACCCATGAATTGTTGTTACAGGAACCCTTAGAAGTTAATAACCTATCCAAAAACACAAAAAAATCAGAAAACAGGGGCTGAAAAAAAAAAATTCCAGAGACCCTCTGCGCGCCCGCGCAGCTATGCTGAGCGGCCGCGCAGCTTGCTGCGCGCCCGCGCAGAAATGCTGAGCGGCCGCGCAGGGGTCGAGTTCCAGATTTTTTTTTTACAGTTCAGAGAAAAAAAAAAACAAAAACACACAAAAAAACCCATCACAGCCCATAAACCCACGAATTCTTTTCCCATTACCCCATGATTTTATCCCTCAACCCCACTCCTAATCTAATTTAACCTACTCCACACCCTATATATACATACACCTATCCCACATATCTCCCACAAACTTCCTACACTTAAACCCTCGCATAAACATCAAAAATCAGTTCTTACACACTTTTATTCACAAATCAATGGCACCCAAGAGAGCACGCACTATTGACAGCAGCAGCACAGTTCCTACTGCTGATTCATCAAGGGGTACTGCTGCAAGGCCTCGGTTAACTGACAGAGCCGCGGAGGAGGAGTACACTAGGCTGTTGGGGAAGCCAATTCTGAAGGAGAGGGGGTTTTTACCATCAGGGAGGGATGGTGAGTTGTTGCCCATGATTGCAGAGAAGGGGTGGATAGCTTTTTGTGAGTCACCCGAAACAGTACCGATGAGCGTTGTTCGCGAGTTCTACGCGAACGCGAAGGCTGAAAAGAATGGGTTTTCTGTAGTTCGTGGGCTGACAGTTGATTATCATCCTGCGGCGATTCGTCGTGTGATTGGACAGCGAGAGAGGAAGCCCGAGGAGGAGAACTGGAATGAAAAGACTGCTGAGGACTTTGACTTGGATTTGATTTGTGCGACTCTATGTCGACCGGACACAGTTTGGAACCGCAGTCCAGCCAATAATGAGTATCGTCACTTTCCGGCGATCGCCATGAACAGGTATGCCCGTGCATGGAATGCATTTATATGTGCTAATATTTTGCCTTCTTCACATGCACACGAGGTCACAGTTGAGAGAGCACAGTTGTTGTGGGGAATTCTGAATGAGAAATACTATGTGGACCTTGGTGAGTTTATCTACCAAGGAATTCTGAAGTTTTTGAGGGGAGCAAAGCATATGAACATCCCTTATGCATCCACGGTTACAAAGCTATGCCGAGCAGTAGGAGTAAACTGGCCGGCTCATGAGCAGTTGCAGTTGCCAGCAGCTCCGATAGATTTTGGCACTCTGAATGGGATACAGGAGTGGACCGGTGGTGAGCCTGAGGAGCATGGGCTGGGTTATCGTCTTCCAGGAGGGCGTCCAGCACGAGGTGCTACTATGGCCAGGCCAGGGCGCGGTGAGGCTAGTTCTTCGAGAGCTCAGGAGGGTGCTGGGATGGGTGATGCCCAGTATAGGAGGCTTTCACGGCGGATGGATGCCATGTATGAGACGCAGAGCAGGTTTGCTCAGGAGCTCATTCTTGCGTTAGGGACTGCTTTTCGAGGCCTTGGAGCTGATATCCAGTGGCCAGTTTTTGGTGAGGACTCTGCATACCCGCCGCCTGATACTCCACCCACTGAGGGTGATGATGATGATGACTCCGAGTAGGTATACCCTGTGTTCCTTTCTACTACCTTCACTGGGGACAGTGAAGATTTTAAGTTTGGGGGTGGTAGTTAAGGAATATTTTGTGTGTGTCATATAGCTGCATATTCATGATAGTTAGTTCATATAGTTGCATAATTTTTGCCATATAGTTTTTTTTTTATATATATAGCTTTATTTGTTTGTCATATCATATAGCTCATGCATATACCATGATCCCTTTTGCAATGATTTATCGACTGAATTGTGATATTGATGCGAGTGTAGTGATAGCATTAAAGTGATATTAAGTTGTGTAGGTTGATATGCATGCTAGAAGCACTTGTATTGTCACTAAGTCTTAGAGAATGCTTAAGGACTAGATTGTTGTTATGATCTGATTATTTTCGAGGATAATCTATTTATTATGCTTAGAATTTGATAATAGGTTCTTAGTGGTAAAGGCATGAAAAAGAGAAAAAAATGGAGTAAAAATGGAATTTGTTGCTAGTTGTGGCTAGGCGTCAAATGGCTAGTAGCCGGCTCGCATGTTATGCGAGTAGTCTAGGGTTGAGCAAGATGGAGCGAAACGCACTTGCTCAGAGTTATTAAAAAAAAAAAATTTGCATAATTGATCAAGAGTGGGCTCTTTGGTATTCGAGTTATTAAGTTCTTAGGGGACTTTGTGCCTAGTGACCTAAGGCTTTTAGAGTCTGGGATCCGCTAACCTAACGCTCGTTACATGGATACCATTGTATAAGTCTTTTGTGGACCTCACTCATTGCACGGTCAAATAAGCATTTGAGTTGTAAATAAAAAGCACGATTCCGTAGTAAGCTCCAGAGTTCTTGTAGTGTTGTATATCACTTTGTGCCTAGAATTTTTATTCTTTGTATAATCGTAGGATTGTCTTGAGGATAGTCTAGTCATAGTAATTGGTCTAGTTCCAAAGCATATCTGTTAAGCATTTGCACACACCACGTTTCTGGCGGTATGTCCGTTTGCATGAGTTTATTGATCTTTAGTGTCTAACTGCATTCGTTGAGACGTGGCAATTTGGTTGGTTAATTGTAGTAAGGGGGATCGTTGCATTTTCATATAGATTGCATTCATGCATATTTTTATTTGTTTTTGAGTCTGTGACGCTTGAGGACAAGCTTCGATTTAAGTTTGGGGGTGTGATAAGTGGCATTTTATACCACTTAGAACGTCTTAAAATGGCTTAAATTGGTGTCTTGAAATCAAGTATTTTGTGTATTTGATGCGTTTTTCTAGTGTTTATGCATTTCAGGGTATTAGTTGCATTTCGGAGAAGGAATCATCAAGAATAAGCCTTGGCATGTGTTCACCATTGCGAGAGGAAAAGAACGGGCAGATTACGGCGAAGAAACGGAGCAAACCTGGAAATTTTCCAGTAGGGTCCTGCGCGCCCGCGCAGCAGCCTTGCGCGCCCGCGCAGAAATGCTGAGCGGCCGCGCAGGGTCGGGGAAAAAGATATATTATTTTAGACTTCTACTTCTGTTTGGCTTCCAACTTCTATGTAATCTGAGTTTTATGGACTATTATATAAGTAGATTTGAGACGTTTTTCACAGAGTATTAAGAGGAGATTATGTTTTAGATTGTGTTTTGCAAGAAGCGAAGGAGATAAGGAAGAAGACCGATTTAGCATACAGCAACGAAGAGGAAGCATATATTCTTGTGATTCTTGTTTCGTTGTAACGTTGGATGCTAGTTTTCTTGCTTTGACTTATTTACTCTTGTGACGTACTCTGTTTTAATATAATCAGTTTAGTTGTTATTTTCTTGTGTTTGTTTATCATGATTTCATCTGAACCCATGATGGCGATAAGTTCTATTATGGGCTAATCGTGATCATGGGGTTGCAACGGATTTATTATGGAATTCTTTAGTTAATTGTTTAATACTTTAGTATGTGATGATTGCATGATATCTAGTATTGGTTGTGCGTATTCGTCTTATGTGCGTCGCGAACATATAAGATAGGGTGTTAATCTCTTGTGAAGCGACGGTGGATCTTGAGATTTAGAACTTGCCATGCTAGCATAGGTTCATGTACGTTGTGCATGATTAGTGGGTAACTCTAACAGTTTTATTTGCCCTATGTAATCAAAAGGAATAACTTGTGATTAAATCGTTGTGTTGTCAATTTCTGTAGACATATAGGAACTCAACATAATTGATGACTATTCAACTTCTATCTTAATTGTGGATGTTTGGTAGAATGGTATTAGTACAATGAAAGTTGGCTTTTATCAGTTTCGTGTTATTCGATTAATATCATCACTGTCACATGCTAAAGGTAATAACAATGGCTATAGAAGGAAGTAATAATGAAGTTGTGATCTCATGAGTGTTTTATTATTGATAAATTGAAGTGTTAGTTAAGTGGTTAATTAAGTAGTTAATTATAGTTAATATTTAATCAACAATTTTAAGTGTTATTATCTTAACATTGAGAAGTAGTCATACATTGGTGAGTGAGTTAAATTAGACAATAAATTAGTCTGAGTCTCTGAGGGAACGAACTAGAAAGTATTCTATATTACTTGCGAACGCGTATACTTGCGTGAATATTAGTGCGTGATTTCGTCCTAACAAGAACCAAGGATTTAATAGATCTAATCAGAGGACGGCTGGTAGTAGCCCATGATGGACATAAGAAGTATGTTGATTTGACACGAAAGGACAAAGAATAGGAAGTAGGGGACCTAGTGATGTTATAGGTATTCCCTTGGAAAGGATGGATGAGGTTCGGAAAGAAAGAAAAGCTAAGCCCACGAATTGTTGGACCCTTGGATATATTAAGACGTATTGGGAAATTAGCATATGAGCTAGCCCTACCCCCGAACATGTAGCAAGTTCATAACGTGTTCCATGTATCAATGTTAAGGAAGTGTAATTCGAATGTCAGACAAATAGGGGCATATGAGCGCATAGACATGCAACCAGACATAACCTATATGGAGCAACCAGGAAGGGTTATAGATTGAAAAAGGAACAAGTGCTTAGGAGAAGGGTTATCAAACTAGTCAGAGCTTGATGTTAGAACCACAATGTGGGAAAATTTACTTGAGAGTTAGAAAGTGCAATGCTAAGAGAGTATCCCTATTCATTTTCTATCTAATTTCGGGACGGAATCCTTTTAAGGAGGGGAAACTGTAATAACCCCAATTTTTGGAAATTTTTGAAACCCTGATGAATAGTAACTTTTGCTGATGATGCTGATTAAGAAAAATTATCAGACCACACTATATAGGAGTACTATTATGAAAATTCTAAGATCGTATTAGTATTCCATAAAGTAAATAAGTGTATGTAAAGATCGTGAGAATCCAAATTCGAACACTTTGATTTTTTCCCGAAAATCCACCAGATACCGAAAGAATTGAGTATAAGGTAACATGATTAAAAGGATTTAAATTCAAGGATTATAAGAGGGGATTATAAAAGGAATATAAAATATTGATAAAGGGTAGGGAAACCCAAATAATAAGACCCCGGATATGATCCCTCGAACGATAAACGTGAACGAAAGTTAAGCGAACCGTATAACAGATCAGCGATCATTAGCCAAGTAATTAGGAGTTAATCAAAGGGGTTAGTGGATGATGATGTCATCACACTAACAAGAGGAAGACAAGTGTAAAAAGATGACATAAGTAGATGACATAAGCATGACCAAATGGGAAGGGTTGGTTGCTTGATTGTGAGCCACACAATTTTTACCATGGTAAAAGGTTAATTAACAAACAAAAAGGAAGCAACCAAGCAAACACATTCATTTCTCCCCCCCCCCCATCTCCTTGCTCACGGTTTTTTGAAGAAAAATAAGAAGAAAATTTCCAAACCCAAGATCCACTCAATCATAATTCAAGAGGTTTGTTTCCTTGGATTCTATATTTCATAACTAAGAAGAGCAAGTAGTTTGAGTGCTTGAATCCAAGGTTTGCTAGCTCAAATAAATCATTTTAGTTTAGGGTGAATAGTAACTTTCAAGAACAAATTTTTGATTATTGATTTTATTAGTAAGGTCAAGGTAGCTTAAGCATAGATTAAGGCTTCCATGGGCATTCCAAGGATCTTTCATTGATTAAAAGCTTCAAGGAAGGTATAAAACTTCAAACCCTAGTTTTACTTTGAATATTTAGGAGTGGTTTTGATTAATATAGTTCATGAGAAGCATGATGCTTGTGTGTTTAAAGTTTAGTTGAGTTTGTAGTGATTGGATTTTAATTGAGGTGTTGATGATTGTTAATGGAGGAATAGTAGTTTAAATGTTTAAGCATGAATTGAACCTTGTTTGATTTAGTAGTTTGGTTGAATTTGAAGATAGTATGATATTGGATTAAATTGAGATTCTTGGGCTTATTATGACTGAAATCAGTAGCATTGATGTATATCTTGAGTTGTTGTTTATTGGTAGTTGGATTGATATGATTTGGAATGGTAAAATTTGGGAAATCGCGTAAACATAGCCGTCGTAATGCCCGATTTACCTTAGACTGTTTTGTTCTTAACTTCAGGACCCATGAACTCACTGTTAGGTTCTGACCATTGCTATGTTTAGATAGTTCATGTTACGAGCTTCGTTTTGATGTGTGGTTCGCTTGAATCCGATGTACGATTTAGGAGAAACGACCGTTTTAAGTAACGATATTTCGTGAACGAACCATTACCCCTCTCCTTACTTTGAAACCTTGGTTAAGGCTCTTAAATGACTAGTTGGAGTATGAAATAATTATGTAAAGTGGATTAGGCAGTTGGTAGAGTACTCGCAAAAGAATCGCCTTAAAATTCTTAATGGTTAATTTATTAAAAATGGTAGAGCTGAGGGTACTCGAACGACTTATATGATTCGTTAAGCTTAGAATTGACCGTAAGCGAACGTTAGGGTTCAATTGGTTAAAGTCTAGTTTCTTAAGCGACCGGGGTTTAATTCCGACTTATGTTGTTGTTCATAGGTTATCGGACCCACTCTAAGCTTAAGTCTATCCGGGAACACTCAGGTAAGTTTTCTACCCGTTATACTGTTGTTGTGATGTATATATGTATATGCATTATCTTGTGATAGATGCATGATGGTTATTAGCAAATCTTACGATATATTGGAGCATGCAGATATGGTTTATATGCATGCCTATTTCGTAATCTTGATATCTAATTGTTGATTCAAATGCTTATAAGTTGCATAATACCTATGCTAGAGATAAGCAGTAGTTGCGTATACCCTTGGTATAGGGGACCCAAAGGTGAACAATTTCTAAACCAGGAGACGATGTTTTCGAGTATATTATATATATATATATATATTTATATATATATATATATAAGATATAGTTTTCAAAACTATTAATCGAATAAGGTTTATTCGATAACTTTATTTTATTTAATGAATATTATTTTGAATATTTATTCGAGGACTTATGACTTCGTTTATTTTATTTAATGAATATTATTTTGAATATTCATTCGAGGACTTATGACTCCGCTTATTTTATTAAATAATATTCTTTATTTTATTAAAGAATAATGTTTCGATAATCAAACTTATTTTCGATTATTCAAATAAAGATCGTACTTTCGTATAAGTATATCTTTGGTTATTTATTATTCATTTCAAGTATAAGTTTTAAAACTTCTACTTCAATTATTTTTATAAAGATTATCCTTTATGGGAATATTATTTAAATAATAATATTCAGATATTTTCTAATATATCGGGACTGATTTATTTCATTAAATCAGCATTACTCCAAACATTCTTAAAAAAAAAATCCGAGTCTTCAAAATGATTTTTAAAGGTTAGGGCGGATCCCAAAACTCATTTTTTTTATATTTAAGATCTTCCTTTCGAAGGGGATTTAAATACTCACTCAAAACCTGAGAGATCCGGCTCTGTGGTGTATTTTATATTCACAACAAGATTGTTGTTTTGATAAAAGAGTTTTTGATTACTTACCCAACACTCGGGAAGTAAAATTCTTGGAACAAGTTAATCCATTAACAGGCATCGCCTGGGAAATATCGGTGAGTTTTCCTTTCCAACTAGATACGACTTCTTGGTAGAGCCGTATCAACAAGTTTCTACTTGGGGAAAGGGGGGACGAGCTTTACGTTTCAGAGTCATGTATTTCATCTGAACAAGGAGTGGCGTAAGTGGTCGAGTGGCGCCGACCCAGCCTTATTATATTGGCCCAAATGGCCTGGAAGTTCCGCTAAGACGGTCCATTCCTTAGGAGTCCAGGGTTTGGTTGACAAGTAAATCCGACTGTTCTCCTCTACATGTAGAAAATGGTGGGGTTGCACTACCGCGACTGATCATCGTAAGTGGTCTTCCTGGTGCGGCAAACTCCCGTAATGAGTTCATCATCCAATTGGCTATTTCTGCAACACTACCCAGAACACTTCAATAGAAAGGCTATGGCTGGGCGATTGTTGAGTGTTGGCAGGGTCGAGTTTTTAAAATGATGTTTTCATCAAATGAAGTATCTCGTAACTTCATTTCATTTTGATGATATTTCAAAGATTGATTCTATACAAGTTTTGTCGTGTAGCTTCATCTATAGGATGAACTATTTATACCTTGAACGGTGGTAGTTCAAGTAGTATTCAGAAAAAGATATAAGTATATTGGAGTATCTTGTAACTTCATCTTTTCAACTTATATCTAGTTAATGATTATCTTATGAATGACAAAGGTTTTCAGAAAAACGTTGAGACAAGGTTAGATATATGAGATCACCTTGCAACGATATTTTTATACAGTTATAAACTGGAACTCTGTGTATATTATACATGTCAGAGGATTTCAAAGATTGTGAAAAGTATATATGTATATATATACTGAATATTTTGCGACTTGGTCACGTTAAGATATCAACTTGGTTCTTTTCTTCTTGACCAAGACTTTCATGAGTACTATGAGAATGCTCATATATTGTTAATTATTATACATATTATTTCGGTGGACTTGTTGCTCACCCTTGCTTTCTTCTTTCATCACACAACAACAGATAGACAAGATGAACAGGACCTAGCTCCCAATTTGTGAGCGGATAGGAAACGTTCCGTAGTTTCTTGTAGGCGTTGATGCTGCTGTAGCTGAGGTAGGAAGTACCAATAGGCTAGGCTTTCAACTTCTGATGTACCGGACTTATGTATCTATATGGATTGTAATAATGGCAAAGAAATGTAAATTTATTCAGAAACCCTCTTGAGGTGTAATGGCTTATAATGTGGAATAAAATGACTTGTGTTATTTTTGGTATTCATTTCTGAGACTATAACTTGTGGTGTGTGTATGTATATTGTGGGGTCACAGTACGCAGTAGTTGGTTGACTGTTAAGATTAAGTATTGATAAGGGAAATGGAACTCGTGATAACCCGAATCCCCGACCCCGGATTTGGGGGTGTTACATATACCTCTTCATCCAGCTTTCCATTCAGAAAGGCACTCTTGACATCTATTTGATAAACTTTAAAGTTAGAGAATGCTGCAAATGCCAGAAATATCCTGATGGCCTCTAGTCTAGCCACTGGAGCATAGGTTTCATCATAATCAATGCCTTCAGCTTGAGAATACCCTTTAGCTATCAGTCTTGCTTTGTTTCTTGTAACCACACCATCTTCATCTAGTTTATTCCTGAATACCCACCGAGTACCAACAGTTTTCTTGTGTGTAGGTCTAGGTACCAGTTTCCAGACTTGTTGATGTTCAAACTGATTGAGTTCATCTTGCATAGCAATCACCCAATCTGGATCAGTCAGTGCTTCCCCAATCTTCTTAGGTTCCATCTCAGGAAGAAATCCTGAGAACAAATACTCATTTTGAGTAGAACGTCTAGTTCTGACTCCAACATCTGGATCACCAATAATCAACTCAAAAGGATGAGCTTTATTCCAGACAGTCTGTCTTGGAAGATTTGATCTTGATGATTCTCCTTGATATTCATTGGGATGTTGTGTCCTACTAGTTGATCCTTCAGCATCTCCCCCTGAGTTGTTGCCATGTTGACTTGAAGATTCTCTGTCAGTAGCAGTGGTATCTCCATTGTTACCAAAGTTTCCATCACCATTACCTTGAGTATCATCATGATTAACAGGTTCTTCACCAACAACAACCTCAGGTTCTTGATCATGTTCTGATTCTGAATCTGACATATCATCAAACTTCAGTTTCTCAGAAGGATCTTCAGTTTGGATACTAGGGAGTTTAGTGTCATCAAATGTAACATTGACACTTTCAGTTACTTTGTGTTGATCAATGATATACACCATGTATGATCTTCTTCCATATCCAACAAAAATACCCTCATATGCCTTTGCCTCGAATTTACCACGACGATCATCTCCATCCTTGAGCATGAAGCATCTGGCACCAAATACATGAAAGTATTTGATAGAAGGTTTCTGTTCATTCATAATCTCATAAGGATTTTTCATGAAGTCTTTGTTGATTAGAGTTCGATTCTGAGTATAACATGCAGTATTGATAGCTTCAGCCCAAAAGTACATTGGAAGACTTGATTCACTTAACATCGTTCTTGCAGCTTCAATCAATGTACGATTCTTCCTTTCTACCACTCCATTTTGCTGAGGGGTTCTAGGAGCTGAAAATTTTCTGGTAATCCCTTTGTTTATACAGAATCCATTGAGAAGTGAATTCTTGAATTCTGTTCCATTATCTGACCTTATTGCTCTAACAGGGACATTAGAATCTAACTCGATCAACTTGATATGATCAATCACAACTTGTGGTGTTTCATCCTTAGAGTGAAGGAATAAAACCCACGTATACTTGGAATAGTCATCAACTATCACAAGACAGTAACACTTCTTTGACATCGAAAGAACATTAACTGGTCCAAATAAATCCATGTGCAATAATTACAGAACACCAGTTATGGAGGATGTGTTAGTGCCTCTGTGACTTGCTTTCTTTGACTTTCCTTTCTAGCAAGCCTCACACAGTCCTTCTGGGGAGAATTCCAGCTGAAGCAGACCTCTGACCAATTCTCTTTTGACAAGAGAATTCATTTTTTTGAAATTGAGATGAGAAAGTCTCTTGTGCCATAGCCAACTCTCATCTGACGATGCCTTTGCATAGAAACAATTGACTTCAGGATTGCTTCCAGAGTTCATGTCAGCTACGAACAGATTTCCTTTCCGGATTCCCATCAAGGAGGGTTTTTCATTTTTCTTGTGCAGAATATGACACTTCAGCTTGTCGAATAAAACATTGTAGCCGTTGTCACATAACTGACTAATGCTAAGCAGATTGTGTTCAAGTTCTTGCACAACATACACATTTTCAATGATAACATTTCCAGCTAGCAAACAGCCATTTCCCTCAGTTAAACCTTTGCTGTTATCTCCAAAGGTGACCACTGGGCCAGCTTTCTCAACCATATTTGATAGCAGGGCTCTATCTCCAGTCATATGTCTTGACGATCCGCTGTCAAGAGTCCACACTACCGGTTGTACCTGTTTAATGCCCTGCAATACAAATGGATTAGACCTTCTTCGGAACCCAAGCTTGGTTGGGTCCGGCATACTTGTAAAATTGGCCTTTATCAGGCAAAACAACATTCTTAACTTTAATGTTCTCAACTTTCTCGATGACTGGACATTTGACCTTGTGAACAGCCTTGATAAATTTCTGTTTAGGCTTAGGCACAAATGTCTCCTTTCTAGCTTTAGGAGGACTAGCAGTCTTAGACCTATCATGTTTCCTATTATTCACATGTTGACGAGGAGTAGTCTTATCATTAGAAATATGCTTACCATTAAAATAAGCATACATCAAATTAAAAGCACAAGACATACAATCAGGAACACCACATGCTTTATGAGAGGGATTAACAATAGGCAACTTATGCATGGTAGACATGGCATTTGTGTTATCCAACTCATGTGTGTCTGAGTTAGTCTCAGTTGCTTTCACAACTTTGACTGGAACCTTTGACACACTTGACTTGGAAACAGCTTTCTCATTAGCAAGATCTTCAGCACGGATTTCTTCTTGAATAATAAATGAGGTCTCATCAAATGGTTCAGCAATTAATTCTTTATAGAGGGGTTCATCAACACCCTTAAGCACATGTGGTACTTCCCTACCTTTAGCACAGACATGAGGAGGGGAGTTTATGCCAAATTTTCCAATAGCAACATTGTAATCATAACCTATTCCAGATGTTTGATTAACAGCTTGCTTATTGTAAAACTCTTTGGACTTCGAACAAGAATTAAAGTAAGCTTGGACCTTAGCCTCAAGACCGATGATCTTGTCTTTGAGAATAGTTTCGAGTTGTCTATAACAGTCAACTCTATTCTTTAGAAAAGATACTTGTTCTTTTAATTTATCTTGATTAATGTGCACAAGTCTTAATTCATTGACCTCTTTCTCAAGGTCTTTGATTTGTTGATTTAACATTTCATTATCACGACGAGCACAATCTAAGGAACCTCCTAGATGATAAACTAATTCAGCACCAGTAAATTTTACCTCTTTTCTTGACGATGAGGTGTTTGCATCACTAGCCATGAGAGCAAGATTCCCAACTTCTTCATCTTCACTGTCAGTATCATCCCAGCTTCTTCCCTTTGCCAGGTAAGCCCTTTCAGATTTACTCTTCTGATTAGAATCATAAGAGTTCTTCCAAACTTGTTTTGGCTTCCTGCATTCTGTGGCAAAGTGTCCCAACTCATTGCAGTTGAAGCATCGAATGGTGCTTCGATCAACCATCCCTGTTTTGTACCCACCACTGCTGGTGTTAGAGGATGAAGATCCACCTTTCTGGAATCTGTTGTAGTTGGACTTGTACTTGAACTTGGGATTCCTCTTGAATCTGACATTGAAGAATCTCTTGACAATCAGGGCCATTGACTCATCTTCCAATTGCTCCAGTTCTTCCAAGGAATAAAAATCATCTCCTGATTGATTTGTAGTAGGAGGATTAAATTCTGCTACTATCACATTTTCTTCAACCTTGGAAGACTGTACCATTCTTTCTGACTGTTGAGATTGTTGTTGATATTGTGGTTGTTGTTGTTGTTCTTCAGCTACTAGAGCAGTAGACGTGCTGACCACTCTTTTTTTCCCGTAGACTTCCTTCTGCTGAATCTGCTCCAAATCATAGATTTTTAACACACCATAGAGCCTTTCCAAAGAAATCTCACTCAAATCTCTTGCTTCTCTTATGGCAGTGATTCTATGTTCGAGATGAGTTGGCAGTGTTAAAAGGAACTTTTTGTTGACCTCCCTGATTGAATAGTATTTACCATTAATGTTCAGGTTGTTGATCAATGCATTGTACCTCTCAAATACTTCAGTGATTCCTTCTCCTGGATTGGATTTAAAGTATTCATACTCAGAGGTTAGGATTTCTAACTTGTTCTCCCTAACTTCCTATGTGCCTTCATTAATCACCTCAATAGTTTCCCGGATGTGTTTGGAATCTTTACAGTTCATCACATGTCTATTCATCAAGGGATCAAGGGAATCTACTAAAATTAATTGAAGGCTAGCATCCAGGGAGGCTTCTTCTTTTTCAGCAGGAGAAAAATCCTTAGGATTCTTTACATAAGTTCTAGCTTTGGTAATCAGCACATCATTTTCTATTACCTCTGGTTCAATAACCATCAGAATTTTTGGACCCTTCTTTAACACTTCCAGATATTTGGAATTTGCAACTTGTAAAAACAATAGCATCTTCTTCTTCCACATAACATAATTTTCTTTATCGAATAGTGGAATTTTAACGGTTCCAACTTTTTGTGTAGTCATTATGAATTTTTGAGTAAATAAAAATTCAAGGAGTGAAAGAATCACAAAAGTCTAGGATCTTGATTTGTTCGTTAATCAGAAGGCTCTGATACCAATTGTTAGGTCTCAATATGTTTGTAGAAGGGGGGTTGAATACAAACAATACCGTTTAATCGAATAAAATGCGGAATAAAAAAGTGAAACAAAATTCAAGTTAAATAAAACTATTATTAAACTTGAAAGGTGTTACAACAACGGTATCGTTTACAAGGGATTAATCTCAAATAAATTATTCCAAATCTAGAATAAATTCGACATGAACTTTTTCTATTTTTGTAATAAAAATGATCAAATGCTAAATGCAATTTGAGATTAAGTTCTAGGGATTTTGATCCGCTAGATAGTTACACAAGAACAAGAAAAGGATTTCTAGTGGATTAGATTTAACAAAGAATACTAGAAATAAATGATCTGTGAAATTGCAATAAGTTCTCTGCAGTTTTCTTTTGTTCTGTGTTCTGCTGTGTTTGATATTCAATGCACTGCTTCTTTTCAAAATCAGCTTCAGTTCTTTTATATTAAATCAATCCTTGATTTAACTGGCAAGATAATCCTTTCTGCTTAGCATGACAATCCTTTTAACTGGTAGGACTTTCGGTAGGACTATCCATTGTACTGATAGAACTTTCGGCAAGACAATCTAAATGAACTAGCATGACTTTCGGTATGACTATTGATTGTCATACCGATTGTCTTGCTAATACAAAAGATAGTCTTGCTGGATTAAAACAGATTTTAATCAAATAATAATTCTGAATTAATTAATCAATTAATTCAATTAATCAATAAATTAATCTTTGCAGATTTAATTTATTCTCTTAATTAAATTATATGACTTAATTAATTAATAGAGAATTAATACTAATCTTGAGCAGCAACCTTTTTTCTGAAAATCTTCTGAAAATCACTGTCAATTATGAATCAATTCCACCACTTCAATGTTGACACTCGATGTACTGTCTGGTTCATGAGTGACTAACTTTCGTGACATTTCTTCATGCCTTGACTTTGATACTCTTGATTTTCTTCAGACTAAATCCTTATAATTAATTGATACCCTGACGAGATCTCTGTCACTTGATTAAATCCACAATCTTGATTTATATCGCTGAGGCTTGATCAATTTCTTGAGCTTCTTCCAGTGAATTAAGTCCTCAAGTCTGTAGATGAACAATGTTACTTAATCCTTTGACATATGTTACTTTGAGATCTCTCTATGACGATAGAACCACTATTTACTTGTTACATCCATATTTGAGTTGAGTTAAATCCTCGAATAAACAAATAGGCTATGACATATGCCTTTCAGAAATCTCCATCTTGCAGTCCTTCAATCTTTTTATCATCAAACACAACATGTATTGATTCCACAACAATGTTGGTTCTTAAATTGTAGACTCTATATACTTTTCCCACAGCATATCTAACAAAAATTCCTTCATCTGCTTTAGCATCAAACTTCCTATGTTGATTAGTTTGATTCTTCAAGATATAACATTTATAGCCAAAGACATGAAGAAAATTTAGAGTTGGTTTCCTGTTCTTGAATAATTGGTAGGGAGTCATGCATTTTTCTTGATTCACCAAAGAGATATTTTGAGTGTAGCAGGCAGTGTTCACAGCTTCAGCCCAAAAGTATGTTGGTAACTTTGATTCTTCAAGCATTGTCCTTGCAGCTTCAATAAGGGATATGTTCTTTCTTTCTACCACTCCATTTTGTTGTGGAGTCCTTGCTGCAGAAAATTCATGCATAATCCCAGTTTCTTCACAAAATGATCTCATCACAGAATTCTTGAACTCAGTTCCATTGTCACTCCTGATTCTTCTTACTTTAAAATCAGGATGATTGTTGACTTGCCTTATGTGATTGATGATGATTTCACTAGCTTCATTTTTAGACTTTAGGAAATATGTCCAAGAGAAATTTGAGAAATCATCCACAATTACAAGGAAAAATCTTTTCCTTGAGATGGACAACACATTGACTGGTCCAAACAAATCCATGTGTAGCAATTTCAGAAGTTCTTCAATTGTTGAATCAAGCTTCTTTCTGAATGATGCTTTGATATGCTTTCCTTTCTGACAAGTATCACACAATCCATCCTTAGAAAACTCCACTTGAGAAATACCTCTAACCAGTTCTTTCTTTAAAAGCTCATTCATGGTTTTGAAGTTTAGATGGGATAGCTTCTTGTGCCATAGCCAACTTTCATCTTGACTTGCTTTACTGAGAAGACAAGTAATAGATTCTGCATTTAATGAGTTGAAGTCAGCTTGGTACATATTTCCTTTTCTCACTCCAGTGAGAACCACTTTGTTGCTCCTCTTGTTTGTCACAACACAGGCTTCTGAATTGCCATTGTCACAAAGCTGGCTGATACTCAGCAAATTATGCTTGAGACCATCCACTAGAGCAACCTCCTCAATGATGACATTATCTTTAGAAATCAAGCCATATCCCACAGTATAACCCTTGATGTCATCTCCAAAAGTAATACTTGGGCCAACTCTCTCCTTGAACTCTGTGAGCAGGGTAGAATCTCCAGTCATGTGTCTTGAACAACCATTATCCAAGTACCACAGATTCTTTCTGTTTCCCTGCACACATCAAAACCAAATCAAGTTGATTTTGGTACCCAAGTTTCCTTGGGTCCTGCCTTGTTAGCTTTCTTCTTTTGTTTCTTAGGTTTTATCTAATTTGACTTGGGGATATCAGATTCATCCTTAGTCATCTGAGTTGGACCTTAGAAACTAGTCATTAAAATAGAATTATCATGCACATTTTGATTAACAGGAAATGGCATGCTATTTGCAAACATGTTATTCCAGTAGGGCATGCTAAATGGCATTTGAGGCATACTAAATGCAGCATAATAAGGATTAGGTACAAATGGCATATTAGCAAATTGTGCATTCATATTCTATGCAGACATAGAATTCATAGGCATAGAAGGCATAGCACTCATGTTGGAAAAAGAAGGTGGTACAGATATGGGAGTAGGCATGACAAGTTTGCAATTAACAGATAAATGATTAGCACTACCACACTTAACACAAATTTTTCTTGGAGCATACTTATCAGGTGTGTAGTTGTTATGTTTGTTAATTTCTACTTTCCCATTTCTATTGTTTTTTCTTTTAGCTTCTGTTTTAACCTCAATCTTTTCTAATCTGTCGTTCAATTGCTTGATGGACACATGACCAACATTCACTTTCTTCTCCTTCTTCACTTGACTTGATTCTCCTGAAATAAAGTTTTTGGAAACTGATCCATATTTTTCATTTAACTTGGCAAGTTTGGCTTTACTCACAGGTTTGCTCACAGCCGACAGATGAGGATTTATGTCACTCGACGGATAACCTTTTTGATTATCCGACGGATGACTCTCATCATCCGTCGAGTCCACATCTGTTAGCAATCCTTCAACCAAATTGGATTCCAGCTTCTCTTTACTCTTTTTCCAGGCTGCATCACAGAAGGACTCAATACCTTGACCTTTGGTGATTTGAGCATGGACATCTCTAGATGATTTCCATGCCTTAATCACCTCCTGTTCTCGTTCAAGGTGCTCTTCAAAATCTCTTCTTTCTTCAAGGACTCAGTTAATTCATCCTTAGCAATCTTACATTCTATTCTCAATTTTTCAAATTCAATAAACTGAGACTCTAGCACATTATTTCTCTCACTTAAAAACAATTTTTTTTTTGATTTTAGCATTTTCCTTAGTGAGGGACTTAAGTGTAACACGCAAATGATATAATTCTATAGACATGTCATTTATTACATCATTACACTCAGCTTTAGATAAATGTGCAAGGTTAGTGGTGATTACCTGATTACTTGAAGAACTTTTCTTTGTTTCATCAGACTTGGTCATTAGGGCTAGGTTGACATAGCTTGTATCTTCATCTAGTCCAATAGCTGCCCAGTCATTTTCTTGTGTTATGAAAGCCCTTTCTTTTTGCTTGAGCAACTCAAAATACTTCTGTTTATAATCAACACGCTCAAACTTTTTCTTGGAATCTGACTTTCTGCATTCATTTGCAAAATGACCACCTAAGCCACATTTGAAACATTTGAATTTTGATTTATCCACCATGTTTTTATTTGGCTTAGCAGCTCCAAAGTTCTTTTTGAACTCGAGCTTGGAAAACCTCCTGGATAAGAATGCTAAGTGTTCATAAATATCATCCATGTCATCTTGACTCAATGGATCTTCATTATCAGCTACCAAGCCTTTTCCCTTGCTTTCACAGACCTTTGATGTAGATACAACAACTTTCATCTTCATCTCCTTCTCTTTCTCTAACTCAGCAACCAGTGCAATGGACCCTCCTTTCTTTCTCCATTTCTCCATTCTTTCATCTTGCTCTATTTCAAGCTCATAAGTCTTTAGAATACCATACAGTCTCTCTAGTGTAAACTCCTTGTATTCTTGTGAATTTCTCAAGGAGACTGTCATTGGTTTCCATTCTTTTGGAAGGGATCTCAGGAATTTGAGGTTATAATCTTTGGTTTGGTAGACTCTTCCATGCAGTTTCAGAGCATTTAGTAGCTTTTGAAATCTACTAAAGATATCAATGAGAGTTTCACCTTCTTCACAATGGAAATGCTCATATTGATGAATTAGTAACTGCATCTTATTTTCTCTTACTTGTTCAGTGCCATCACAGATTATTTGAATGGTATCCCAAACTTTCTTGGCTGTCTTGCAGTTAATGATGCTATCAAACATGTCACCATCAACTCCATTGAACAGAATATTCATGGTCTTCTTGTCTTTCCTGACTTGTTCAATATCAGGATCTGACCATTCATGCCTTGGCTTGGGAACTGATGGCTCATTTCCAGTTGCAGCTCTCATTGGTACATGAGGAATCTTTACCTTCCAGTGATGGTAATTATCTTTGTCCAGAAAAGCAATTTTGACTCCAACATCCTTCTTGTTCATCTTGCTGTTTGTTGTGATCTTTAAACTCTTTGTGCTTCAAGAGCTTGCTCTGATACCAATTGTTAGTCCCTAACTAAGCAACAAAAATTACAGAAGGGGGGTTGAATATAATTCTAGTAAACTTTTTCTGAATTACAAAATGTTCTAACTCAAACTATATATATAAGTGTTTTGATTTGCAAGGTGCGGAATCACAAGTTAAATAAATCAAAAAACACAAAGTAATTAAAAACACAAGTCTTTAAAAACTTTCTGGTGGATTTGAAAGTATCCACCATATATATATATATATATATATATATATATATATATATATATATATATATATATATATATCGAATTAAGAACTCTGTGAAGAATAATTGCCTCATAGCTGCTTTACAAGTGAACAAACAAACTACAAAGAAATTATTAACAGTTACAGCTTTTTCTATTTCTCTTCTAAAAGTGTTTACTTAGTTGTTTGTTCTACTAGCTACACTTGGTTTTTATACCACCAAGTTTACATGGTAATAAGACAGGATAATAAAATAAAACTATCAAGTCAAACTCCATGCTGCTTCACTACTCTATTCTAGCATCTTTGAAAATCTTCTTAACTTGCATGGAAATGGTAATGCTTCTTTGTTCTTCATTTTCTGTTAAACAGGCTGCCACATTTCTTTTGCAAACACCCAATGCATGTGACTGTGTTGTCACTGTCAACAGACATTTGAACTGATGATCCGTCGGGTACATGCTTGTCATCCATCGGGTAGCTTTATTGATCATCCGTCGGGTAGCTATTTGACACTTGACTTCATTTCACTTATACAGAATTACAAGACATCTTATATTTACAATTAATCAACCTATTCTGCATATCTAATAAGAGTCAACATGACTCATATGCTACTACAGAATCTATACAAAGTTGTTTACAGAAATGAGTTACAATACTTATTATTACATAAGCTACTCACTCGATGGATGACAAATCCTCATCCGTCGGGATTATAATTGAGTCATCCATCGGGACTATATTTGATCATCCGTCGAGTGCTACATTTTTCACTAAGTTAAATCTACTAAGGTGTTTTGTTAATTTAATCATCAAGTTCACAACGAATTCCCAACAAGAAAAATCTACAACTAATGAAACACATGATTCAACATCTATCGAGTTGCAAAATGCTTAATCCGTCGGGAGATAATCTGCTTTATCCGTCGGGAGACAATCAGCTTCATCCGTCGGGACACAAAATACATCATCCGTCGGGTCATTAAGAGGAGCTGAAAGTCAGAATAGGTCACTTACAGAAAGTTCCCCTTTCTCAAATCAAAGATTCACAAACTCAGGAGGAGTTTCTAATAATCAAAACTCAGTCACACATCAAGACAACAATGATGCCTCTTCATCTAGAGTTAATCTACCTCAATAAATAAAATGGACTAAGGATGACCCCTTTGAGCTCATCATTGGTGATGCATCTTCTAGAGTTCAAACAAGGAGAGCAACTCAAGAAGAATGTCTATATAGCAGCTTCCTATCTAAGGAAAAACCAAAGAAGGTAGAAGAAGCTTTGTTGGATCCTTATTGAATTTTAGCTATGTAGGAGGAGCTAAACCAATTTGAAACGAATAAAGTATGGAAGCTGGTACCCAAGCCTAAAGGAAAGAATCCAATTGACACCAAATGGGTATTCAGAAATAAGATGGATGAAAATGGCATAGTAGTCAGGAACAAAGCTAGATTGGTTGCTAAGGGCTATTATCAACAAAAAGGAATAGATTTTGATGAAACTTTTGCTCTTATTGCAAGACTTGAATCCATCAGAATTTTCTTAGCCTATGCAGCCCATGCCAATTTCAAGGTCTATCAAATGGATGTCAAAAGTGCTTTTCTAAATGGAGATTTGGAGGAGGAAGTCTATGTCAGTCAACCTCCTGGTTTTGAAGATCCAAATTTTCCAGAATATGTTTACTATATTTTAAAATCACTTTATGGACTGAAGCAAGCACCTAGAGTCTGGTATGACACTTTATCAAAGTTTCTTTTGGAAAATCACTTCACAAGAGGTACTGTTGATAAAACTTTATTCTTCAGAAATGTTAATGGTTCTAGTATACTTGTTCAAATTTATATGGATGATATTATATTTGGCTCTACAGATGAAAAACTTTGCAAAAAGTTTGCCAAATTGATGCAAAGTAAGTATGAAATGAGCCTGATGGGAGAACTAACTTACTTTCTTGGTTTGCAAGTTAAGAAAGGTAGTGATGGAATATTCATTAGTCAAACTAAATACATTCTAGATCTTTTAAAGAAGTTTGATCCAATGGATTGCACATCTGCAAAAACTTCCATGACCACTGCAACTAAGCTTAAATTAAACACTACTGAAAAGTCTGTGGATATTTCAAGCTACAGGGGCATGGTTGGCTCACTTCTGTACTTAACAGCTAGTAGGCCAGATATAATGTTTGCTACTTGTCTTTGTGATAGATTCCAGGCTGATCCTAGAGAATCTCACTTAGTAGCTATTAAGAAAATTTTCAGATATCTCAAAGGAACACCAAAACTTGGCATTAAGTACCCTAGAGATTCTGGTTTTGATCTAAGTGTTTATTCAGATACAGATTATGCAGGTTTTAAAATAGACAGAAAAAGCACAACAGGAACCTGTCAGTTTTTAAGGAACAAGCTTGTGTCCTGGTTCAGTAAAAAGCAAAATTCAGTTTCTACTTTACAACTGAAGCTGAATATATTTTTGCTGGTAGTTGTTGTGCACAGATTTTGTGGATGAAAAATCAATTGTTGGACTATGGTCTACAAGTGGATAGAATTCTCATTTTCTGTGATAACACAAGTGCAATTGTCATCACTGAAAATCCAGTGCAGCATTCTAGAAAAAAGCACATAGGCATCAAGTACCACTTTATAAGGGAACATGTGATGAATGGTACTGTGGAACTTTATTTTGTTCCAAGTGAAAAGCAGCTTGCAGACATATTTACCAAGCCACTTGATGAATCCACCTTTTCAAGTTGGTAAGTGAGTTAGGTATGCTTAACTATTCCTGAATCATTTCAGATATTTTTGTAAGTTTTAATGCAGCCAGAAATTTAATTGATTTTTCTGTTTTGGATAAAATTTTGGCTAAGTAAAAATTTACATCCCGACGGATGCTCATTATCCATTGAGTTTGCTCATCCGTCAGAATACTATTTGTTAATAAAAATTAATTATTTTTCTGGACTATTTTATAACTCGACGGATAACTGATTTATCCTCATCCATCGAATTGTCTCAACCCTAGCCGTTAAAACTCTGAACATTATCCATCGAGTATACTTACAGTTTGTAAGCATGACACGGCGGATAAGTGACAGAATTTTTACAGTTTATTTATTTTTAAACAGCTATTTTGGGCTATTTTGATTGGTTACTTTATTTCTCTTTATTATTTTTGTCAGTTTATTTCTGAGATAGTATAAAAGCAGAATTCAGTTTTATTCTACTCTTTTATCATTCTCAATTCAATTGCTCTAACTTCCTTTCTTCTCCAAATAAAATATTCTCTCTGCAAATTACTCAGTCTCTAACAATGGCACCACTCGTCAAAATCATGTCTCAAACTGGATATATATACGAAAAGAACAACTTCACAACCCTTGTAATCAAGGAGATTCAACAGTCTAGAGAGTTTCACAAAATGATGGACTTTGTGAAAAGCTGTAAACTCAACTATGCAATGTTGGAATCTCCCACAATCTACTGTGAGGTTGTAGAGGAGATATGGACAACTGCAGTATACAACTCTACTGACAAGACCATCACTTTCACTCTCAAAGGTAAATAGTTTTGCATTAATAGTGACATTATCAAATCATGCTTTAGAATTCCTGATAATACTGCTATTGTTCCACACACAGAAACATATATAGTTAACATGCTAAATTCCATGGGCTATGCACTTTCCACTTCTAAGTTAAGTGAAATTAGGAGGTTAGGTCTTAGAAAGGAATGGAGCTTTTTGTGTGATGTGGTCACTAAGGTATTTTCTGGTAAGATTAGTAACTTTGATTCTGTTAACATTTTTATGCTTAACATGCTTTATATGCTAGTTACTGATAAGTACTTTAATTTCAGTGACTTGATCATGTTTGAGTTAGGGTATAAGTTAGGAGAACTGAATAAGAGAGGTAAAAGTGTCTACTATGCTAGATTTTTTATGATGCTTGCTAACCACCTCATTGAGAACATTATAATTGAGAACCCAACCAACAAGTTGAATTGTTGGGTTCAAGAAAGAAGGATTATTGCAGATCTCAATAAGACAAACCACCACAAAGAGGTGCCTCTCCTTTATTTTCTAATCATGGAGGGACCTCAGGTAAGTGAGGTAAGTTCTACTGTCTCAACTTTTCCAACCTCACACACTTATTTGCCTTCAATATAACAATGACATCTGTGTCAATGACCCAACAGATGCCTACCCAAGCTACTAAACCACAAATTTTAAAATCCAAGTCTAAGAAAGCCCCCTCTGGTTTCTTTCAAAAGAAACCAGTTGCAAAATCCACTAAAACCAAAGAGGGGAGTGTGAAGGAGGGTAAGCAAGGTGAGGGACAGGGTAAAAATCAAACAAACCCTAAGGATAAGGCTGGTGAGAAGAGTATACCCAAACCTAGCCACACCATAGTTTTCCAACAAACTGTGGTTGTTAATAAGGAAATAAGCTCAATTCGAGTTTCATCCTCCCAAAAGGATGTTACTATTGAAACAAGCTCCCAACCAGGAGCACAGGCCAAGAGGGGTAGGGACACTAGCTGACCACAAACTTATGCTGGAAAGAAAAGATCAAAAACCCTTGGGGATGCACAGGGCACACACATAGTGCAAACTGGTGCTAAAGACCCAGTCACTGCACCATCTCAAAGTCAGATTGATGTGGCTCCAATAAATGTGGAGTTACAGCCACAATCTCTAATAACTGAAGCACCTGATACACCAAATTCTCCCACACACTCACTGGATATTGACATGATAAATACATCACTTCCAAATTCTCCATCTTTAACTCTTGTGGAGAAGCCAAAAATCCAAGCAAGTGAGTATAATCTTTTAGATGATTTGTTGGCTCATTTTCCATTTCTTTCTGAGTCTGTTGAGACATCTGTGCCAAAATTTTCATCAATCTGCACAAAATCTACAATAGTCTCCACTCCAAACTCATTCATTTCTTCTATCCCGATGGATATTCATCATCCGTCGAGTAGTGATTGTATCCCGACGGATAAGCCTAACAGCAGTCATCTGTCGAATAGCCAAACTACTATCTCGATGGATATTCCTTATTCGTCGGGTGTCTCTACATAACTTAAAATTTCTTTAATACTCACAAGTGCAGAAGACTTAGTAGTGGTACAATCACTCTTAGGGCTGAGGGAAGGGAGTGAGTTGAGTGAGAGGCTGGGTTGCTCCCAGGTAAAAGGAGAGAATAAGAGTGAATCCACGCAATCCATTTCTTCAGGACTGGAAAATATGAGTGAGAGAAGTCCCACTTTAGATGGTGAAGGTGAGGGTGTGAGGGTAAGAAGCCAAAGGGAGCCCTTGATGCAAAAAGAGAGAGATCATGAGAGAAAATCAGGTACAGGAGTAATAAGGATGAAATCCATTGCAAGTGAGTCAATGAGTGTCAATGATGCAGAAAGAGAAAACCTATTTCAACAAGAATATCAAGCTGTCATAGATACTATTTCCCTGGATGCGGAGACATTTACTCATTTTGTTACAGCTTACCAAACTCTAGCTGTGCAGGGCAATGAGGAGGCTGAAAGGATGTTAAATTTGGTGCACACTACACAATCTCTTCAAAGAGCAAAAGATGCAATCACTGCTATACCTTCCACCACTTGCAGTGATTTTGAACTAGCTGAAGACTCATTTGGGGATGCGGGTGGGGGTGATGAGGAAGACAGCATGAGCACAGGGGGAGATGCAGATATTCCTTCCTGGATGTTAACAAAAGAATGTTCCTACTCACATCTCCAATCAACACTATTCAAGCTGATCCATGACACCCAAACAGCCATTCAAGCATCTACTAATGTCAGCACAAAGAAGCTACTCACAGCTCACCTTGAAGCACTCCAACTGCATAAAATTCAAGCTCTCCAACACAGTCAGAGTGTGAGTTTTCAAGCAAGAAATTTCTGAAGTAAAACAAAATTTCATAACAAGGTTGGATGCTAGAATTCCTGAAACCACCATGACTGAAATAGCTCAAAAGCTAAGGAAGGAAGCTGATCTCAATAGAAAAGTTGAGGCCATGGACTCAAGATTATCTGATGTAGAGAAGTCAATGGCCAAGATACTCACTAATCAAGAAACTCAGACTGCTCTACTCCAATAATTGGTGGCTTCTCAACTCCCTCATAATGCTAACAAAAAGGGGGAGAAAGGCTCAAGTGAGGGGTGAGAAACAGCTCAACATACAAGTCAGCAAAGTAATTGTGCCAACAATTGCTTTCGCAAAGCCACTAGTCATGGACAACATTGACATAATAAATCTGGCAGCAGCAAAACTAAACACAGATGACAAACTGTTAAAGATTGATATAGCAGCAGCTGAGAATGAGTTAAAAGAAAAATAGAGGAAAATAGATGCAGAAATTCAACAAAATTTTGGGCCAATTCAGAAGCCAGACAAAACATTCATTCATCACTCTCAAGTCAAGAACATCTCTGTGAATGAAATGAGTATGAATTATCTGGAAAAGGCCAAACATCTTGCATCAAATTTCCAAAAGCAGATCTAATCATGAGGCCTAAAAGGAATTACTAAAAGTTCTCAGAAAAAAATCCTATGGATATTGTGTATGAGACACCTAGGCCAGATGAGAAGAAGCTGTTGGCTAGGTCAATTGCCTTTTACAAAGATCCAGCTGATTCAGCACTCAAAAAAAGATTAGCCAAGATTTACAGAAATGGTAAGGAAATTTGTGTGGTGGCTGGACACCCCATGTTTGTGGAAGCTAAGAAGGAAGAGAAAGAAAGAATCAGGAAAGAAAAGAAGCAAGCTGCTCTGGATGCTAAAAAGCTTAAACAAAAGAAGAAGCAAGCTGCTATCTTGGCCAAGTTTGAAGCTGTAAAAACCACAACAGAAATTCCTGCACAACCAACTGTAATTGTTGAACCTAAGGGTCAGAAAGTGCAAGAAGAACCATAACAGAAAAGAAGATTCAGATATAAGCTCCATTCCAAGAGAAAATTGGACTTTAGTGATGAAGAAATGGAAGACAATATTCCTAAAAAGTCCATAACTTCAACTCAAATATCAAAACCCTCAGTGGTATTTGAAGAATTCAAGGTGGTGGATCCAACTAGGAATATTCATGGTGAGCCCATAATTCCAAAGGATGGGCCAGTGGACTGGGATAGTTTGCCAATTCCTGAGCTGAACTTTCCTATCTTCAAGCCAAAGAAGACAAAGATTAGAGCTAGCAAGAAAGTGAAACCAATGACTCTTAGATCCAAGACCCTAATCAAACCTCAATCTACAGTCAATATGGAAAATATGTTATATATCAGTGACATCAAGGAGTTCTCTGACATAAACCTCTACTTAGATGAGTTGGAAGAAGTGAGAGGAATTGATGCTCATAGACATCTCCCTGAAAGGCTGGTATTCAAATACAAGGGAGGAAAAGAGATCATATAGCCATTTCACAGGATCCTTCTAGAAATCCAATCTGTTCTAATAAAGATCTACTCATCATTCAAAAAGAAATTTGGGTACAATGTGACTGCTAGAAGATTAGTTCTAAAGAAGATTGAGGAACTGATGAGTAATAAAGCCAAATATGCACTTCCAAAAACTCTGTCAATTCCCTTCACAGGAAAGAGAGTGCATTTGAGGCCTTATTGGTTGATGGAATTCATGGATGAAAAGGGACTTGGAAGATTTTTCAGATTGGAGGACCAGTTGAGTATCTCTAGCAATGAGACTTTATTGAAAATGCAAGGAATGCTAGATCTCTCAGAAGCTGATGAACTTGAATTCCACAGACAACTCCAAAACCGGATAGAAGAGAACAACATGAGGCTTGGGAAGAAACCTAGACAATCAAGGAAATAGACTTATCTGCTCAGACTAGAGGAGCACTTTGATAATGATTGTGAGCTATTCTTTGTATACTTTGCATTGTTCAATTTTCAGTAAATATTGCAGCACTTATTAGTTTTATCTACTATTTTCAATCTGTAGTCTTAGAGTGTTTTGTTATTATCAAGTTTCTCTTAATTTATGGCTACAATTCCAGTAGACATAAATTTGGGGAGATTGTTAGGAATATATTGTGAACTTGATGATAAATTATACAAAACACCTTAGTAGATTTAACTTAGTGAATTTTGTAGCACTCGACGGATGATCAAATATAGTCCTAACGGATGATTCAATATAGTCCCGACGGATAATGATTTGACATCCATCGAGTGAGTAGCTTATATAATAATAAGTATTGTAGCACACTTCTGCAAACAACTTTGTGTAAATTCTGTAGGAGCTTATGAGTCATGTTGACTACTAGTAGATATGCAGAATAGGTTGATTAATTGTAAATATGAGATGTCTTGTAATTCTGCATAAGTGAAATGGAGTCAAGTGTCAAATAGCTACCCGACGGATGATCAACAAAGCTACCCAACGGATGATCAATAAAGCTACCCAACAGATGATCAACAAAGCTACCCAACGAATAACAAGCATTTACCCGCCGGATAACAAGCATGTCCGCGAAGTCTTGAATTCGTGGACGAGCCTTGGGCCTTTGTAGTTGGGCCTCATCGGCGGACATTCCTAAAGCTAGCAGTAGAAGATGGTTTCCAGTAGGTTTCCTACTGGGCCACGGGACAAGCGATCTGAGCCCGTTAGGTTTCTTGTTCCCCAAGAACTACGTTGGCTTAATAGGGATACGTAGGAAAATTGCAAGGGGTCGGAAGCGAGAGCCATAAGGAGCCACCACCAATCCTAAGCAATCCCGGCCCCCAATTCATCACAACCACCATACTCCAGCGACTTTTCCAGCGAAGAACCACCATCGTAGATCTTGATTCCGGTGACGAATCTCAAACTTTGTTGTTACGAAATTCCTCAGTCAACAAATGCTTATGTACTCTTCCTTTATGTTGTAAGCATATATGGAAGAGTGGTTTGCAACATTGTGAACATATTTTAAACCATTTGGAATGTGTTGTTCAATGCAGTCTCTAGGAACCGAACTGCGACTGTGACTTAATTATCTTGTTCATGTAAAACATCGTCGTGCTTGTAGATTTCTACTTCACTTTGCTGATCACCTGCAAATTTTGATTCAATAAGACAAATATAGTTGTAAATAAACTGAACTCGAATGAACTTTTAACGAACCTTGAATAATATATAATAATCTTGTGGCACAAATTTTCTTGTATAAACTCATGTTTAGCAGTATCTGAACTGTTTATAAACATATAAAACTGAATCGAACTCGAACAAACGAAACAAAAATAATTGGCTAAAATTTTACGATTTATAAAAAAATGATCATATGTTATATATAAATTATGAATTACATAAGTTATTCCCATACAGTAAAACCTCTGTAAATTAATACTCGGTTAATTAATAATCTCTCTAAATTAATAATTTTGTCCGGTCCCGACTTGGGCCAGTTCAAAAAATGATCAATTTCGATAAGATAATAAGATAATAATTTTTTTGAAAACCCTGTATAAAAATATGATCTCAATAAAACTATAAATTAATAATTCCCTTATATTCATAAAAATATAGCTATTACATCTTTGTAAAATATGATTCAATTGTAATTTGCTTTTTCATATAATTTAAATCAACATGAAGCTCATCCCTAATCTTCCTTATTGCATCCAAAAGCTCGGGTGTGGTACTTTCATGTTGCATCAAAAAGTTATTAAGCATTTTTGATGCCTTGAGTGCTTCTTTACGTGTAACCGGCTCCAACGGTGTTGTATCGTCTTCAAGATCATCTTCAACACTATTTTCAAGGATGGTGTTTGCAATCTCTTCTATACTCTGGACCTCGGAACATGATTCATTTTCACCCGGATAATCTAAGAAGTTATTAACATCCATTTTATTACGATAACCTAGATCCTTAATCATCACCTCAAGTTCATGAATGTATTCTTCCGGAGTTGTATGTTCATTTAAATTGCTCGAAACTTCATCTATGGAATGAATTTTGCAATATTGAAAGCACCTTGCTATTGACTCTTGTTTTACATTTGTCGTCCACGTCGCGACTGCATAATTGATAGCATCCAAAACATTAATCTTTCCTGGATCAGATTGTCCCAACTCATAACCTTCTAATAACCCACGATAAAATCTCCTGCGATAGTGCATCTTGAAAGCTCTTATAATTTCTGCATCACAAGGTTGGATTTTTGATGTCATGTTAGGTGGCAAGAAGTACAACTCAATATTTTGTAGTCCTTCAATATTTTTTGGATGTGCTGGACAGTTATCTACCACAAACAAAATTCTTCTGCCTTGCATTTGGCTATCAAACCAACGAATGTATTCATCAAAAAGTACACTAGTCATCCAAGCTCTTTTGTTTGCACGATAATGACAATTCAAGCTGCCCATGTTAACATTCTTGAAGCACCGTGGCTTTGCATACTTTCCAATAATCCATAAAGGAATTTTTTCAGAGCCATCTTCATTGCAACATATAACAACCGTGAGCCTTTCTTTGTCTTGTTTTCTTCCTTCAAGTTGTTTCGTAGCAAGAGAGTGATCAGCTTGTAACATGTAAAACAAACCAGTTTCGTCCATGTTAAAAACATCTTTCATAGGGAACTGGTTTATTTTTTCCCTTATGGACTCCAGTTTCTTCTCCATGTCCTGTACATCAACAAGACCACTTTCTCCAAAGCGACGAAATGACTTAATACCATGTCTTAACTTGAATTTCTCAAGCCAACCTTGAGAAAAAGTGTGCTCCTGATCTTGTTGAGGGTATAAAATTTTCATGGTCTCTTTTGCCTTCTCTAAAATTAGCTCTCCTATCATATTAACACGATCTTGGTACTGGAGAAACCATTCATAGAGAACCTTCTCCATATCTGGATATTTTGCTGGTTTATGTCGCTTAATACATATCTTTTCTTTTCTCCAAGTAATTAGCTGCAAGATAGTCTGCTGACCTTTTCAGTGTATTTGATATTGTACCTTGACTAACTTTTAGATTAAACTTATTCTCGAGCCACAACTGGAGATCTTTTTGAGTGCATGATGAATTTTCTCTTTTATATTCACATAATGCTTTTCTTGCTTCATCCGTCATTGTTGATTTTGTGACACCTTTTAGATGAGAAGCCATTGTTTTGTTTGTATAATTTTTCCCCAATCTAGTATATACAGTATATATAATATATTTTATGACTACACATACATTGAATACTTTCTATGTAAAATACAATGAATTAAATTAATTCATGTACTTTGAATTTTCCTAATATACATTGAATATTTTCTATGTAAAATACAATGAATTTAACTTATACACTACATGGACTTTGAATCTAATATATTGTACATTACATTGAGTTTCTAAATTCATATACATTGAATTAATTGAATTAAGTATAAAATATAAATTGTACAATTCATTTTATTTAAATTTATGTGAATAAAAATTTAATCAAAAGTTAATTTTGTTTGCTACCGAAAATTCTCTATAAATTAATAATTATTAATTTATCGATTAATTAATACCTCTCTAAATTAATACAATTCTCCGGTCCCAACTATATTAATTTATAGAGGTTTTACTGTATTTATAATATAATAAATATAATTTTTTTCCCGCAAAGCAAATCAGAGTCTCATAATTAATAAGTTGAACCCGAACTGAATCAAAATCGAACCCGGTCAAACGCTTTAAAAATACTACTCCCTCCGTCCCTCCCAAATGTTTACATTTGAGTTGGGCACGGAGTTTAAAAAAATAATAAAGTAGTTGAGGAAAATTAAAAAAGTAAGTAAAATAATGAGATCGATTAATAATATACGTACAAAATGGGTACAGTGGAGAGAAGTGATAGATGTAATTATTTTAAAAATTATAAAAATTTTACTATTTTGAAAAAAATTTGAAATATAAACAATTAGAAGGGATATCCAAGTGTAAACGAACCTGACCCCAGCGTGAACTATAAATATATCATCGAAATGCATCAATTTAGCTATTTAGGCTTCTACATCTCCAATGGAATCAAACCCAACTATCACCGTCGCCGACAAACTCCGGCGCCGAATATGTCCCAACGGATGCGACAGACCAATCAACGTATGTCTCTGCCACAAAATCCCCCGCCAAAAAATCGCCACAAAAACCAAAATAATAATAATACAACACCCGCACGAGACACGCCACAAGCTCGCCACTGTTCCCGTTCTCGCAAAGTGCCTCGATAACTGTGAGATCGTCGTCGGTCGCCGATTGCGCAATACAATCTCTCCCTTTCTCGATTCAATCTGCGCTGATGCTGTTTCGAACCCCCAGAATGCGCGGCGCGTCGTGTTTTTGTTCCCCGGTGAGGATTTTTTTGTAGTTTTGGCAAGTGTTTGTGTTGAATTTGGTGAAAAGATTTGATTTTTATGGTGATTGTGTGGAGAGTTGTGTTGCGATTGCGAAAAGATTGCAGCTTTGGGGTTTGTGTGTGTTTTAGTTGATTTATTTTTATTGATTAAAAGAAAAGATTGGATTTTTAGGTTAATTTGTGTTTGAACTTGTTAATGATATCGAATAGATTAGTAATTTGTGTATGAGAACCGGAGAATTAAACGTGCTGCATTGTTTTAGGGGGCGTATTCAATTGGAATTCTGAAGGATTTTTATGGATTTTAGAAATCATGAGGTATTCAATTTGGATTCGAAATAATCCTTTAAAATCTGAAGGTATTTAACAAAAATTGGAAAAAGTTTTTTAAAATCTGAGTCTATTTAATTTAGATTTAAAAAAATCAATCAAAATTTGGTGGTATTCAATTTGGATTTTAAAAAATCCATCAAATCTGATGGTATTCAAAAGTCCATGAATTTTCTTTTATTTAAAAAAGTTGTGGATTTTGATGAATTTGCTAGTACATTTTTAATATCTTGAAATCTTTTCAAAATACATGAAATTTTGATGAATTTCTAAAAAACTTCACAAAATCTGCAAAACTCTACAAGATTTTGGTTCAACTCTATCAAAATCCACGAAGAATTAAAATCAATGAAAATCTTCTAAAATCCATAGATTATTAACAATCCTTTAAAATCTGAAATTAATACACCCTCTTAAAGTCGGAAAAGTAATGTGATACGAGGCTTATAATAATCCAATTAGTACTTTAGATTTGTTAGTCGTTAAGTTACGGTTATAGTGAAGTTCTTAACATTAATTTGAATGTGGTAGTTGAATGACATTATTTTGAAAGAAATTTCGATACTGTTATTGGAAAATAGTATGAGCGTTTAAATAAATTAATTAGTACTTTGAATTCTTTAGTCTTTAAGTTAGGTTATGTCGAAGTTCTGAACGTTTAGTTGTGTGGTATTCGAATGACTTAAATTTGAAAACATTCTCTATACTGTTACTGAAAAGTTTTATGAGCCTTTTAATAAACTAATTAGTACCTTGTATTTGTTAGTTTTTAAGTTAGGGTTATATCAAAGTTCTTAACAAAGCTGAATGTGGTAATTGAATGGGATGTAATTTTAAAAGCATTTTGTATACTGTTGAAAATTGTTATATGTGACGGAAAGTTGTTTTCAGGTGCAAAGGCAATGCCATCGGTTGATATTGAGGAGTGGAAATCGTTGCACGCTGATGATAATGTTATGAGCAATCTTGTTTTAGTTGCTTTTGATGCGACTTGGAAGCATGCGAAGGAGATGGTGCAATCAAGCTTACCCTTTTTATCAAAGTTTGCAACACAGGTTTCGTTACCTATTAGTGTTGAGGTAGATGGTCCCACGATTTTTAGTTCTGAGTTAACACTTCGGAAGGAACCGTTTAGTGGTTGTAAGAGTACGATAGAGGCTATTGCAAGATGTTTGCGAGTTCTTGAACCAAACGGGGATGACACTGAGTCGAGATTGATTGAGCTTTTAAGAGATATGGTGAAGTTTCAAGCTTCTTTTCTAAAGCCCATGAAGCCGAGAGTGAAGCTTTTAAAGAAGAGTAAAGCATAGGCACCGAGAACAGAGCTGAATAGCTGATAAAGGTTGGTGAATACAGGGGGCATGACTACAGAATTAGCCATTAAGATCAAAATTCAGTTAGACCATTAGGATTCATCTAGAGTTGATATCTTTGTCACATTAATTTTGATAGTTGTTGAGCATATAGATAACAATTTTATTCGGGAAATTCTTAAATTGTAGCACATAGTATACACTTGAAGCAACAGCATTGATTGGAAATATAATAGAATTTGATTGCAAGTTCAGTGGTTAGCATATCTACTTCCTTATCAGTAGCATTGGCTTTGATCATGGCCAAGATTAATAGAACGAAACCATTTTTTTTTTTGCAAATTAAGTAAGAACGAAACCAAATAGAAGCATAGAGGAGTGAAGTCAATTTCATTAGCTCTTATTAAATTGTGTAATAAACATGAGTAGAAACTAATGTTTGAAACTAAATCTATATACGCATGTATGTTAAATGTCTCACATTTTCTCAAAGATCATGGAAAATTTTTGAATAGAGGTGAAGGCAAGTTCAATTTTTTCGCTTTCTTTCTTGTGATTTGAATTTCGAGTACAGCACTCACTTTACTGTGTTAAAGTTGTTCTTTCTTCTCTTCTTAGAACTTGGAACAGAAGTTAAGGGTCCCAGGACCTCGACCTATTACTGAAAAGAAAAACTCTCAACATGTGAAGAATATGAGCTACGCTTAAGTATGACTCCCAAATACATAACAATAAAACTGATGTAAGGTGCAACTCAAGGACGAAGTTCTCCTGTCGATGTCAACACTTAACTTATGCTCTAGGAACTTAAGCTGAAAATGAAAGATCACTGTATCTGGTAGCTCCTTTATATTCATATTCGAGGGGAAAGTGGACAGAAGAAAGATAGAGGAAGTATCTACCTTCTTGAGTTGGTCGGAGGCTGCACCTCTGTCACTTCTTTTTGTGCTGCTTCACACTTTCATGCATACTCTGACATGTTCGCACATGAGCTACCCTTAGACATTTCAACTTCAGCACAGACGAGACCTCTCAAGAACCACATCAGACCTCGTCTCCCTGCAGTTGTAGTTTTCAGCCAAAGTTCCCCTCGGCATGGTTAACAAGTTAGTTGATGTTATCTTGCAGTATCTTAGTAGATGCAGGCGACTCAGCTTTCTTGAGTTCTTCTGAGAAATTAATAGACCTATGAAAGAGCAAATGAGCAACAGTACGGTCAATTGGATTGGTATCAGTTTCCGCCTCTGGCGTTCCTGCAAATCTGGAAGGTCATTAATTAAATGTAAGATTCATGTAAAAAGCAGGTGCAAATCAAACAAAATTGTTTATCATCGACTAAGTTTTAAGTGGTAAACTATTCGTAGTATAGTAAATAATTGCAGATTAAATAATAATAGTTATGATTCATGTTCACCTGACTTCGCATTACTTTACCATATGGAGATGATCAATCATGTCACGTTCAGGTTCAAACATAGCTTACATTAAGGAATTGAATTTAATTTCTCTAAAACTAAACTGGGAAACCTAAAAAGAGCTTTTACATGAAGCAAAAACTTTGAATATATTTTTCTGTAGAACAACTTTTACTGATGCTTGCACCTAACCTTTTGTCAGTATTTGTGTCTTCTCCTGGAAGATATTTAAGATAATTTCCACCTCCTTCCTTTGTATTGCCTGTATTTTTAGCATATTGCCTTTGTGTTGCGCTTTGAGCCAATCTACATAAGCTGTCTCGAATACAAAGTCTCAGTTGAACGTCTAGCTGCAAAGAGTATATCTTTAGCAGTGAACTAAAACCAAAATGCTATATAAGAGAGGTAAGTTTCACCTACTGACCACACTAACCTTTGCAACAATATCTTGAAGCCGATAAAGTATTGCATCCTCCGTGGAGCTATGATCACTTGCCAAATAAATTGTACCAGAATTATCAAGTTCTGCTGGTAAGTTACTATCAAGATTCGGAACGTCAACTTCTAAGTTCCCTTCTAGATGCTGCATCTGATCAGGAATGGAATGTTTCTTACAAACTGAATGTTGAGATTCAGACTTTTCATGACCAAACTGCTTATGCTGTTTTTGAATGGCAAGCATAGCTCGCAGTTGTTGTCGCTGCCTCAACTTCTTAATCTTTTCTTCAGGTGTCATTGTCAAAGGGTTTACAGAAGAACCTGGAAACTCGTTCAAAAATTTTGATTGACCAAAAGGAACTTTAGAAGCAGAATGAAACTGTGGCAAGATGGGTGTAACAGGATCTTGAATATCCATATGTGTATGCCCAGAAGGAGAAAAAAGTAGAGTGGTGATATTATTGTATGGAGAAGACGAGGGTTCTTGGAGTTCTATTTGCCGATTCATCCCAAGAAATGCAGGAGGCTGGCCAGTCTTTGCATAGCGGCCTTCAAGTTGCTGAAATTGATCATCTGATGAAAACCAGATCTTGGGGAAATGCTGGTAAGGTCTGGATTTACTTTCTTCTCCCGATCTTTTACGTCTTCTCAACATATTCTTTTGTCTATCCATCTGTACACAAGAAACAAACTCGAGCAACACTTTGATGTTCAAAACACAAAGAAAACCAATCACTGAAATTTAAGGACCGTGAGCAGGAAGATGTTTATAGGTTCTTAAATTTCTAGCAAGTAAAGAATTCAGTTTCATTTATCCTTCATGTACTAGTACCTATCAGGATATATGAAGAACTGAGGCTACTCTTTTGAGTTGTTGATACATAACGTTTCCTTACAATATTCTAGTTTTTTTTTAATTATATAAACATATGTAATCCTTAGAAAATCTGGTTATCCATCCAGCATCGTATATAGATAGATGGGGCTAGGACTTGGTTATAAATTGCATGTGATTGTAAAGTTACCTTGTCTAAAAATTCTGTTGGGACTGAAATGTTCCCAGCTTCAAGATTCGAATTGACTTGTAGAGTCTTGCTAACCATATCCCTAGCAATCTGTGGAAATTGACGGACAATTACTGTTGGCTTTCATCCAGGTATAGGCATGGTATTTAATATATTAACAGGTATTGAACCAGTGTCACCCAAGGAATAAACAGAGGGAAGGAATCGGACATTCACTGCTATATAGCCGCTTTCCTCAAATCCTCTAAGAATATATTTACCTATTGTGTATACCTTGTTTTCCATGAAGAGATTATCCTTCAATTCTGCATGCTTCAAGTGATTCATGGTGACATGCTTATTCTCTGGAACACAGCATGTGAGATCATTCATGTTACTGTATCCAAGGGAAAACGGCTGAGCTTGGTCTAACAAGTCCTCTGTTTTACCACATTGCTCAGATGTACTCGGTGCTCCAGATGCTAAACGTGAATAGTCCATGGAAGATGACCAAAGCTCATCAGCATTTCCAAGACTTGTACATTCAAATTCGGGATCACCATTGCTGCAAATTAACGCTTGTGTGAATATTTGGTTAGATGACCACAATCAGGGAAGAGGGATGACACTTGACAGGGTAAGGAAATAAATATGATAACATTGCCTTCGTAAAAAATGAAAACATCAAAAATAATTATTTTTCAGGCATGTTCTTCTCCTGATGTATGAATCAATCTTTATTTTTCAGATAAATACATATGTATACAGGATTGATTCATAGCCTTGGATACAGGTCACTTTCAGCAAACTTGCACCTTTAAAATTTGGCAGAAAAAATCATAGTTTCTTAAATTCCAGCTAACAATTATCTGCAGATAATAAGTTGTGCCCTAGTCTCTGTACTATTTACAGAACCTGATGGTGGACAACATAAGAGTAGTAGCATGGTGTGAATGTGAAGGATATTTATTAATCCAGTGATTAATATTGCCAAATTATATGCATTTCTGTGCATTTTTTTGGTTTAATTTTAAGTTTTTATAAATTGATTTGTATAGATGCCTGAGACAGCATTTGAATTTTGAAGGGACTTGATATGTAAGAATTATGTTGTCTGATGATTTCTTACACAAGCACATTGATTTAATGATTTTAAGTGATACGGGATACTAAGATTGTGCATTACCTGAAAATTCTATCTAGATCATCAAAGCTTCCAATGTTATCCCAATCATAGCCAACCAAGTGGCCTTCCTTGTCATTATTGGGATTTTGAAAAATCTGACTGCAACAATCGAATTCAGCTGGCATATCTGTTTAAGAAATATGTAATTATAAACCTAATATTTGACAGAGGAAATCATACTATAATACAGGCTCATTGAAAATTAGTGTTATATAAGTAAGTTGCTAAGAGCAACAGTACCCCTTGAATCCTTCGATACATTGGCCAATGATTTGTTCCATGAGACCACATTGTGTCCAGCACCTAAAAGAATTTCAGTTTGATTACATTCAGAAGATCTCTCTTGTTTAACCACATCAACCTCACTTGAGGAAACAGTCTTCCTCTGTTTAGATGATTTCCCATTAGCAATTGCTTCATCCCGTTCCTTCTTAATATGATCCCCTGATACATCTAGAGGGTTTTCTTCACTTCTGCGAGGAAACGGGACGATGTAGTCATCACTGTCATCAGCCTCAGCCCATAAGATATCTACAAGCTAATATCAAACAGATTACATGGTGTCAGTATGCAATTTTATATATTTTTTAAAAAAATTGCATGTATAATATTGACCTTTCCTCCTTTGATACACAGATGTGTTGATGAACGGACATACAGGAAAAAATGCAGCAGATTTTAATTTAAAATGATCACTTGTGCAAATATCACCGGTGTATTGAAATTTAAACCACAAACTTAAATGTCATATGATGTTCTGAAATATATATGTTGATACACAATATAGCTGAAGATGCCAATAAAGTGTTCAGATCCACTGGATTAAACACCTTAAAAGGATGAGTAATATAGCATTGTTATCATAACAAAATTATGTCAAGTGTTTAAAGTGAATGCTAAGAAAAAGTAGCAGACTTCAAAGCTAAAGATGGCCTCAAGCAGTCTCCCAGTGAACTGATTTAGCTCCTTTTTACAGTAGTTAGACAGTAAAGAGATTAAAAAAAATATGACTTTAAATGGCTACATGAAAGGATTGACAAAGGTCTTAAACTGATGGCCCAAAAAGGTGGCTAATTTTCGTGAATCTGCCTCTAAGATGAAGCCTTGAGTAGCACCTCCATATCCATATGATGTCGCGAACTAGCTGATAGCAAGTGGACACTTGGTCATCGTGCTTGGCAGGTTAATAAGATGTCGTAGATTTGTTAAGTAAATACCCATATTGTTACTTATTGGCTGGTGTAAAATAGCCCGCTTCTGAAACAATATAAACTCCTCATCAATTTCATTAATATGATTGTTAAGGGCTCTCCCTGTGTCAAAAGACCAAAAGACTTGCACTAATCCTATTACATGAGTCACTCTAGCTTTGAACCAAAAAAGAAAATCATAAATTTTTTAATTATTTGCAATTTGCCCAAGAAAGAAAGCATAGGAAAAATATACCAAAAAACTATATCAAGATGTAGCATTTACATGACAGCAAAAGTAAGAACACGAAAGAGATTTAGCCCAAAAAACATTAAAAAAAGGTAAAAAAAAAATTCTATTATAATTTTTATCTTTGATCATTAGATAGTCGTATATGTACAAAAAGAAGTATATTGTTTAGTCACAACTAGTAATCAAACCTCCCCTAAGCTTTACCTCTTGGTCATCCCAATGAAACATTGCTCAAGAAGTATGAAGAAATAAGCAACACATATCCAAATTCCACACACTAAACACCCCTTAGCAAATCAAGAAAACACTGAATCCCAGATCACAAATCCCAAACCAAAGCTTCAAATAGTGCTGCAATGAACAAATATACAGATATGTATATGCAGGAGAGTATAAAAGAAATTAAACACACGTGGATTAAACGGATGGATGAAATGGAAATGTTAACATGTCATGCAAGTGCATGTATATCTACTAATATATTATTATTTGTGGCTATATAGGCTTTGTGATCAATTAATGGGACCTCATTTGCTAGTTGTTTACATTTTGATTTTATGACAATCAACAACCCTATGTAGTCTTTGTGGTTAGGTTTGGTTGTAAAGGTTTGTGTGGAGGCCATTTTTCTTGGCCCCTGATATTTTTTTGCTTTGGGCCTAACTTGTTTCCCTGTAGTATGATTCTCACATTCTAATGTCTAAATGTTTGGTTTAACTGTCTGTCAGAGTAATGTTTGTTAAAAATATCTGTGTCCAATGGGTTGCTTGTCTTGTTCAAATGTGTTTGTGTTTCACGATTAGATTGGTGTACAAATATGAAAAGTTTCTGTTTTTTGGTTTCAGTTTGAGTTTGATTTTATTTTCAGTTTGAAAGGGAAGGCAATTAGCCTTCAAATGAACTGTCACAAGTATACTATAAAATAAAGGGACTTATAGTTTTTGGTTGTATCGGATTCGGAATTATAGCCATATTTCAATCCATTGTAATTTTGTTTGCCACAATATTCATAGTGCACAATGTGATCGTGCCTAATGCCTACTTTATCTTTCCATCAAAAGTATTTCCGTAGATTTAAGAGGTAAATACCAAAATGTTTAATATCCAAGATTAATCCCTTTCCTCTTCCCAAATGTATCAATTGTGTGCAATTATACAAAATAAAAAATATTTTGAACACGCATTTTCGGGTATCGCAATTCTGCATCATATAATACCGTACATGAAACAACACACTATAAGTGATGTGACATATGAATTGACGCATTAGGGTCAAAGGCAAAAAAAATTCAATAAATTTTACCTGCTATATTTATTTGTAGTTGGTTAAGTACTTGATAAATTAAAATATATTTTAATTTGGACATGTTGGTATATCCGATTTTATATTCACTTTCTTTATAAATAACTAACTTTATTATTCGTGCAAGGCACGAATTTGCTTTAATCAGGTTATTTTTTACTTTTACTTATCATATATATACTATACTATAATAACCGGAACGGGGTATAATTTGTAGTTTGGTTGACCCTCATTTTAGTTATTCTTTTACATCACGACCGTCGGATCTTCTTTATCAAATAATCAGAGCCGTTAGATCCACATACTAAAAAAATACACTCCACAAGTTCTCATGTTCGAATCCCGTCAACAACAAACATTTATATTATTTATAAAAATACATATAAGTTCTCAGTTTCGAATCTCGTTAACAACAAACATGTACATTATTTATAAAGATACATATAAGTTTTCGGATTTGAATTTCACTCACAAACAACAAACATTTACATTATTATTTATGAATAAGATCTCATCAATCATATACTATTTATACTATTTGAACCTAACTTAAAATTATAATTATATAATCATTATTTAGTATTTAATTATTTATATAGAATTTTAATAAAATTATATAAAATAAAATTAAAAAAATATAAATATTAACCAAGACCCGTGCATCGCACGGGCCGTAAACTAGTTTATTGTAATGTCTCGTATATTTTAGTTGTGTGGATCATTTCAATTACGAGTCTGTCTACTTATCAAGGTATGAGCATGTTCTGATATAATATTTTTTAAATTTTTTACTACATGTGTATAATATATTTTGTAAATGTTTATGGTTGGCAAATATGGAGAATATTTTTAAAAAATCTTCCATACAGTCCTTTATGACAATTAGTATTAAATCGCCTATGTAATAGAAACTGAATGAAATGATTAAATCTAACTTGATTATTAATATTTATAATGATTAAAGTTAAATATTTCTCACAAATACAAGTTAGTTTATAATATTGATGAAAATTTAAAAATTAAAATATGGAAGAACTACCAAAGTACATATAATATACTGAAATTTAAGTTGGAACATAGTTTACGAATTCAATGAAGTAGGTGTTAATGTGTGTAAAGGTTTGTCTAATGTATGCACATGGTTACACATTAATTACTTATTTCGTTCTATTTTTACGAGGCGGCTTCTTGTTATTGATTGAATTTTTTGTGCATACACGGGGTTCATTATCATTAATAAAAGGAGCCAACCAAAATTTTACCATTCATATTTTATTGTGTGTCCTTGGGCACATACACGAAAAAATGATAATGTAATATGCGATGAGTACTTATGTGCGTCATTTCAAAATATTCATTACTTCATTGATGTTGTCATCCCGTCCAGCTTCGATGTTCACATGTTATCCTTTTGTTGTTGTGTATTGTCGTTATCAATAACTATTTCACCCATTCAAGATAGGGGCATGTTCTACATCATATATTATACCCTTACAGATATATTGATTCTTAAATTGTAGATTCATAAATATTATTCTATATTTGTAACTTTATACTAATTATTGATTAGGAAAGATATCTTGGTTGTAATATAAGAGTGTGATTGTATACGCATAGGTTTGGTATACTGAATAATCAGCTCTCTTAATTCTTGGAGTCCTTCAAATTTATTATTTTCTTATGATCTCCTCTCATTGATAGTTTGGAAAAAGAATCAAATTCTTTTTATTAGGAAAATGTGGGATTTAACCCTATATTGTCAAGTCATTTTGAGTTATATTTTGAGTACTTGATTATTGCACGTGCACAAGCGTAATGAGTGATACTTGGAGTGTGTTCTTCTCTAAGAGAGTATTTCAAAACATATTTAATTATTAAAAATAATTAAGGTATGAATAAGATACAATCATTAAAGTCGGTCCCTTCATAGAGGAAATTTGTTGTAAACTTGTAGTCCCACATTGAAATTGTAAAGAGCTTTCCTTAACTTTTTATAGCAAGAAACGTGTGTAGTGTTAACCCTTGTTGACTGAGTGTTGCTCTATTTTAATTGCGGTACACACGTTTCTCGCATATAGATCTATTATATCGCTATATAATCATAAAAAGAGACCCTCAAACACATTTCCTCTCTCATTCATGTCAATATTTCGCCTCGATGACAATGTTTTAAGTCATTCAGCTTTATTGATGTGATGTTCTTACGTCCATACATCATTAACACTCTTTTTATTCTGGAAAGCTGCTCTCTGACACATACGATAAGGGGCAAATACACTCTAAGAAGACCGTCTATTGTTATACTCGATTTTATAGCTTTCTCCTTATTTGTTTACTTTTGTTTCCGTTTTATTCATCCATTATGTTGTTTACACACATGCAAACATAACTTTAATTATTTGTTATAACTTTTATTTTTCTATAGATTTTTCAACACTTTTTGTATGCCTTGGCCCCGTTAGTTCTTCATGTTCCAATTACCATATTTTCATTATTGTTACGAACTAACACGCCATGGCGTGAAATGTTTAATTATCATCACTATTAATAATCATTCTCAACTTTAATTATTTTCTTTGCTTTGTTGATTTAATATGACTTGTCATAAAGAGCCCCGTTTAGCAAAAATATGGACTTATTGTTAGTGTTTGTGCTATATAGACAACATTATTATGTTTTGTTTATAACATTTGGATTATTAATATTTATGTTCTATCGATTATTCTTCTAATAATTTATTAAGTCTTAATTTACTGCGATATAAATATTAGATTAATAAATATCCTTGGAATATGATATGAATTCTATATCTCTAAGTACGTGACTTATAAATGAGATTATGTGAATAGTATTGATATTTTCAAATATCCCTAGCCGAGTATTATTATTAAGGAACAACAATCATAGGTATAGTGATACTAAAGTCGAAAACACAGGCATATGTAAATATACTTGGTGCTGGATAGACCCAATGTGAGATTCTACATGTTTGTTGTGTCATAAGTAACACTACACCATATTTGACCTGTAGCAACACCAAAAAAAATGTTAAAATGGCCAAAAAGTGTCACCTAAAGCAAAAAAAAACTGGCTATGGTTACATTTTTTGAAAATTTGGGGGCGTTGGATTTGCCCCTGCTACAATAGGAGTCTACGGTTACACTTTTTAAAATTTTGGTAACACTGGTAAAAGTGTTACAATAGAAACCCTATGGTTACACTTTTTATTTCTATGGTAACATCATACAAGTGTAACCACAATTCTATTGTAACACTTCTCCTTTAATAACACCGAAAAATATGTTACAATATTCTCTTTTGTAACATCATTTATTCTATTGTAACATAATTGTAAAATAGTTCAATTCTTTTGGTAACATTTTTGTAGCTTATTGTAACACTTCCTTATAAACACTTTTATATATACAGTAACACTCTTTTATTAATTGTAACATTTTTAACAGTTTTGACAATATAAAAATATCTATTGGTTACACTTTAATTTTTAAAAAGTAATAAAATTTAAATCTACTTGTAACATTATGACTTGAATTGAGAACTATTAATCAAATTACAAGTTCATCAAACTAATAAAAAGTTCCAAGCAAACAAAAATAAACCAAGTTTCCAAAAGTCGCAACGAGTTCCAACTAAACTAAATATACAAAGTTTTAGTATCTCAAGTTACCATCCAACAATAAAAACTAGTTCTACTGCAGAAACATGTCAACCAAACATGTCAACTACATGTCATCTCCACTGTAGTAATCTTTAATTTGATGCTTTTGTAATTGCAAGGACTTTTTCTCATGCTATAGTTTGGCCATCTCTTCTTCCTATTATGTGATATAAGAAACAAGTATACAATTGTAAGAACTTTGGAAGAAGAGGTATAAGAAAACACATACTACAAAGAAAATTACCAAATTGCAATGCAAAAGTGGATGTAAGTGTGTGAATATCCATGTTATAAGCTAAATTGATTGTGCGGTAGAGAAGGTAAACGGTAAAACATAATTAATATAACAAATTAAGACACTCAACTGTAGAAAATTTGTTGCAATGATCCATCTCATTTTCCAATTTGATGTTGTGTAGCTCCGATAATGTATAGGCAGAACACTGAATCAAAAATTTTAGAACTAATCATATAACTAATCATACAAAACCATATAACTAATCATACAAAACCAAACAAGTCGTCATGTATTCGTATCAAGTGTGATTAATGTAAAGATCCCCAAATATCAGTTGGCATGATAGCACTCTTGACGAACAGTAGTTAAGTCACTCTATCTACGAGAAGTAATAATCTCAACTCTCAAGCAAGCATATCAAGTAACTAAGACAGCGATCATATTATCATCATTAAGCATAAATATGTTCATCCTCTAAGCCTTTCTTTAGCATAGCATGTCAACAATTCAAGTATTTATCAGACCTTTTCAAGCAAATATGATAATCTCGGATAATTAATGTGGTACAGAAAACAGAAGGCCAAATGCAGACACATTTCATATTTCGCCACGATTCCAGTCTCACAATTTAGGGAAAGCGAGAAGTGTAATTATAAAACAAACAACAACACTGCCCTCAGAAACATGTGCTAAATAAGAGACTCCAATTACACAATAGCTCAGGAAACATTATAACAGTGGAAAGTCAGGTGAAGTGTAATTATAAAACAAACAACACTGCACTTAGATATCACATTGACTTAAAAGGCAGTAATAATGCACATTATAACGTTGTAAAGTCAGGGGAAGTTCTATACTGTATACATTTGGAATCTCTGGACAAGTAAAGTCTAAGCCTTAATTTACATTGCTTTACTAAATTGAGCACTAAATCAAACAATGGAAAGCTTCTTAATTATATATATTATGCATAGGACAATTACCTTGCTTTTTTAGAATCTTTTCTTACGGACTGATACATGCAACAAGTTTGATACAGAAAACTTAAATCTGGGAATACGGAAAAGAAACAGAATTAAAATTGATATAAAGCATGAATAGATGATGACAAATACAAAAATAGAAGTAGTGAATATCCTTTTAAAGCACATACACTTGATAAAACAATTATAATAATAAGCAATTATTTTGCCCTTTATTGTTGTTCCTTCTCAGCTTGTTTACAAGCTTGTTGACACTGTTTCCATATCTGATTATAGAGTTTAAATTAGGGAATATGTGATGCAAGGAAATTATTGGACAAATTAATTTTATGTCACCTGAATTTTTATTAAAAAATAAAGAGTACCAACTTACATTCGGTGTCGTTCGCTTCCCAGTTCAATCTGAAACCAGCTTTAAGAACATCCTTCAGGTCATCTTGTGTTGCTGTAGCAGGAGTTAACAACTGAGCGGAAGTTTGATACAACAAATGCACCTATAAAGCATTATATTTCTATACAACGATTAATATACTTTGACAACATCAAAAGTTTCATTTGACTGGATAATGATAAAAGTGGATTTCGGGTATATTAGGAATCGTGTGAGAAATATGAATGATCTAGAAAGGATATAACCCTCCTAATTTTGGAGAGATATTATTGGCATCTTGTGTGAGCTAGACTATGAAATGTGTGGCGCCGCGCTCAAATGTTGATTTAAAATGATAGTCTACTCATTGATCAAGAAAACTTGGATTAAACCATGAAGAGGATGACACATAACATGCCTCGAGTTTAATCTATAATATTTGGTTAAAGAGATTATATTACATTGTGCATTATTCACGAAATGTTTAATCAATTACCGATTTAATTATTATTACTTTGGTAGCAATGATGTATTACTAGATGTCGCTCATTGTTTATAATTTAAATATGATATATTTAAATTATTTCCAATGTAATAATAACCTATAGGGTTGCATTGTTGTGCAAGACATGCCTGTATTATAACAAGACTAAGTCAAATTGACAACTCTAAGTAAGTTGTATTGTAATCTTAGTTTGCATTTTGTATAATAACATTTAAAGTCTGTAAAAATGTCAAATAGTAGACTGGAGTCTTTCTCTGTAAACAGTGTCAAGCCTAAGAATTCTATTTGGAAGAAGATCAAGAAGATCATGCCTCAGAAGAATTATGAAGAAGCTTGGAGTTAAATAAATATGTTTTGAGAAAAATGTACTAAGTCAAGAACTATAAAAGTCACAGATTAAGTGTTATAGAGAAGTCATTCGAGAACTCCAGAATGACTTATAGAGAAGTCAGTAGGGTTACTATAGAACTCAGAGATATCGACAAACCAAACTGAAGACATGAAGATTGGAGATATCGACAAGTCATTTCTTCACTAGAGAACTCTAGAGATATCGATAAGTCGAAATATCACTAGAGATCTCTGAGATATCGACAAGTCAAAATATCACTAGAGATCTCTAAGATATCGATAAGTCTATTTGCCACTAGAGAACTCTGAGATATCGATAAGCCAAAGTGAAGGCATGAAGATAAGAGATCTCGACAAGCTAAATTCTCTTATAGAGAACTCAAAGACCTCTACAAATCAAAAACACTATAAAGAAATGAGAGATCTCGATAAGCCAATATACTTATCGAAATGTCAAGTTCTCTATATACCAAACTGGAGATCTCGAGGTAAAAATCAAAGTACAAAGTGCAGACCAGTTCAATATCCAAGATTAACAATCAACAAACAATCCAATCAGTTGGATTGACAAGTCTACAAAAAGCAGCTTGAAGAAGATCAAAGACCAAGATTAACTGACAGAGTAAAGTAACGTGCATGCAAGATTAGGAAAGATACACTAATCCAGAAATATAAAGATTTGTAAGAAGTAAACATTGGATGCTTTGTAAGAAGTAACAATTTAGATAAGAAAAATCGTGTATTCTCTCAAGGAGGAAGCTAAGCTCTTTATCAACAAAGAGACTAGAATTTTTTTAGCAAAACATTCTTAATTTTAATATAAAATTAAGTGAGTTTTGAAAGATCTGTGTTCTTTACTGTTACTTATTTAATTTCAGTTTTAACACATTTCACTACAAGGTTTAATTTACTTTGTTCACCACCATAAACAAATCAAGAAAAGCAGAAAAACACTGAAACACATTCACCCCCCTTTGTGTGTTATTCATTACCTAACAAGTGGTATCATAGCAAAATCTGAAAGTAAACAGATTCAAGATCTTGGAAGAATGAATACACAGAAAATCAGTAGAATAAAATTCCTACTTTCGATAAAACTAACTACACTCTATGGAAGAAGAAAATGTTGCTGTTTATCAGGATGGCCAATCCATTATATATTCAGATTCTCAAAAATGGGCCTTTCACTCCTATGGTTAGAGTTAAGGAATCTACAGATGGAGACATGGTCATCCCAGCTCATTATGCTCCTAAAGATCCTTCAGAGTACACTGAGCCTGAGAAATAAAAAGTCTCCCTGGACAGTGGCTTCCAGTTGATCCTAATAGAGTCACTTGACAATGTAATATACAATTACATTGTCAACTGTGACACTGCTAAGCAGATCTGGGAAAAGATTGAAATACTCTGTTAAGGAACTGAGGAAGTTAGATCTAATCAGAGAAGGATACTGATTTCATAGTATGAGGGTTTCATGGGTAAGCCAAAAGAAAGTATCACTGATGTGTTTGAAAGGTTTAACAAGCTGATAAATGACTTGCAGCTGCATGACAAATACTATGAAGCTGAAGAAGTGAACTTGAAGTTTTTGCTTACACTCCCTGATCATTTGGAACAGAAAATTTCAGCAATCAGAGAAGGGGGACACTTGAGCAGAATAACTCTGGAAGTTCTATATGGAATCTTAAAAATATATGAATTAGAGATGATTCAAAGGAAATCATTAAGAGCTGGTCAAGGGCATGTTGTAGATGGTTCAAGTGCTCTAATTGTCAATGAAATCCAGACCTCTAATGATGATCCAAGATCTCAGACTTCAGTTGCCTCAGCAAGTGAGCAAAGAAATAATGATTCACAGGAACAAGTCATAATGGAATTGAAAGAAGATGAGTTCTACACCCTGGATGAACTTGGTGAGCTTGATCAGTCAATGATCTATCTAGAAAGAAAGTTCTCTAATATTAGAGTAAAGAAGCCAAGATTCTTCAAGGGTAAAGGACAATCATTCAACAAAGACAGCAGCTGGAAAGGAAAAGGGAAGTACACATCTGATAGCAAAAATGATTACAAAACTGGATCAGTTGACAGATCAAAGATAAGGTACTATAACTGTGATTAGCTAGGCCATTTTGCTACAGAATGCAGAAAACCCAAGAAAGCAAAGAAAGACAAAGCTTATCTTGAACTGGAAGTAAAGTATGAAGCTCTTCTGAAGAAACAGCAAAACAAAGCCTATATTGCAGAGGGAAAGAGTTGGGATGATTCTAATAATGATGAAGATGAGGTAGTTGGAAATTATGCATTAATGGCCTTGGAGCAAGGAGAGTCATCCTCATCAAAATAACATGTACAACTCTTACCACCATTGATTTAAATGTGAGTCAATATAAGGAAACTGTAGAAAAGATGAGCACAGAAATGTTTCACATTCATACAAGTAAGGTTGCTGCTAATGAAGAAGTTAGCAAACTCACAAAGATAAATGAGAAACAAGAAATTGAGTTGTTGCTGGTAGAGCTTGAAGCTGTGAAACAAGAAAATGCATATATGAAGAACAAGCTCAAGTGTGCAAGTAAAATTGAAGCAGTGCTAAGGGAGAAGCTGGAAAAGAATGAAGTCAAGTTAAAATCTTTCAGGAATGCATCTGTGTTGGTTGGACAATACCATGAGAAGAACAAGTCATGTGCTAATATTGATATTGATCTTGACTATGATGCCTTGAACAACAAGAAAAAAGTTGTAGGTGAAAAAGGAAAAGCTAATGAAAATGATGATGTTCCAGTTATTCTGAAAAAGGTTGGTTCACCTATGTTCAAAGCATATGAAGTAAACTTCAGTGAAGAAGAGTTGATTATAAAGCAAGAGATTGCTGATGAAGACAATAAGAATAAAAATGCAGAAACAACTCAATCTTCTAAAGCTGAAGAGAAGCTCATGGATAACCAAGATTCCAAGACACATGTCAAGGAAACAAAAACTGAAGATGCAAGAAAGAAGAAGAAAAATAGAAATGGGAAGATTGGAATAAACAAAAGTAACAATTTTTCTTATGTTGCAGATGCTCCAAGAAAGAAATATGAGATATGTGGCTCTGTGAATCACCTAACTCACCTTTGTAAAAAGGTTGTTAGCAAGCCAGTTGAAGGAGCCTGCAAATACAATGAAGCAGATGCAAATGATCCCTACTCATTCTGTGATAAGTTTGATTGCATCCCTTATAACTTGAAAGTAATGAAAAGTTGCCACAAGCTGAGAGTAGACCTCGAAGAAACAAAAATTGGGTCTACAACAGACAGGGAAAATGCACAAAGGTCAATGAATTCTATTTTATCTGAAATAACTTATTCTACTTCTGCTAAATCAGTTAACAATAAGAAAGTGCCCAACACTGCTTGGGTTGCTAAACATACTTAAAACTCATTGTGTGCAGGGAAAAATAAAGAAGGTCATATGGATCATAGACAGTGGATGTTCCAGACATATGACAGGTGATAAGGCCCTGCTATCACAATTTGAGGAGAAGGTTGGCCCTTTGGTGACCTTTGGAGACAACAACAAAGGATTCACAATGGGATATGGCAAGATTAATTCTGGAAATATTATCATTGATGATGTCGCATTGGTAGCTGGTCTTGAAGTAAATCTTCTCAGTGTTAGCCAGTTTGCAGACAAAGGTTTTAAAGTTTTATTTGACAAAGAAGAATGTATTTTCATCATCAAGAAAACCAATGAAGTTGCTCTAAAAGGAGTAAGGAAAGGAAACTTGTTTGTTGCAGACTTGGACTCAACAAATGAGGATGGTATTTGTTACTTCTACACCAAGGAATCTATAGAGCAAAGCAACTTATGGCATAAGAAACTCTTACATCTGAACATCAAGACAATCAACACCTTGTCAAGAAAGAGTTAGTAAGAGACGTGCCAAAGTTAGAGTTTGCTCAAATTGAAGTTTTTGAAGCTTGTCAGAAAGGAAAAATGAAAAGATCAAGTAACAAGCCAAAAACTGTGAATTCCATAAGTGCACCATTGCAACTTATTCACATGGACTTGTTTGGGTCAGTAAATGTCTTATCAATTTCAAGAAACAAATATGCACTTATGAAGGTGGATGATTTCTCAAGATACAGTTGGGTAGAATTTATGCACTCTAAAGATGAAACTCCACACATCATAATTGAGCACATCAAGAAGATAGAAAAATAGGCTGAAGATCATAATTGTATAAATAGATTGAGAAGTGATAATGAAACAAAATTCAGGAATGCAATAATGAGTAAATTCTGTAAAAACATAGGCATTGTTCAAGAATTCTCAGCTTCTAGAACACCTCAACAAAATGGGGTAGTTGAAAGAAAGAATAAAACATTAGTAGAAGCTGCTAGGACAATGTTGCAAGATGCCAAGCTGTCAACAAGTTTTTGGGAAGAAGCTGTTAACACTGCATGCTATACTCAAAACAGATATCTCATTAACAAGGTACATGGAAAATCACCTTACTTAATCATGTCTAAGAGAAAGCCTACTGTAAAGCATCTTCATGTGTTTGGAAGCAAGTGTTACATTTTGAAAGATAACTCTGAATATGTCTAGTAAATTTGACTCAAAGGTTTTTGAAGCAATTTTTCTGGGATATTCATTGGAAAGAACTACCTACAAGGTCTATGTAATTGATCAAAAGAAGATCACGGAAAGCACAGGTGTGACTTTTGATGATGAAAAGTGTCCAGGCTTGGAATGCCTTGATGATAATGAAGCTGAAGCCCTTGCATTTGAAAACCTCAACATTAAAAGTGATTCTGATGAAGAAGATGAAGTCAATGCACAACAGATGATGAATGAAGAGATTACTGAACAAGAAAATCATGGAAATGGAAGCTCATCTCAAACACCTGAATTTGATAACACAAACTCAGGGGGAGAAAGAGAAGAAGGATCTACTAGTCATACCAATAATGAAAAAAATGATGAAGGCACGAGTCAACAAACTCACACAAGGAAGTGGGATAGAAGCCACACTAGATAATCAATTATTGGTGATCCAATTGCTGGTGTGAGAACTAGAAGTGTAACTGCTAATGAGTGCCTACGTGCATGCTTTCTGTCTCAAGTAGAGCCTAAGAAAACTGAAGAGGCTCTAATGAATCCTGATTGGATATCTGCCATGCAGGAAGAACTGAATCAGTTTGAAAGAAATAAAGTTTAGGAGTTAGTTCCTGCACCAAAGAACAGAAGTGTAATTGGAACAAAATGGGTGTTCAGGATCAAGATGGATGAAAATGGTATAGTTACCAGAAACAAGGCAAGGTTGGTTGCAAAAGGCTACTCACAGAAAGAAGTATTAGTCCCTAACAATGCAACAAGAATTACAGAAGGGGGGTTGAATGGAATTCTTGAAACTTTTTCTGAATTATAAAATGTTCAACCTTAAGATATATATATGATAGTGTTTTGATTTGCAAAGTGCGGAATAACAAGTCAAATATGAATCAAAACACAAAGTAATAAAAACACAAGTCTTTAAAACTTTCTGGTGGATTAGAATGTATCCACCAGATATATATATATATATCAAGAGAACTCTGTGAAGCTTGAATAGTTCACAGCTGCTTACAAATAAGAACAACTAAACTTACAGAGAAATGCTAAGGATACAGCTTACAAATGTTTCTCTGAGAAAGTTACTTGCTTAGTCTTCTTGTTGTTCTATTTGCTACTCTTGGTTTATATATCACCAAGATTACACAGTAATAAGACAAGATAATATAACAAAACCTATCAAGTCTAATACTATGCTGCTCCATTACTCTATTCCAGCATCTTTCAATATCTTCAAAATAGCATGGAAATGACAATGCTTCTTTGTTCTCAAAAACCCAGTTGAATAGGCTTCCACATTCCTTTTGCATACACTCGACGCATGTGACTGTGTTGTCACTGTCAACAGATGTTTGAATTGATTATCCGTCGGGTACATGATCATCCGTCGGGTTGCCTTGTTGATCATCCGTCGAGTAGCTTTGTTGATCATCCGTCGGGTAGCTATTTGGCACTAGACTTCATTTCATTTATGCAGAATTATAAGACATCATCTATGTACAATTAATCAACCTATTCTGCATATCTAATTAAAGTCAACATGACCTATATGCTACTTACAAAATCTAAACAAAGGTATTTACAGAGATGTGCTACATGACTTATTGTTACATAAGCTACTCACTCGATGGATGTCAAATCATCATCCATCAGGACTATATTGAGTCATCCGTCGGGACTATATTTGCTTATCCGTCGAGTGCTACATTTTTCACTAAGTTAAATCTACTAAGGTGTTTTGTTAATGAAATCATCAAGTTCACAACATATTCACAACAAGAAGGAATTGATTATGATGAAACTTTTGATCCAGTTGCAAGACTTGAAGCAATAAGGATTTTTCTAGCATTTGCTGCACATTCAAATTTCAAAGTGTATCAAATGGATATCAAGAGTGTCTTCCTAAATGGTGAGCTAGAGGAAGAAGTTTATGTGTAACAACCACCTAGCTTTGAAGATCCAGAATTTCCAGATTTTGTGTACAAGATACTCAGGGCTCTATATGGACTAAGGAAGGCACCTAGAGCTTGGTATGATATATTGTCATAATTCTTACTTAAATGTGGTTTTACTAGAGGTACTATAGATAAGACTATCTTCTACAAGAAGCATGGTGATGATATGATCCTAGTTCAGATTTATGTGGATGATATCATCTTTGGTTCTACAAATGAAAAGCTTTGCAAAAGGTCCTCCAGCCTTATGCAGAGTGAATATGAAATGAGTATGATGGGGGAATTAAGTTACTTTCTTGGACTTCAAGTCAGTCAAAGAAGTGATGGAATCTTCATTAGCCAAACTAAGTATGTCAAATACTTATTGTAAAAGTTTAGTATGGTTGATTGTTCACCTGCATCTACACATATGTCTACTGAAACAAAGTTGGATGAAGATAAAAAAGGCAAAAGTGTAGATATTTCAAGCTATAGAGGGATGATTGGATCATTGATTTACTTAACTGCAAGTAGACCAGACATCATGTTTGCTACATGTCTGTGTGCAAGATTTCAAGCCAATCCAAAAGAATCACATTTGATGGTTGTAAAGAGGGTTTGCAGATACTTGAAGGGGACTCCAAACTTGGGATTATGGTATCCTGAGGGAACTGGTTTTGAAGTTGTTGTCTACACAGATGCAGATTTTGCTAGATGCAGGGTTGATAGAAAGATCACTAGTGGAAGCTGTCAATTTCTTGGACATAGACTTGTATCCTGGTATAGAAAGAAATAACAATCTGTGTCAACTTCTACAACAGAGGCTGAATACATAGCTACAGGAAGTTGTTGTGCTCAAGTGCTTTGGATTAGAAATTAGCTAATGGACTATGGCCTAGTGTTACACAAAATTCCAATTATGTGTGACAATACTAGTGCTATATATGTAGTAGCTAATCCAGTTAATCATTCTAGAACAAAGCACATTGATGTAAGGTACCATTTTATTAGAGACTATGTTATAAATGGTACCATTGAGCTCATTTTTGTTCCAACAGAAAAACAATTAGCTGATATTTTTACTAAAACTTTGGATGAAGCAACTTTCACTAAACTTGTAGGTGAAATTGGAATGCTTAATATTTCATCCTAAGGCAAGAACTCAGCTAATGTTTTGCAACAGATTAATTTCTAATAAATCAAAATTAATTTGATTTAATTGGAAATTAACTAAAATATGAATTATAAATATTTCATAAATCTCTGCATATTTATTTTTTCAAAAATAAAAATTCAGCTTAGAATTTTTCAATATCTAAGAAAACTGTCTGGCTGTTAATTTACATTCTTAATATGTAAAATTAACACAAGACATAATCAAAGTGATCAAAAGTATATAGAGAACTAAGTTCTCGATAAGTCTAACTGACTTATCGACAAGTCATTTTAAGACTTCTCAAATGAGTTCTCGATAAGTCAATTTACTGACTTCTCGAGTGACTTCTCGATAAGCTTTATTATGACTTATCGATAAGTCATTATATAGTTCTCTTTCTCTAGTAGTGTTAACTCACAAAGTTCTCTACAAGTATAACTTTTAGACTAACCAATAACTCGGAACTAAAATAATTTAATTTAATAAATTGTTTTGGTAAAATACTTTTGGCAAATTTATTCTGATTTATTTTGAATTTATTCAAATAAAAAATTGGAAACAATTCAGTCCATTTTGAACAAACTGGGTATTTATTTGACATATCGATAAGTTAATTTTTAGTTCTCTACAAGAATAAATAAATGACTTATCGATATATTTTTCACATCTTAAAATGACTTCTCGATAAGTATACTCTAAACGTCTATTTTTGACTTCTCGACAAGTCATTTGCTTTTACTATAAATACCCAGACATCTCGATACATATACATACTTACACCTTCGAGAACTCTAAGTGACCTAGCTTTCTCAATCCAAAACCGATTTCTCTCTCATTTCAACTCCTTTCTCACTAATTTTTCTTACCCACTAAACTTCATACTCATAACAATGGCAGCAAACAATATTGTACCTTTCATCCCAAAGGAGACTAACTTCCTTGCATTCTTAGATGCAAACCAAGCACCTGAAACTTTCAAATGTTTCGTTAAGTTCTTGTATGAGACCTACTTTGTAGGGGCTCTTACTACTAATCATTTGCTTTACTTGGATGTGTTAGGGGATTTTTGGAAACAACAGTGACAAGGACAATTGTGCATGAGAACCAGGCTGTATCAATTGTAATAAACTACAAAATTAAGGGCCAATAGGTGGAGATCTTTGAGGATGATGTCAATATGGAATTAGGAATACCTACTGACAAACTGGTGGAGGCTCCCACTCAGGATGAACTCTATGAATTCATGGACTTCATTAACTATTCTGAGAAGATCAATCTGTCAAGCATGAACAAGAAGCACCTGAGGAGAGAATGGTCCTTCCTGTTTGATTCAGTGATAAGGGCTTTCACTTGCAAGAAGTCAGGATTTGACAATATATCTAGTGTTGTCCAGAAGCTGATCTACTCAATGACCCACAACAAACAGCTCAATATAGGACACTACATAGTGGAGGAATTGAGCATCAGGCTAACCATGCCATTGGAGTCAAGAGGTAAGGAAATATTTCTTCCTAGTCTGCTTTTAACCATAAAGTCAATGAAATACATATGCTTGAAGGAGTAAATAGGTCATTAATTGGCAACTGTAAGCAAGTGTCCAAAATTCTATTTGGATCACTTTTTACTAAGAATAAGGTTCTAGTGGGTCTTAATTTAACACCTTTCATGATTAAAAGATTTAAGACCTACCCTTATTCTATGCCAGACATGAGAACCAGTGCAAGCCAACCTAGTGCAACAATGGTTCCTGAGCCTGTGGAAGCACAAACACATGTACACCCACAGGAACCTACCCATGTTGAGCCTATTTCTTCACAACCATTAGCAACTAGAAAACTAACCACTCCATCCTCTCAAAAGGATGAAGTGAGTAAAAAGAAAAGAAATGAGATAACCTTAACTGTTATGAATGAGAGTGGTGAGGAACATACAGAACCTGAATCACCATTGGTCAAAAGGACAAAGAAGGCTAAGAAATCTGAGCTGACCACTCAAACCACCTCTGTATCCTCCTAAAAGGATGCAGTTGTACAAATGGGGACTAAACAGACTCTAGAGACATCTTCTCAACAGGGTGTTTCTATTGAAAAGAGCATTCTCCTCAATGCATCTTGTAAAGAGTCTACACAACCAACACTTGATCAAATTCAAGTTTATGGTAGAAGAAATAAGGATGGCATACGTAGTGAGAGACATCTATTAAAGCTCCCTCATCCATTCAGGGGAGCTGCCAACACTCACTACTTAACAACAACTTTTAATCTCACAAATTTCTTCTTCACATACAACACTTGAATCCATTCCTCAAGTGCAAGCTCATTCAAGTGACTTGGTTCAAGAAACCTTGCTCACCACCCAGACACTACAATCAGATGGTGAGAGGCTACTAGCTAGAGTAGACCTTGATGACACCATCAAAACCATGGGGGATTCATCAGTTTTTACTGAAGACCCCATGGATGTTACAAATGCACCTTCATGTGCAAATCAACCTTCACAAGCTGTTAGGTTTGAGGGTAGTACTCCTGAGGGGGAGCTATCTAAATCCTCTCCAATTTAATTGGAGGTTCCTGTTCAAGGAACAACTCCCCTCAAAACCCTAGCAGAAATTGCATTAGCAGTTGATGATAAGAGTACAATTGCCAATGACCCTGCTATGGGAGAGGCAAGTTTATCACATTCATGTGACAGTATTTTGCAAGAAGCACAAGAGTTTGAGACTGGTGCACATGACAGTAACCCAGTTAAATCCCCTCCAATTCAATTGAAGGTTCCCACAATTAGCGTGGAACAACAACTTGTCATAACCACAGAACAATCTGTGAGTAAAACTGTGACTTCTGTCACAGGTGGTTCTGGTCCAACTCCACAACCCTCAACCTCACAACCTCAACAACCACATCTTCTCTCCAATTGGCTATAAGAAGCTACACATACATCTCATCTTGAAGACTTCAGGGTCGATCAGCTAGCAGGACTTGCACAAATTTCTCAACAGTTGCTGACCTCAGATATGTCTAACCAGGACTATCAAGCCATTATGCTCTCCTATCAAACAGATGTCCAAGAGTAACAAGAAAAAATTAGTAATGAAGCTCAACAGGATGGCAACTGTGATGCTTGGCTGAACAAGGACTACAATCTAGAGATGAAGGGTGTTTTAGCAAAGTTCAGGGAAAATTATCTGACAATTTTGGGCAGCAATGCTAAAGCACTGACTCCTGGTGAAGTTTATGATGCAATTAATGAAGTTTTCAAGGCTCAACTTAAAGCTTTCCATCTCTTTGGAAAATCACTAAAACTCAAACTGGTCGGTCAAGAAGACAAAATCAGGAAAATAGTGAAAGAGAAGATGGATGAGATCATACCATCACAGGACAAGATCACTTTAAAGTTCAAACATTTTGATGATCAAATGGCAAGGATGGATCTGACTTATATTGAAAAAGATGTCAAAAATCTCAGACAGTCTTTCATTGCTCTTCATGAAATGGTCCAACAACAAATCAAAAATTCAAATGATACAAAGATCAAGATGGACCAGCTTCACCAGACTAGATATGAGCCTTTTGCATTGCTTATGGATGGCATCAAACAAGCTGTGGAAGCAACTTTTGGCTCCTCAACATCTACAAGTTCTCATTAGCCTGTCTCCACATTTACCAATCTTCAAATCCAAGAACTTCAAGGTCAAGTCTCCACTCTGCAAACTTCAAATGACCAGCTCACAGCTCAAGTGCATGCTCTCACCACACTGGTGCAGAGTCAATAAGATGACATTCAATCCTTGGTGGACTCCCACAAGCACCTACAAATGCAAAACTATGTTGCTTTGGGAGCCATCATGGGCATGCTCAACATACCATTACCTGCACTTCCTGAAACTGTGAGGCCTGAAATTCCTACTCCCCTTCTCATGCCTTCCAACAAGACTAAAGGGAAGATAGAGGCCAGGCTGTTAAGATCATCTACTCAAAGTTTCGAAGCTGTTGAACAGAGTAAAACTCGGGAAGTTGACATTAAAATGGACAGGCTTATTAGAGCAGCTAAGGGACCTAGTCTAAGTAGGGAACTTGATGAATTGCTTAAGGCTCTCAGGGTTTCTCTCAATGACAATTTCTTCTTTTACAAGAAAGCTTTGGACATGACAATAAACATAATAAGGGTGATCTTTGTTACAAGGGATAATTCTCAAGAAAGAAGGATTGTGGTCAACATAAATGACTCAGGGGTAGACAGGTGTATGCATGTGTCCCTTAACTATCTTATCTCTAGAAGGGTATCTAAGTTGGACATTCTGATAAACAAAGTCCAAAGAGTGATTCATGAAGACACTCTCTTGCTAAATGAATTGAAGAATGCTCAAGTGGCTGCTTTTCTAGAAGCTCATCTACAGCCTAGCAAGGGAGTATCATACATATATGCTACCACCAAACATTGCAAACACTTCCAAATTCCTAAGTAATGTGTCATGGCCAACAAAAAGCTTATCATGATTTTGAAGACTGATCTGAAAGTAAAAAAAAATAAGATTGTTGAAGATGAAGAAATGATTAAGCTATTAGGGAGATATTTGAGAAATCCTGAAGCCAACTTGCCTAAAACTCAAATCAATAAGGATAACTTGGATGATGATGAGCAGAAGAAAGATGATCAAAAACCTTCTGGCTCAAATCCAAGTCAATCCTCAAAGGCAGATGGAAGCAAAGGACAGAATAAGGATGATGAGAAGAAGAAAGGGGATGAGAGGAGAAGGAATAAAAAGCAAGATGAGTCAGGATCACAACCACAACAAACCCTAAAAATACAAACAACTCAAGCTCAACCTTCAAAGCCAACAAACTCCAACATCAAACCATCTCAAACCTCTAAGCCTAAATTCATATACAAACAAATAGCCAACACCCTTCTAAAAGTACCAATCATCTCATGGCAAACATTTCTCAAGAAAATCTCAAACCTACCCTCTGAAAAGCCATAACTCAAAATTAACTACAAGTCTGTTGGGAGAAAACCTAAGAAAGCCAAGCCTGCTGAAAAAGTGGAAGTCACTGAAAGGGCCATCTGGAATTATTTCAAGCAAAATGATTTTCTACCTTTAAACTAGTGCATCTCAGATGAAGATTATTTTCAACAACTAGCTGAGGAAATAGTTAAAGTCTGGGTTGTATCTCCAAGGGAACTAAGAATTTATTATGAAGATGGATCCTTCACATTTCTAGGCTGTACCTTAATGGACACTCTCTCTCCCACAGAAATTAAAATAGTGATAAGCTTACTTAAGGATAAGGATACTGCTACAAGAGCATGGAGATCTGTTTTAGCTGAATGGCTGATTGAAAGGGAGGAAAGAAGAGCAAGGAATAAAGTTGAATCTGAGGAGAGGATAAGGAAATAAAATGAGGACATTGAAATGTTCATCAAAAGATCAGAAGAACTCAAGGCCAAAAGAATGAGCAGAATTTCTAAAGATGAAATTTTTTTAAACATCAAAGTTAAATTCACAAGATTTAGGATTGATTTGCTAAATGGTTATCCAAAGACAGACAGACTCAAACTTGTGGAAGATCTAAGTGAGACACCAATCATAGAAGAACTTGAAATTCTTGTTTACTTAAAGGATCTCATTAGAGAAGAAACAGATGCAAAAACTGTCTTTACCTAAATGTTATAACTATTTAAACTCAATAAATTTCCTAATATATAAATGTTGTAATTGTGTCAATTTTTATGTATTAATCTTATTTTCCATTGAAGCTTGGGGTTAGTCTTGTTAACAGGCACAAATTTGTGATTAGCAATCTTCTCAAAAATCGGGGGAGATTGTTGTGCAAGACATGCCTGTACTATAAAAAGACTAAGTCAAATTGACAACTCTAAGTAAGTTGTATTGTAATCTTAGTTTGCATTTTGTATTGTAATATTTAAAGTCTGTAAAAATGTCAAAGAGTAGACTGGAGTCTTTTTCTATAAATAATGTGAAGCCTAAGAATTCTATCTAGAAGAAGATCAAGAAGATCATGCCTCAGAAGAATTATGAAGAAGCTTGGAGTTGAATAAATCTCTTTTGAGAAAAATGTTCTACGTCAAGAACTCTACAAGTCACAATTTAAGTGTTATGGAGAAGTCATTCGAGAACTCCATAATGACTTATAGAGAAGTCAATCAGCAAAGCTACTAGAGAACTCAGAGATATCGACAAGCCAAACTGAAGACATAAAGATTGGAGATATCGACAAGTCATTTCTTCACTAGAGAACTCTAGAGATATCGATAAGTCAAAATATCACTAGAGATCTCTGAGATATCGAGAAGTCAAAATATCACTAAAGATCTCTGAGATATCGATAAGTCTATTTGCCACTAGAGAACTCTGAGATATCGATAAGCCAAAGTGAAGACACGAAGATAAGAGATCTTGACAAGCTAAATTCTCTTATAGAGAACTCAGAGACCTCTACCAGTCAAAACAACTATAGAGAAATGAGAGATCTTGAGAAGCCAATATACTTATCGAGATGTCAAGTTCTCTATATACCAAACTGGAGATCTCAAGGTAAAACTCAAAGTACAAAGTGCAGACCAGTTTAATATCCAAAATTAACTCTGGAATAAACTCTGGAAGAAGATTAAGCCATGATCATGCCTCAGAGAAAAGATGTAGAAGCTTGGAGTTGAATAAAGTTGTTCTATTAAAAATGTTCGAAGTACAGATATCGACAAGTCACAAATCAAGTTATATCGAGAAGTCCAAATTGACTTGTATAGAAGTCCAAAATGGCTTATAAAGAAGTCTCAGAGATATCGACAAGTCAAATGAAGATGCAGAGAATTGGAGATATCGACAAGTCATTTCTGCATGTAGAGATCTCAGAGATATCAACAAGTCAAATGAAGATGTAGAGAAATGGAGATATCGACAAGTCATTTCTGTATGTAGAGATCTCAGAGATATCGATAAGTAAAATGAGTATGTGAAGAATCGGATATATCGACAAGTCAATTTCTCATATAGAGATCTCAAAGATATTGATAAGTCAAATTGTGTATATAGAGATCTCAGAAATATCGACAAGTCATTTCTACATGTAGAGATCTCAGACATATTGACAATTCATTTCACATGCAAGGATCTTAGAGATCTCGACAAGTCAAGTATACTTATAGAGAACTCAGAGATCTCGATAAGTCATTATACTTATCGCGATTTCACTTCCCTATAGAACAAATTGGAGATGTTGACATACTTCTTAAATTCAGAATGCAGACAAGTTCAAGATTCAAGATTATCAGTCAACAAACAATCTATTCACTGAATTGGAAAGTCTACAAAGTAGCTTGAAGAATACAAGATCAAGGGCTAAGATTAAATGAACAAAGGATGGTCACAGACCTGCAAGATTCTACACATATTTGCTAACCATAAATGGAAATAGAAATAGGTTGCTTTAGAAAATGGTTTAGTATATTTTAGTGCAAGTTTTGAAAACCCGTGTTGATAGTCTATAAAGCATGCAGGGGTCCTTAGTTCACAAGTTAAAAACAGATCTAGTTTTCTTGTATTCTCTGAAGATAGAAGCTGAGTTATTAATTTAAAAGAACCCAGAATTTGTAGCTAGACAAACTTAATTAATACAATTAAGTGAGTTTTTGATATTGCGTGTTTGTGTTGTTTATGCTTACTTCAATATCTCTGTAAAAATTTAACTGCTTTGTTCACCAAAATCCAAATAAGTTTTAAAAGACAAAATTATTCAAGAAACACATTCACCCCCGCCCATCTGTGTTATATTCTTAACATTCAATATCTAGCAAGTGGTATCATAGCAAAATCTAAAAGTAAACAGATAAAGATCTTGGAAGAATGAGTGCTCAGAATTTAACAAGCATCAAGATAACAACCTTTGACAAGGTCAACTACACACTGTGAAAAAAGAAAATGATGTTGTTCATGAGGATGGCCAATCCCATGTATATTTAGATACTGAAGAATAGACCTTTCATTCCTATGCCCAGAGTTTCTGAAGCTACAGAAGAAGATATGGTCATACCAGCACATTATACACCTAAAGACCCTTCAACCTACACAGAGTCTGAAAAGGAAAAGGTTGCATTGGATAGCAGTCTACAACTAATCTTAATTGAGTCTCTTGACAATGTGATGTACAACAATATTGTCAACTATGATTCTTCTAAACAGATCTGGGAAAAGATTGAAATATTGTATGAGGGGACAGAGGAAATGAGATCCAATCAAAGGAGAATCTTGGTGTCACAATATGAGGGTTCCATGGCCAAGCCTAAAGAAGGAATTGCTAAAGTTTTTGAAAGATTCAACAGATTGATATAAGACTTGCAATTTCATGATAAATATTATGAAGTTGAGGAGGTTAACCTAAAGTTTTTGCTAGCCTTTCCTGACCATCTTGAACAGAAGATATCTGCTATTAGAGAATGAAGAGACTTGAGCAGGATGACACTGGAGGTTTTATATGGGATTCTCAAAACATACGAGCTTGAAATATTGCATAGAAAGTCATTGAAAGCAAACCAAGGACATGTAGTAGATGGATCTAGTGCCTTGATGGTCAATGACAGTACAATACTTGAAGATGAACAAGAAGCTCAAACTCCAGTCACTCATGTTGTTGAGCAAAAGAATAAGGAGCCCCAGAAACAAGTCATATTGGAGCTAGAGGAGGATGAGTATTATACCCTTGATGAGCTAGATGAGATGAATCAATCTATGGCTCACCTTGCTAGAAACTTTTCTAACATTAGGGTAAAAAAGCCAAAGTACTTCAAGAGTAAGGGACAAATCTCAAATAGCAATAATTGGAAAGGAAACACTCAGTACAACGCAGGTGGCAAAGGTGGCTACAAAACTGGATCTGTTGACAGATCAAAAAAAGGTGCTTTAACTGTGATGAGTTGGGCCACTTTACAACTGAGTATAGGAAGCCAAAGAAAATGAAGAAGAATAAAGCTTATCTGGATTTGGAAGCAAAGTATGAAGCTCTCTTGAAGAAACAACATGGAAAGGTTTACATAGCTGAAGGCACGAGTTGGGATGACACTGATGAAGATGATGATAATGAAGAATTTGGAAATTATGCACTCATGGCTTTCGAGCAAGGATAATCATCCTCATTAAAATCAGAGGTACCAACTCTAACTACCATTGATTTAAATACAAGCCAGTATAAAGAAATTATTGAAAAGATGAGTGTAGAGATGTTTCATATCCACACAAGCATGGTGGCAGCTATTGAGGAAGTTAGTAGACTGCCAAAGATTAATGAGAAGCTAGAGATTGAAAAATAAGAATTAGAGCTGCAGCTTGTTGAGCTTGAAACATTCAAGCAAGAAAATGAATATCTGGAAAAAAAAGCTCAAGTGTGCAAGTGAAATTGAAGCAATGCTGAGGGAGAAATTGGAAAAGAATGAAGTAAAATTGAAATCTTTTAAAAATGCATCTCAATTGGTTGGACAATACTATGATAAAAATAAACCATGTGCTAATAAATCTATTGGTTTAGACTATGATGCCTTGAACAGTAACAAGAAAATGAAGGTGACAAAAGTAAGGCAATTGCAGATCAAGATATCTCAGTCATCCTGAGAAAAGTAGATGCACCTTTGTTCAAGGCATGTGAGGTTAATTTCAGTGAGGTTGAGTTGGTCATCAAGCAAGAACTTGTATATAAAAACAGTGAAAAGAAGGATGCAGAAACTACTCCTACTGTTGAAATTAAGAAGTAGCCTATAGTCAATCAAAATGCACAGACACCAACCAAGGAAATCAAAACTGAGAATGCTAGAAAAAAGAAGAGCAAAAATGGAAAGATTGGTGTGAACAAGAAAAACAACTATGCCTATATTGCAGATGCTCCAAGGAAAAAGTGTCAATAATGTGGCTCAATCAACCATTTAACTCACTTTTGCAAAAAGGCAGTTAATGAGCCAAAAACTGGTGAATGCAAGTATGATGAGGTTGTTGCTGAAGATCCCCATTCCTCCTGTGACAAATTTGATTGCATTCCATGCAATATGAAAGTTATGACAAGCTGTCATAAATTAAGGAAAGATCTCAAGGAAGCTAACTTTCGTTTTGAGATTAAAAGAAAAATAATGATCAAACATTGAATGTTGTTCTTTTTAAAAAATCAAATTTTACTTCTGCAACTTTGATGAACAAGATAAAAGTACCCGACACTGTGTGGGTAGCTAAACACACTTAATCCTCATTGTGTGCAGGGCAACATGAAGAGATTCATATGTATCATTGATAGTGGATGCTCCAGATATATGACATGTGATAAGGCCTTGCTATCACAATTTGAGGATATGGCTGGCCCATTGGTGACTTTTGGAGACAATAACAAAGGATTCATAATGGGATATGGCAAGCTAGTTTCTGGAAATGTTGTCATAAAAGATGTAGTATGGTTGCTAGACTTGAAGTCAATCTTCTAAGTGTCATTCAATTTACTGACAGAGGATTCAAGGTGGATTTTGAAAAAGAAGACTGCTTAATTATCAGCAAAAAGACTGGTGAAACTGCTCTAGGAGGAGTTATAAAAGGAAGCTTGTTTGTTGCTGATTTGAGTTCTGAAAACAAGGATGGTATTTGTTGCTTCTATACCAAGGCATCTATTGATCAAAGCAAACTGTGGCATAAGAAACTCTTTCACCTGAATTACAAAGCAATTAATATCTTGGTAAAAAAGGAATTAATGAGAGATATATCAAATCAGGAATTTGCTCAATATAAAGTTTGTGAGGCTTGTCAAAAATGCAAAATGAAAGGTCAACTCACAGAAGCAAAACTGTGAATTCCATAAGTGCACCATTGCAACTTATTCGCATGGACATGTTTGGACCAACTAATGTCTTATCTATTTCTAGAAAGAAATATGCACTTTTGATGGTGGATGACTACTCAAGGTATACATGGGTAGAGTTTATGCATTCAAAAGATGAAACTCCACACATTATTATTGAACACATAAAGAAAGTTAAAAAGCAGGCTGAAGACCAAAACTGTGTAAAGATATTGGGAAGTGATAATGGCACTGAATTCAGGAATACAGCATTGAGTGAATTCTGCAAAGACAAAGGCATTATTCAAGAATTTTCAGCTGCAAGAACACCTCAAGAAAATGGTGTTGTTGAGAGGAAAAATAAAACTCTAGTTGAAGCTGCCAGAACAGTGCTGCAAGATGCGAATCTACCAACAAGATTTTGGGAAGAAGTTGTGAATACTGTATGTTACACTCAAAACAGATATTTGATCAACAAAAAACATGGCAAATCATCTTAATCAATTCTATCAAAAAGAAAGCCTACTGTGAAGCATCTGCATGTGTCTGGAAGCAAGTGCTTTGTGCTAAAAGACAACTCTGAATATGTGGAAAAATTTGACTCTAATGTTTTTGAAGTAATTTATCTTGGATATTCATTGGAGATAACTGCCTACAGAGTTTATGTGCTTGAACAGAAGAAAATTATGGAAAGCACATATGTAATTTTTTATGATGACAAGTGTCCAGGCTTGGAATGCCTTGATAAAAATGAAGCTGGAACTTTAAAGTTTAAAATTTTCAATATTGACTGTGATTCTGAGGATGATGCTGAGATCAACACATAAAATAGAATGGAGCAAGAAACAACTGAACAAGTGATCCATGAAAATGAAGATTCTAATCAAGAAAGAATTTCATCTGAGTTTGATGGAACAAACTCAGGGGGAAAAGATGATTATTCTGCAAGTCATGCCAATGGTGAAAGCAATTCTAGTCAACAAGATCACATCAGGAAATGGGATAGAAGTCACACTAAAGAGGCAATAATTGGTGATCCAAATGCTGGAGTGAGAACTAAAAATGCTACTGCAAATGAATGTTTGCATGCATATTTTCTGTCAAAAATTGAGCCAAAGAAAACTGAAGAGGCCTTGCTTGATTCTGACTGGATAACTGCCATGCAAGAAGAATTAAATCAGTATGAGAGAAATAAAGTTCGGGAATTAGTTCCTGCACCAAGAAACAGAAGCATTATTAGAACAAAATGGGTGTATAGGAACAAAATGGATGAAAATGGAATTGTGACAAGAAATAAAGCAAGACTAGTTGCTAAAGGCTACTCACAAGAGGAGGGAATTGACTATGATGAAACTTTTTCTCCAATTACAAGACTTGAAGCAATAAGAATATTCCTTATATTTGGTGCACACTCAAATTTTAAGGTGTATCAAATGGATGTGAAGAGTGCATTCCTCAATGGTGAATTGGAAGAGGAAGTTTATGTGCAACAGCCACCTGGCTTTGAAGATCCAGAATTTTTAGACTTTGTGTATAAATTGGTAAAAGCTCTATATGCATTAAAGAAAGCACCTAGAGCATGGTATGACACACTATCAGAATTCTTGATCAAACATGGATTCACTAGAGGAACTATTGATAAGACTCTATTCTACAAGAAGCATGGTGATGATATTATCCTAGTTCAAATTTATGTGGATGGTATAATTTTTTGTTCTACTAATGAGAAGTTATGTCAAATATTTTTAAGACTGATGCAGAGTGAGTAAGATGAGCATGATGGGAGAGCTCAGTTACTTCCTTGACCTTCAAGTTAGTCAAAGAAGTGATGGCATCTTCATCGGTCAAACCAAATATGTTAAAGATTTATTGAAGAATTTTGGAATGGTTGATTGCTCACCTGCATCTACTGTAACACCCCCAAATCTGGGGTCGGGGATCCGGGTTGTCACGAGTTCCATTTCCCTTAATAGCACTCAATCTTAGTAAACAACCAACTACTGCGTACTGTGACCCCAAAATATACACACACACCACAAGTTATAGTCTCAGAGATGAATACCAAAAATAACACAAGTCATTTTATTCCAATATTATAATTCATTACCTCAAAAGGGTTTCTGAATAAATTTACATTTCTTTGCCATTATTACAATTCATATAGATACATAAGTCTGGTACATCAGAAGTTGAAAGCCTAGCCTATTGGTAATTCCTACCTCAGCTACAGCGGCATCAACGCCTACAGGAAACTGCGGAACGTTTCCTATCCGCTCGCAAATTGGGAGCTTGGTCCTGTTCATCTTGTCTATCTATTGTTGTGTGATGAAAAAATAAAGTAAGGGTGAGCAAAAAGCCCACCGAAATAATATGTATAATAATTAACAATATATGAGCATTCTCATAGTACTCATGAAAGTCTTGGTCAAGAAGAAATGAACCAAGATGATATCTTAACGCGACCAAGTCGCAAAATATTCAGTATATATATACATATATACTTTTCACAATCTTTGAAATACTCTGACATGTATAATATACACAAAGTTCCAGTTTATAACTGTATAAAAATATCATTGCAAGGTTATCTCATATATCTAACCTTGTCTCAACGTTTTTCTGAAAACCTTTGTCATTCATAAGATAATCATTAACTAGATATAAGTTGAAAAGATGAAGTTACAAGATACTCCAATATAATTATATCTTTTTCCGAACACTACTTGAACTACCATCGTTCAAGGTATAAATAGTTCAGCCCATAGATGAAGCTACACGACAAAACTTGTATAGAATCAATCTTTGAAATATCATCAAAATGAAATGAAGTTACGTGATATTTCATTTGATGAAAACATCATTTTGAAAACTCGACCCTGCCAACACTCAATAATCGCCCAACCGTAGCCATTTTATCGAAGTGCTCTGGATAGTGTTGCAGAAATATCCAATTGGATGATGAACTCATTACTGGAGTTTTCCGCGTCAGGAAGACCACTCACGATGATCAGTCGCACTAGTGCAACCCCACCATTTTCTACATGTAGAGGAGAACAGTCGGATTTACTTGTCAACCGAACGCTGGACTCCTAAGGAATGGACCGTCTTAGCGGAACTTTCAGGCCATTTGGGCCAATAAATAAGGCTGGGCCGATGCCACTCAACCACTTACGCCACTCCTAGTTCCGATAAAATCCATGACTCTGAAACGTAAAGTTCGTCCCCCCTTTCCCCAAGTAGCAACTTGTTGATACGGCTCCACCAAGAAGCCATATCTAGTTGGAAAGGAAAGTTCACCGATATTTACCAGGCGATGCCTGTTAATGGATTAAACTCATTCCAAGAATTTTACTTTCCGAGTGTTGGGTAAGTAATAAAAAACCCTTTTTATCAAAACAACAACCTTGTTGCGAACATAAAAATACATCACGGAGCCGGATCCCTCAGATTTTTAAGCGAGTTTTTAAATCCCCTTCGAAAGAAAGATCTTAAATCTAAAAACGAGTTTTGGGATCCGCTCTAACTTTTAAAATCATTTTAAAGACTCGAAAACATTTTTAAGAATGTTTGGAGCAATGCTGATTTAATAAAATAAATCAGTCCCAATATATTAGAAAATATCTGAATATTATTGTTTAAATAATAATCCCATATAGGATAATCTTTATAAAAATAGTTGAAGTAGAAGTTTTAAAACTCATACTTGAAATGAATAATAATAATTAACAAAGATATACTTATACGAAAGTACGATCTTTATTTGAATAATCGAAAATAAGTTTGATAATCGAAACATTATTCTTTAATAAAATAAAGAATATTATTTAATAAAATAAGCAGATTTATAAGTCCTCGAATGAATATTCAAAATAATATTCATTAAATAAAATAAAGTTATCGAATAAACCTTATTCGATTAATAGTTTTCAAAACTATATCCATATATATATATATAAATATATATATATATATATTATACTCGTGAACATCGACCCCCGATTTAGAAAATATTCACCTTTGGATCCCCTATACTAAGGGTATACGCAACTACTACTTATCTCTAGCATAGGTATTATGCAACTTATAAGCATTCAAATCAACAATTAGATATCAAGATTTCGAAACAGGCATACATATAAATATCATATCACATGCTCCAATATATCGCAAGACTTTGCTAATAATAACCATGCACTTATCACAAGATAATGCATATACATATATACATCACAACAACAGTATAACGGGTAGAAAACTTGCCTGAGCGTTCCGGGGTAGACTTAAGCTTAGAGTGGGTCCGATAACCTATGAACAACAACATAAGTCGGAATTAGACCACGGTCGCTTAAGAAACTAGTCAAAACTCACTCATACCCTAATGGTCACTTACACACTTAACGATTTGCGTTAATCGCTTGCGTACCCTCGGCTCCACCAATTTTAATAAATTAACCGTTACGAATTTTAAGGAGACTCTTTCGCGAATACTCTACCAACTTCCTAACCCACCTTACATAATTGTTTCGTAATCCAATTAGTCTTTTAAGGGCCTTAAACAAGGTCTCAAAGTAAAGCGAGGGGTAAAGGTTCGTTCACGAAACACCATAACCTAAAACGGTCGTTTCTCCTAAACCGTAAATTGGATCTAAGCGAATCACATACCAAAACGAAGCTTACAACATGATCTAGCTAAACATGGCAAATTTACAGATTGTTCAGTGAGTTATCTGGTCGAGATTCATGTACAACAGTCTAAGGAAAACGGGCATTATGACGACTATGTTTACGAGTTTTTCAAGTTTCTCACTACACCAAAACCTCACCAAACAACCCACAATTATTAACACATCAAAACCTCAACTAAATAATACTATACCAGTCCTTATTCTCCAGATTCTTCATCTCAACCAACCACAATCAAGTTCTATTAACTATAACAAGATTCATTCACCAAATCACTCCAAATTCAAATCAAACTACTAATAATCAAAGATCATGATTCTCATTTAGAAAACCAACCATCAAACTCACTAATAATCAAAGTAAAGGCTATGGTTTGAAGTTTATACCTTCCTTGGGAGGTGTTAAGTTGCTAGGAAGCCTTAGGGAGCCTACTACAAGCTTGATCTTTCCAAAGAAATCAAGAACACAAAGTTAGGCTTTGAAGTTTCTAAAAGTCCGATTAAAAGAACTGTAAAAATGAGGGTCTTACCATTCTTATTTGGACGAGACTTGTGAACAAGAGTTGTAGGACATCTCAATACCTTTCCAACGAGCTATTAAACACAACATTTGAGTGAATATTGAAGGAGATATGACAGTTTGAAGTTGCTGGGTTTGTTTTGGCCGAGAGCTTTGTTCTTGGAAGCAAAAGTCAACTCTCCTTCTTTTTGTTTTATGAAATAATGCTTGGTTGCTTCTCTTTTTGTCTTAGCAATTGATTTAAATTTTTACCATGGTTAATTTTGCATGGTCCAAAATCAACCAACAAAACAAAATCCCTTTTGTCATGCTTATGTCATCAAGCTTGTGTCATCTTTTTACACTTGTCTTCCCTTTGTGGTATGATGACATCATCACCCACTAACCTCTTTGATTAACCCTTAATTAGTTGGCTAATTACCGCTTATCTGTTATACGGTTCTCTTAACTTTCGTTCTCGTTCGTCGTATGAGGGATCATATCCGGGATCTTATTACTTGGGTTTCCCTAAACCTTTCTCAATATTTTATATTCCTTTTTTGATCCTCTCTTATAATCCTTGAATTTAAATCCTTTTAATCATGTTACCTTATACTCAATTCTTTCGGTATCTGGTGGATTTTTGGGAAAAAATCAAAGTGTCCGGATTCGAATTCTGACGACCTTTACATACACTCATTTACTTTATGGAATACTAATACGATCTCAGAATTTCCATAACAGTACTCCTATATAGTGTTGTCTGATAATTTTTCTTAATCAGCATCATCAGCAAAAAGTTACTATTCATCAGTGTTTCAAAAATTCCAAAAATTGGGGTTATTACAGTCTCCCCTCCTTAAAAGGATTCCGTCCCGGAATCAGATAGAAAATGAATAGGGATACTTTCTTAGCATTGCACTTTCTAACTCTCAAGTCAATTTTCCACATTGTGGTTCTACCACCAAACTCTGACTAGTTTGATAACCCTTCTCCTAAGCACTTGTTCCTTTTCGATCTATAACCCTTACTGGTTGCTCCATATAGGTCAACTCTGGTTGCATGTCTATGCGCTAGTATTCTCCTATGTGTCTGACATTCGGATTATGCTTCCTTAATATTGATACGTGGAACATGTTATGAACTTGATGCAGGTTCGGGGGTAGGGCTAGTTCATTTGATAACTTCCCAATACATCATAATATATCCAAGGGTCCAACAAATCGTGGACTTAGCTTTCCTTTCTTTCCGAACCTCATCAATCATTTCCAAGGGTTTCCAAGGGGATACCTTTAACAACACTAAATCCCCTATTTCATACTCTTTGTCCTTTTGAGTCAAATCAGCATACTTCTTTTGTCCAACCTGGGGTTGCTACCAGCCGTCCTCTGATTAGATCCACTATGTCTTTGGTCCTTTGGACCAATTCGGGTCCGAGCATCTTGCGCTCTCCAACTTCATTCTGATACAAGGGAGATCATCAGTTTTTTTTGTACAGAGCCTGTAACGCCCCCAAATCCGGGGTCAGAAGATTTGGTCGTCACTATAAAACCTCAATCCAAATTAACCTGTTTAATCAATAAACAAATGCCAGCGGAAGATATTTATCATTTATGACCCCAAACTAATCCAAGATCTTTTAAGGTTACAGTTCTAGAAACAAGATATCCAAATTCCACAAATAAATTTTTCACTTTCTTTTAAAACTCTTTTCAATAAATTCCAACTCAAAACTAAACCCACTAGTATAACTTCGAAATGAAGTATACTAGGCCCAAATAAAATATACAACTATATATAATATAATATAAACAACTTTATACAATAAAACTTACACTAGTCCGTAAACCCTGGACCAACCACCTTCCAAAAGCTTCTTCTTTGCTTCCTCGAATTACGCAGCTAAACAGCGCAAGCTAATCCTCACTGGAGGTTAAATTTGAAAACAGGCAAGTATGAGCGAAAGAAATGCTCAGCAAGTTAATTATAGCATATATAGGGTCGTTTTGATATAAAATGGACATCTGCATAAGCGCAGAACATTTTTAAAATCAAATCATAATTGCTGAATCATAAAACTCTTTTTGATACTTTCCAGCGAAAGGCTTCGGCAATATTTTGAATCTTGACGAGAGCAAAGCTCGTAAAACAGTGTTTACGGAAATATCGTAAACAACAACAACAAGAAGCAATGATCATGGAATGAATCATAAACTTTACTCAAAACCGAACTCTTGAAATTAATACTTATTTTGTTGTTATATCAAATTAGATATAAATACGAACTTTGATGCTCACAACATTCCATACTGAAGTCAACATCAATCATCTATACTAATACCACCTTTGATATTTAACAACAATGTAAGTATCAGCAAAAATAAGAAACTGAATCAAAACCACAATTCACTTTAATCCAAAACAGAATCAGTATTTTTAATCCAAAACAGAATCAGTACTTTTAATCCAAAACAGAATCAGTTGATAAATCATTTATTCTATGAATATCAAAACAATATCATAATTTAGATTGGAATCCTCGAACGACGGTGTGTTGCCGCCGGTGATCAGCCGCGGAGCAACACCGGTATGCCGAAGCATATCCAACTAAACAAAGGGGTACCCAAGGCACATATCGGCCTAGCAAGGTGTTATATCCTGTATAACACATAGCTCACGCTGGACCGCCGCCACGGCCTCTTACGCAACCATCCAATCTTAAAAACATTTTATTGAGAGGGGTCATAATACTCGACACCCTTATAAATTTTATTCGCCCATTCACTTGGGCAGAAAACCAAAACAACGTCATCTTTCTCAAAATCCACAACATTTATAAATCCGATAATTGGATAAGTAAAATCACTTAGCTATTCTGAACATAGAATAGCGGAAGAATACTTGCATAAACAGAATTATTTAATTCAGCGATATGTAAAACATTTATCGATTCTAAACTGAGAATAGGGAAAGCAATACTTGCATCAAAAGATTTAAAATAAATATCACTTGAACAATAAGTGATGATAGGGATACTTGCATACTGTGATTCGAAATAAACATCACTTGAACAATAAGTGAAATCAGGGGTACTTGCCTTTGAGATTTAGCAGTTAGTCACACTCGCAAAACCACATCTATTCTGACATTCTATCTCAAAACATCACCGTCCTTCTTTTCAACACTTTACTGATATACTGCTCATGCAATTGCTAGAAGCCAGATATCCAATACCATTCCATTTCATTCTTTATCCAACGTCTTGTCCTGATCAACTCGAAAGATCCGCATCTATAATTAAAATATAGAACTTTAATCATCTAAACGATAATCACTCAACGAACTGCGCGTCAAAATCCTATCGTCTACCCATACGATAGCCCACACATAATTATATCAGCCAAACACAGGAATCTTGACCCACATATGCACATAATTCACATAGCACATAAGCACATAACTCATATATCACATAATTCATATCACATAGGACTCAATTCATCAAAAGGGTCGACTCGATACGTTTAAAACTGAAATCGGGTCAAAAATATGATTTATCGATCAATAATAGACTTGGAATGATTCGTAAAACAAACGACCTTTCAAAACAAAAGGATTTGGGTCTCGAAAGTATTTTTAATGAAAGCAGAATATTTTTATGAGTCTGTACGCGTTCGTTTCGTATTAAACAGACGAACGGTTTATTTAATATGAATTTTTGAACATTTTTCGGAATAAAAACGATCTCCGAATCATTTAATAATTAAATAATAGGGCTCAAACACCCTAAAATAATTTTATAAGATTTAGCGAGCCTGGAAAATAATTTAAAATAATATCTTAAAGCCCGAAACTATTTTTCAGAATTTTTAAATCAATTTTTAATAATTAAATCTAATTAAATAATTAATTAAAATTAATTAATAACTAATTAAATTAATTAATCAATTAATATTTAAATTAATTGACTAATTAAATAATTAATTATCAACTAAAATTAATTAACTAAATAATTTGAATTTATTTTTAAATTAAAAATAAATTTTCAGAATTAAAATAATTTTTAGAAATCAAAAATAAGATTTTTGAATTAAAATAAAAAGAAAACTGCAGAAACATTTTTCAGGTTGGGGGTTTGGGGGAAAACAGATTAAATGCGGGTCAAAATGAAAATAAAACGGGTTAAAACCCGGACCTGAAGAACCGCCGCCGGGTTCAACGGAGTTGTCGCCGGAATCTGGAAAACCCAGATTCCGTCGTCTTCTCCGACGAACACCCGAAACCGGCGAGTCCCCCTACAACTCCGGCCATCAATCGAATTCACGCAATACTTAACCAAATTTGACGAAACTGATACCAAATCGAAGCTGAGAAACAGTACAATCTCATTATGCAATCATATCCAACACCCAAAGTATGATTAATCCAGAAAATCCTAAAATAAAATAACAAAAACTTGAAACTCGACTACTATCATCCTGTATACAAACACATAAAGTTTATACACGAATCGATTCTCCAGTCCATGATAAAGCTTGTTCAAGCATCAAATACAATCAAAAATCAACACAAATGAAACGCCTAAATTCGACCATATACCCTAAAAATCGATTTTACAGTTTAACAGCTTTTGGTACGATTTGATGATATAAAATGATAGAGAATGGTCTATGATTCATTTTGGTTATTCATACTTGTGATTTGGTGTTCAATAACACCTATAAAACTGACTTTGATTATCAGAACTCTTCAAGAACACCAAGAACAATTTTTCAGAGAAATTTCAGAAAATCAAACCTTAATTTCTATATGATATTGAACTCTATTTTTGAAGTATAATATACCAAATTGACCAGAAAAACATGCTCTACAACATGGAAGCATCAAATCACATCAACAACATCAAGAACAAAAATTCGTAATTTAATTATCAAATAATTCGAATATAAATAATTAAATAAGAAAATTACTGTGATTTCTAGAAAGAAACTGATGATTGATTCAGATAGAAGATTTCGAGAGCTTCGTTTTGATATGCTGCACGCCCGAATCGGAGTTCGATAACGCCTTCGTTCGTGTGTTTGATTCTCAGGAACGTATCGGTTTCTCGGGTTTTCTCTGTATTTACGGTGTTTTAACTGGTTGCAAATGAATAAACGGAATAAACGAAATAAGAAATAGGCTATTTATATTATGGAATATTGGATCGTTCTGGATCGTTTTGGATCGTTTTGGATCATTAAATTAGTTGCTTAGCCGCTAAGTAATTGCAATAACGATCTGATTCAATACCAAAATTGGATAATTATCAAAACCGAGCTTTTTATAAAACATTATATACGAGAATAATATAAAAATATCCCGTCTCTCGAAAATACGGGTTTTATTGATTACCGAAATAACTATCGTATCGAAAATATTGCGCCGGGCCGCGCACGGGTTAAACCGTAATCCAGATCGAAAAAGTCAAAACACGGAAAATGTCCGGAATTACCAGATTAGGTTAGGAAGGAGTTTTCGGAAGAGTTTCGGGTTGTAAAAACGTAAAAACGGTTGAAATCGGACGATTCCCGGCTTTATAAAATAATTTTGGTAATTATTCAGAAAATAATTCATAATTCATAAATTAATATAAAATAATCTAACAGTCCAAAAATTACCAGAAAAATATCACAATTATCTATATTTTATTCTGGACATATAATAATTCAAATACTCAAATAATATCACATATAAACATCCAAACATCAATTCCACTTATCAGATAATTCACCAAAATTCACCTAAAATCACATAAACAATTCCAAATAATTATAAAAATAATATCTGAAAATATGGGATATTACAATCTACCCACCTTATAAGGATTCCGTCCTCGGAATCAGCAGAAGAAAGCACTAAGGGTTTTCTAACCAATTTCCCATCACACCGCCTTACTTTGACTTGACCAGGATACTCAACTTAACTTGATTGGCATACCTTCGAATATTTGGAATAATAAAATCATGGAGTTTCAAAAAGAAAAGAATCTGATGCCATAACGGGACCAAAATCTGAATTTGAGAAAAATATTGTTGAAATAAAAGAATAACTGAGAGATCAATATGACCAAACGAACTTGGTATTGCGTGTCTAAATTAAGACACTACTAAAGGTTGTTAACCTTCATGTATTCACAATACACACAAGTGATGGCGTCCCATCCAACTCCTATCACACAGACAGGTATACCTTGTGTCCCTTATATTTAAGGTTGTTCATCTCAGTCGGAATAAAAGAATATCAAAGGAATTCAAAATCAAATGAATAAAACTGAAAGGATTTCAAAGATGATAATTCTGAAGGAAATGAAATCCAGAGAACAAAATTCTGACACCAAATGAGCAACTGGTGTCACATCACCAAGAAACTATCCACCAAATAAGAAAAGTGGAATTTATTAACATAACTTGACAGAGCTATCAAAACCTGAAAATAGGCTTCATGACAACCTCTGGCACATTTAAAACACAGTTATGATTGAAAATGAGTGTTAGGGAATATATCCTCTAACAATTACTTCTTTTTGAGAGATGTCAAGAGGAATTATAAAAAAAGAAGGTATTACCAAGGTCTTAATATTTATCTTCAATTTGAACTCTTCAGTTGACTCGTCATCCGATTCTAGATACTTCTTCATTTTCTAAGGATATCGATAATCTCCATCGTCGTCGAATCGTAGTTTTAGAAGATTCCACAATAGAAATTTGCAGCTTCCCGGAGTTCCATCCAGTTCAGCACAATCATCTCAAACAAATACGCCTTATCTTAACTTATTCGTTGGTACTATATCCAATAGTCCAACAGGAACTCGATATGAGCTCAAACGTCCTCACATAGCTATACACACTCCTACACACTCTCGTTTCTAGTTTACTATAACCTCAGCTCTGATACCAACCTGTAACGCCCCCAAATCCGGGGTCAGAAGATTTGGTCGTCACTATAAAACCTCAATCCAAATTAACCTGTTTAATCAATAAACAAATGCCAGCGGAAGATATTTATCATTTATGACCCCAAACTAATCCAAGATCTTTTAAGGTTACAGTTCTAGAAACAAGATATCCAAATTCCACAAATAAATTTTTCACTTTCTTTTAAAACTCTTTTCAATAAATTCCAACTCAAAACTAAACCCACTAGTATAACTTCGAAATGAAGTATACTAGGCCCAAATAAAATATACAACTATATATAATATAATATAAACAACTTTATACAATAAAACTTACACTAGTCCGTAAACCCTGGACCAACCACCTTCCAAAAGCTTCTTCTTTGCTTCCTCGAATTACGCAGCTAAACAGCGCAAGCTAATCCTCACTGGAGGTTAAATTTGAAAACAGGCAAGTATGAGCGAAAGAAATGCTCAGCAAGTTAATTATAGCATATATAGGGTCGTTTTGATATAAAATGGACATCTGCATAAGCGCAGAACATTTTTAAAATCAAATCATAATTGCTGAATCATAAAACTCTTTTTGATACTTTCCAGCGAAAGGCTTCGGCAATATTTTGAATCTTGACGAGAGCAAAGCTCGTAAAACAGTGTTTACGGAAATATCGTAAACAACAACAACAAGAAGCAATGATCATGGAATGAATCATAAACTTTACTCAAAACCGAACTCTTGAAATTAATACTTATTTTGTTGTTATATCAAATTAGATATAAATACGAACTTTGATGCTCACAACATTCCATACTGAAGTCAACATCAATCATCTATACTAATACCACCTTTGATATTTAACAACAACGTAAGTATCAGCAAAAATAAGAAACTGAATCAAAACCACAATTCACTTTAATCCAAAACAGAATCAGTATTTTTAATCCAAAACAGAATCAGTACTTTTAATCCAAAACAGAATCAGTTGATAAATCATTTATTCTATGAATATCAAAACAATATCATAATTTAGATTGGAATCCTCGAACGACGGTGTGTTGCCGCCGGTGATCAGCCGCGGAGCAACACCGGTATGCCGAAGCATATCCAACTAAACAAAGGGGTACCCAAGGCACATATCGGCCTAGCAAGGTGTTATATCCTGTATAACACATAGCTCACGCTGGACCGCCGCCACGGCCTCTTACGCAACCATCCAATCTTAAAAACATTTTATTGAGAGGGGTCATAATACTCGACACCCTTATAAATTTTATTCGCCCATTCACTTGGGCAGAAAACCAAAACAACGTCATCTTTCTCAAAATCCACAACATTTATAAATCCGATAATTGGATAAGTAAAATCACTTAGCTATTCTGAACATAGAATAGCGGAAGAATACTTGCATAAACAGAATTATTTAATTCAGCGATATGTAAAACATTTATCGATTCTAAACTGAGAATAGGGAAAGCAATACTTGCATCAAAAGATTTAAAATAAATATCACTTGAACAATAAGTGATGATAGGGATACTTGCATACTGTGATTCGAAATAAACATCACTTGAACAATAAGTGAAATCAGGGGTACTTGCCTTTGAGATTTAGCAGTTAGTCACACTCGCAAAACCACATCTATTCTGACATTCTGTCTCAAAACATCACCGTCCTTCTTTTCAACACTTTACTGATATACTGCTCATGCAATTGCTAGAAGCCAGATATCCAATACCATTCCATTTCATTCTTTATCCAACGTCTTATCCTGATCAACTCGAAAGATCCGCATCTATAATTAAAATATAGAACTTTAATCATCTAAACGATAATCACTCAACGAACTGCGCGTCAAAATCCTATCGTCTACCCATACGATAGCCCACACATAATTATATCAGCCAAACACAGGAATCTTGACCCACATATGCACATAATTCACATAGCACATAAGCACATAACTCATATATCACATAATTCATATCACATAGGACTCAATTCATCAAAAGGGTCGACTCGATACGTTTAAAACTGAAATCGGGTCAAAAATATGATTTATCGATCAATAATAGACTTGGAATGATTCGTAAAACAAACGACCTTTCAAAACAAAAGGATTTGGGTCTCGAAAGTATTTTTAATGAAAGCAGAATATTTTTATGAGTCTGTACGCGTTCGTTTCGTATTAAACAGACGAACGGTTTATTTAATATGAATTTTTGAACATTTTTCGGAATAAAAACGATCTCCGAATCATTTAATAATTAAATAATAGGGCTCAAACACCCTAAAATAATTTTATAAGATTTAGCGAGCCTGGAAAATAATTTAAAATAATATCTTAAAGCCCGAAACTATTTTTCAGAATTTTTAAATCAATTTTTAATAATTAAATCTAATTAAATAATTAATTAAAATTAATTAATAACTAATTAAATTAATTAATCAATTAATATTTAAATTAATTGACTAATTAAATAATTAATTATCAACTAAAATTAATTAACTAAATAATTTGAATTTATTTTTAAATTAAAAATAAATTTTCAGAATTAAAATAATTTTTAGAAATCAAAAATAAGATTTTTGAACTAAAATAAAAAGAAAACTGCAGAAACATTTTTCAGGTTGGGGGTTTGGGGGAAAACAGATTAAAGGCGGGTCAAAATGAAAATAAAACGGGTTAAAACCCGGACCTGAAGAACTGCCGCCGGGTTCAACGGAGTTGTCGCCGGAATCTGGAAAACCCAGATTCCGTCGTCTTCTCCGACGAACACCCGAAACCGGCGAGTCCCCCTACAACTCCGCCCATCAATCGAATTCACGCAATACTTAACCAAATTTGACGAAACTGATACCAAATCGAAGCTGAGAAACAGTACAATCTCATTATGCAATCATATCCAACACCCAAAGCATGATTAATCCAGAAAATCCTAAAATAAAATAACAAAAACTTGAAACTCGACTACTATCATCCTGTATACAAACACATAAAGTTTATACACGAATCGATTCCCCAGTCCATGATAAAGCTTGTTCAAGCATCAAATACAATCAAAAATCAACACAAATGAAACGCCTAAATTCGACCATATACCCTAAAAATCGATTTTACAGTTTAACAGCTTTTGGTACGATTTGATGATATAAAATGATAGAGAATGGTCTGTGATTCATTTTGGTTATTCATACTTGTGATTTGGTGTTCAATAACACCTATAAAACTGACTTTGATTATCAGAACTCTTCAAGAACACCAAGAACAATTTTTCAGAGAATTTTCAGAAAATCAAACCTTAATTTCTATATGATATTGAACTCTATTTTTGAAGTATAATATACCAAATTGACCAGAAAAACATGCTCTACAACATGGAAGCATCAAATCACATCAACAACATCAAGAACAAAAATTCGTAATTTAATTATCAAATAATTCGAATATAAATAATTAAATAAGAAAATTACTGTGATTTCTAGAAAGAAACTGATGATTGATTCAGATAGAAGATTTCGAGAGCTTCGTTTTGATATGCTGCACGCCCGAATCGGAGTTCGATAACGCCTTCGTTCGTGTGTTTGATTCTCAGGAACGTATCGGTTTCTCGGGTTTTCTCTGTATTTACGGTGTTTTAACTGGTTGCAAATGAATAAACGGAATAAACGAAATAAGAAATAGGCTATTTATATTTATGAAATATTGGATCGTTCTGGATCGTTTTGGATCGTTTTGGATCATTAAATTAGTTGCTTAGCCGCTAAGTAATTGCAATAACGATCTGATTCAATACCAAAATTGGATAATTATCAAAACCGAGCTTTTTATAAAACATTATATACGAGAATAATATAAAAATATCCCGTCTCTCGAAAATACGGGTTTTATTGATTACCGAAATAACTATCGTATCGAAAATATTGCGCCGGGCCGCGCACGGGTTAAACCGTAATCCAGATCGAAAAAGTCAAAACACGGAAAATGTCCGGAATTACCAGATTAGGTTAGGAAGGAGTTTTCGGAAGAGTTTCGGGTTGTAAAAACGTAAAAACGGTTGAAGTCGGACGATTCCCGGCTTTATAAAATAATTTTGGTAATTATTCAGAAAATAATTCATAATTCATAAATTAATATAAAATAATCTAACAGTCCAAAAATTACCAGAAAAATATCACAATTATCTATATTTTATTCTGGACATATAATAATTCAAATACTCAAATAATATCACATATAAACATCCAAACATCAATTCCACTTATCAGATAATTCACCAAAATTCACCTAAAATCACATAAACAATTCCAAATAATTATAAAAATAATATCTGAAAATATGGGATATTACAGAGCCTCGAAAGGCGACATCCTGACACTGTCATATCATCTATCATCGTAAGAAAACTCAATCCGTGCTAAGTGATCATTCCAAATTTCTTTCAAGTCTATCGCACAGACTCTCATTATATCATCTAGCTCTACAACTTTTGCTTCTCGTTACCCACTCTGTTCCAGTTCGTAATCATTACTATCTTCCGTACCAAATTTTATACTGATTACACTTTTGCTCGTTAGCGTTCTATAACCTTTTAATAATCGCGTCAACCTTAGTATCACGAACGCGTTAGAATCGGAATACCACCGTACTTGGTACCACTTCATCTCTAGCTGCCTCCATCTTTGAAAGCTTGGTCCTTCGTATAGAAGTAAAAGAATTTATTGAGAGATCACTATGATCATGAACACTTGTTCTATTGCATAGTTAGTACAGAAGGTGGCCAGCCTTTAGTACTTGACAAGCAATTAAACAACATGTGGTATCCTATTAGGCTTCTATCACACAGATAGATAGTCATTTCGGCAATACCTCCCCTTCTAGAAGGGTTGTTCTTCTCAGCTTACATGAAATGAAAAGAAGAGAAAAGAATGAACTGAAGAGAATTGTATATACGAAAAAATACTGCCATAAAATATCTGGCTTGGAATATACCTCTGAACTATAGAGGTTTGTCATAGGAGAACAAAATGTATACGTATATATATCAACATCAAGTATTATAGCATCGCATTTCACCTGCTTAAATATTTTTGCTATTCCGTCCATCATTCTATGGACCCATGCTCTTGCTCGAGCTTTTACACAATCACCTCTGAAACTCCCTCGACATCGAAAATCGAATCTGGGATCTCATTCTAGACATCATCGTTACTAGAATTCTACGCTTGCACTGCAACCTTCCTCGTATAGTAATACGACTCTCTATTCATAATAAGGAATAAATATATAATAAGTAAATACTCCACCAGGTAGTGTATCAATGATAACTTATACATAAACATGACCCCATTAGGGGTACTCAATCTCAACATCCATTCCAATACAACTCTCACGGCTGTAATCGTCTCATTACTCGCAGAATCATTGTTGCATTACAATGTTCCACCACTGACCTACTGTAGTCATTCATTTTCTATGAAATCTTAATAGCTAATCATACGGAGTCCATACATGTCGTATCGAATTCTTCTAAGGAGGCAACATAATCACCATTCCATGATTTATGAAGAACAACCCTGAACTTGGCGTAAATATGACATGAAGCAGATAAAATTGCAGAAGAGTTTCAATAAAAGCAAAGATATCAGGTTAATACCATTATTAACCATATGTCTTTATTAGGAGACATGAAGCTCAAAGGTTCATTTAGTCATTTCATAACATGGTCCTGGCTTATCTCAAGATATGACCTTATAAGATAGATAGCCCGCTCACGGCGATTACATAAATTAAATCTTTACCAAACTACTATCACGGTTGACTATCGCACAATCATCAGAAGGAATGTCAATCTTTCAAACCATAATACAATCTTCACGGCTTTAACCATTATCACTGTATTCCTCTGGCACGAGCGCCGATAATTGTCTTCTTACACTTAAAGTGTTGGCCACCTCTTTGGCCTTTCCTGATAGTAATATTTCCTTACAATCAATGTCATTTTAACCACCTTCACTAAATTTTCTATCTCATTTCCATTCACTGCTGGTGTGAAAATGCTCTTCCTTAAGCTTTGGTAAAAAAAAATATATCAAAATTTTCCCATAATTTATTTCCTCGGTCTTTGAATGTGAACATTGTCACGACTGACTCTCGATCATACTTTGGACGTCTCTTGTCTTGGGTACTTCTCGTTGTCACCAATCTCGACCCTCATTGGGTCGATCTATATTTTCTTATGGTTCAATACCTGCCCACCTGGCATTATTATAATTACGCCATATTTCCTTTATCAACATTTCTATTCTTCAGAACTTTGAATATTACCTTTCTCCTTGTAAAACCTCTAAGGTTATCCTTGAATCGTTCCTCCTGTATCCCCTAGATACAGGGCATATCAAAATACCATTTACTAATACTAGAACCATTGTCTATGTACTTCTGAAAAATTTCTCTACTGATCTTTAAAGGTTGTTGTTCCTTTAATCCTTTCCAATTCATACTGTCAAAACTCATGTTGCCCCTATTAAGGGCGAAATGCCAACCTTTATGCATTCCCCTAGGATTCATCTCAAGTTATCGAGGTTCTATCCTTAATTCCACCTTTAAAAAGGTACATGCATCCTTCCATGGATAAATCAAGTCATATATTCTTGATAGATTATCTTATTCAATCATTCCCACCACGATAGTCTATACCTAATTTCATAATAACATCCTTATTCAAATTGAGGTCAATCCATATGGCCTCCAAAAGATAACAATGGTTATCCGCTTTTCTTTCCTGATTTGGTAATGATAACATGAATGTTCTGGAAGATATTGGTCATGTTCAACATGAACTTCTTCTTAATAAATCCTCATTTACTTTTGTTGTTTATCTCAACAGTCATCTCAATGTTGGGATATCTTTCATACTTGGCGTCTCCCTTTCTGGTATCATACCACCGGTCTTACACTTCACATTCTTGAAGGTCTCTTCCTTCATCCAATTTTCCTAATTTCTTACTTTCTTGTCTCCTCAGTCTATCCGCGTCTCATTATTTATCCTTCGAACTATCTCAAGGTTTCCTCGAATCCTCCCAACTTACAGGGGATAAAATAAATGTATCTCTTATGCCTTCAACCATCAACTTTAACTTATGGTGAATCACCCTCATCCTGATGATTACATACTTTTCTATTTCTATTGCTACGAGTCTTTAGGGTTTCCTCATACCCAACTCCCTTATCATTCCTCAAACTATATTGCCTTTATATTCCTTTCCACTTCAGTTTCTTTTTATTTACCTCTCTCTTATAATCATTTCACGAACCCACTAATCATTGACTTCAAACATCACATCGTTCTGGGATTCTTATCCTCCAGACAAATCTTAACAACATTTACAATCTTAGACTCATAATTTATCATACTCGTTCGCCTTTATTCTGGCTCTAAAGCTTTTACACTATCTCCTTATCATTGGGAAGTACTTTCCCGAAAACAATTGACTAAACTTTAATCAGTTCATTATAACATCTGGCTCCATGCCTTCCTTGGCCTTTCACCAGCTGGTGGCCTCTCTCTTAGGAAGGTAAGTGGAAAAAAAGTCTTTTGCGCTCCGTCAATCATTTAGAATCTCAAATAATTCCTCTATTTCCTTTAGCCAGGCTCTTGCCTCGACTGGGTCAACTTGTTCCTTGGAACTCTGAGAGCTTAGCGACTTAAAGGTCCTGAAAGAATTTTCCACCGCATTGTTTCCTCAGGGTGGTATTTGGGAATAAAAGTATAATTTAATTTTTTTTAGGCAGGTCCATGAATTGCCCCATAGGAGTACCATCCCGGTTCTCCCTATCTTGCTCGACTTCTGTTTTCTCAGTATAAAATGTTTCATCCTTCTCCCATAATCAGGGTTATTTTATACGTTAAAATCTTTGTTTTCCATTTTATTATGTTATGGGTTCTTTCTTTCTTGATGGCGACCTCCCTGACTATCACATTCAAAGTTTGCCCTAAATTTTATTCCTCGAACTATGGCTTTCATCTAAGATCTCGTCCTTAAGCTCTTGAACGTTTGGAACCCAAATTCTGTAGGAATACCTCATTCCTCCCTTATCATCTTTCTCGGTATTAATCTCTTCTCTATTTTTTGGCTCTCTGCCTTCATTCATCACTTTTTTCTTGGCACAATATAATCTTTTCCAATAATTCGGGCTGTATTGCAATCTCAAACAGCTTTTCGGTATCGGCTCCGGTTACCTTCACTTCTATTTTCATTTTCTCAAAATCTCTTATCAACTCTCCCAAAGACAGTTTCATCTTGAGTCTCTCTTTTATACTAAGGGCATTAGCCCCCATTTTGGCTTTCCTTGGATGATAAAGAATCTCATAATCGTTATCCTTGATTAGCTCTAACCACTTCCTCTTGCGCATGTTGAGCTCTTTCTACCTGAAAATGCATTAGAGCACTTATGGCTTGTGTAAATCTCGCACTTCTCTCCATACAAGTAGTGCCTCCAATCTTTAGGGCAAAACTATTACCACGAGCCCAAGCTCATGGGTGGGGACATCAAATTTTATATTCCCTTAATTGTCTTGACGCGTACGCGATTACCTTGATGTGCTGTATAAGAAGCACCCTAATTCCTTATACGAAGCATCGTTACACATCACAAAATCTCCATTTCCATGCGGCAATGCCAACATATGGGCCGTCACCAACCTTTGCTTTAGTTCCTAAAAGCTGTTCTCGCATTTCTCTGTCCATTCGAACTTCTCAGTCTTACGAGTAAGCCGCGCTAAAGGGGCTACTATCTTTACAAACTTGAACGAACCTCCGGTAGTGACCGGCCAATCCTACCTCTGGTAGTCTCCCTAACCATGGTCATCAATTCCTCAATGGTCCTTTATTCATTCTTGTCAGGATCCTTCACGGGATCCTTTCAGCAATAATCCCTTTTAGGACAACATCCTCAACTGCTACATCCTCAATATGAACAACATCCGGTCCCGTGTTAGGACGCTCTATCGAATCCACAATCTGATCTCCAATAACTAATAAAACATCATCGTGTTGTTGCTCCTCAACCTCAGGGTTTTGAGTCCCGCTACCATGTACGATAACGAACTACGCTTCTATCACGATATTTATAAGGGTTCCTATAAGGGTTTTAACTGTCAGTACTACGTTAGGTAGTCCGACTATGAACTTGGCAAGAGTTCTTATTTATCTTAGTGAACTTATTTTTTAACGTCACTTCATCTCTGAGGTTTATAACGCTTAGCTCTGATACCATTTCTGTAACACCCCCAAATCTGGGGTCGGGGATCCGGGTTGTCACGAGTTCCATTTCCCTTAATAACACTCAATCTTAGTAAACAACCAACTACTGCGTACTGTGACCCCACAATATACACACACACCACAAGGGTTTTAACTGTCAGTACTACCTTAGGTAGTCCGACTATGAACTTGGCAAGAGTTCTTATTTATCTTAGTGAACTTATTTTTTAACATCACTTCATCTCTGAGGTTTATAACGCTTAGCTCTGATACCATTTCTGTAACACCCCCAAATCTGGGGTCGGGGATCCGGGTTGTCACGAGTTCCATTTCCCTTAATAACACTCAATCTTAGTAAACAACCAACTACTGCGTACTGTGACCCCACAATATACACACACACCACAAGTTATAGCCTCAGAGATGAATACCAAAAACAACACAAGTCATTTTATTCCACAATTATAAGTCATTACCTCAAAAGGGTTTCTGAATAAATTTACATTTCTTTTCCATTATTACAATTCATATAGATACATAAGTCCGGTACATCAGAAGTTGAAAGCCTAGCCTATTGGTAATACCTACCTCAGCTACAGCGGCATCAACACCTATAGGAAACTGCGGAACATTTCATATCCGCTTTCAAATTGGGAGATTGGTCTTGTTCATCTTGTCTATCTGTTGTTGTGTGATAAAAGAAGAAAGAAAGGGTAAGAAACAAGCCCATCAAAATAATATGTATAATAATTAACAATATATGAGCATTATCATAGTACTCATGAAAGTCTTGGTCAAAAAGAAATGAACCAAGTTGATATCTTAACGCGACCAAGTCGCAAAATATTCAGTATATATATACATATATACTTTTCACAATCTTTGAAATACTCTGATATGTATAATATACACAGAGTTCCAGTTTATAACTGTATAAAAATATCATTGCAAGGTGATCTTATATATCTAACCTTGTCTCAACATTATTCTGAAAACCTTTGTCATTCATAAGATAATCATTAACTAGATATAAGTTGAAAAGATGAAGTTACAAGATACTCCAATATACTTATATCTTTTTCTGAACACTACTTGAACTACCATTGTTCAAGGTATAAATAGTTCATCCCATAGATGAAGCTAGACGACAAAACTTGTATAGAATCAATCTTTGAAATATCATCAAAATGAAATGAAGTTACGAGATACTTCATTTGATGAAAACATCATTTTGAAAACTCGACCCTGCCAACAGTCAACAATCGCCCAACCGTAGCCTTTCTATCGAAGTGCTCTGGGTAGTGTTGCAGAAATATCCAATTGGATGATGAACTCATTACGGGAGTTTACCGCGCCAGGAAGACCACTCACGATGATCAGTCGCAGTAGTGCAACCCCACCATTTTCTATATGTAGAGGAGAACAGTCGGATTTACTTGTCAACCGAACGCTGGACTCCTAAGGAATGGACCGTCTTAGCGGAACTTCCGGGCCATTTGGGCCAATAAATAAGGCTGGGCCGGTGCCACTCGACCACTTACGCCACTCCTAGTTTAGATGAAATCCATGACTCTGAAACATAAAGTTCGTCCCCCCTTTCCCCAAGTAGCAACTTGTTGATACGCTCCACCAAGAAGCCATATCTAGTTGGAAAGGAAAGATCACCGATATTTCCCAGGCGATGCCTGTTAATGGATTAAACTCATTCCAAGAATTTTACTTCCCGAGTGTTGGGTAAGTAATCAAAAACCCTTTTTATCAAAACAGCAACCTTGTTGCGAATATAAAAATATATCATGGAGCCGGATCCCTCAGATTTTTAAGCGAGTATTTAAATCCCCTTCGAAAGAAAATCTTAAATCTAAAAACGAGTTTTGGGATCCGCTCTAACTTTTAAAATTATTTTGAAGACTCGAAAACATTTTTAAGAATGTTTGGAGCAATGCTGATTTAATAAAATAAATCAGTCCCAATATATTAGAAAATATCTTAATATTATTGTTTAAATAATATTCCCATATAGGATAATCTTTATAAATATAGTTGAAGTAGAAGTTTTAAAACTCATACTTGAAATGAATAATAATAATTAACCAAAGATATACTTATACGAAAGTACGATCTTTATTTGAATAATCGAAAATAAGTTTGATTATCGAAACATTATTCTTTAATAAAATAAAGAATATTATTTGATAAAATAAGCAGAGTCATAAATCCTTGAATGAATATTCAAAATAATATTCATTAAATAAAAAAAAAGTTATCGAAAATATTCACCTTTGGGTCCCCTATACTAAGGGTATACACAACTACTGCTTATCTCTAGTATAGGTATTATGCAACTTATAAGCATTCAAATCAATAATTAGATATCAAGATTTCGAAACAAGCATGCATATAAATATCATATCACAAGCTCCAATATATCGCAAGACTTTGCTAATAATAACCATGCACTTATCACAAGATAATGCATAAACATATATACATCACAACAACAGTATAACGGGTAGAAAACTTGCCTGAGCCTTCCGGGGTAGACTTAAGCTTAGAGTGGGTCCGATAACCTATGAACAACAACATAAGTCGGAATTAGACCACGGTCGCTTAAGAAACTAGTCAAAACTCACTCATACCCTAACGGTCACTTACACACTTAACGATTTGCGTTAATCGCTTGCGTACCCTCGGCTCCACCAATTTTAATAAATTAACCGTTATGAATTTTAAGGAGACTCTTTTGCGAATACTCTACCAACTGCCTAAACCACCTTACATAATTGTTTCGTAATCCAATTAGTCCTTTAAGGGCCTTAAACAAGGTCTCAAAGTAAAGCGAGGGGTAAAGGTTCGTTCGCAAAATACTGTAACTTAAAACGGTCATTTCTCCTAAACCGTAAATCGGATCTAAGCGAACCACATACCAAAACGAAGCTTACGACATGATCTAGCTAAACCTGGCAAATTTACAGATTGATCAGTGAGTTATCTGGTCCGAGATTCATGTACAACAGTCTAAGGAAAACGGGCATTACGACGGCTATGTTTACGAGTTTTCAAAGTTTCTCACTACACCAAAACCTCACCAAACAACCCAAAATTATTAACACATCAAAACCTCAACTAAATAATACTATACCAGTCCTTATTATCCAGATTCTTCATCTCAACCAACCACAATCAAGTTCTATTAATTATAACAAGATTCATTCACCAAATCACTCCAAATTCAAATCAAACTACTAATAATCAAAGATCATGCTTCTCATTTAGAAAACCAACCATCAAACTCACTAATAATCAAAGTAAAGGATATGGTTTGAAGTTTATACCTTCCTTGGGAGGTGTTAAGTTGCTAGGAAGCCTTAGGGAACCTCCTACAAGCTTGATCTTTCCAAAGAAATCAAGAACACAAAGTTAGGCTTTGAAGTTTCTAAAAGTCCGATTGAAAGAACTGTAAAAATGAGGGTCTTACCATGCTTATTTGGAGAGACTTGTGAAAAAAAGTTGTAGGCCATCTCAATACCTTTCCAACGAGCTATAGAACACAACATTTGAGTGAATATTGAAGGAGATATGACAGTTTGAAGTTGCTGGGTTTGTTTTGGCCGAGAGTTTGTTCTTGGAAGCAAAAGTCAACTCTCCTTCTTTTTGTTTTATGAAATAATGCTTGGTTGCTTCTCTTTTTGTCTTAGCAATTGATTTAAATTTTTACCATGGTTAATTTTGCATGGTCCAAAATCAACCAACAAAACAAAATCTCTTTTGTCATGCTTATGTCATCAAGCTTGTGTCATCTTTTTACACTTGTCTTCCCTTTGTGGTATGATGACATCATCACACACTAACCTCTTTGATTAACCCTTAATTAGTTGGCTAATGACCGCTTATCTGTTATACGGTTCGCTTAACTTTCGTTCTCGTTCGTCGTATGAGGGATCATATCCGGGATCTTATTACTTGGGTTTCCCTAAACCTTTCTCAATATTTTATATTCCTTTTTTGATCCTCTCTTATAATCCTTGAATTTAAATCCTTTTAATCATGTTACCTTATACTCAAGTCTTTCGGTATCTGGTGGATTTTTGGGAAAAAATCAAAGTGTCCGGATTCGAATTCTGACGACCTTTACATACACTCATTTACTTTATGGAATACCAATACGATCTCAGAATTTCCATAACAGTACTCCTATATAGTGTTGTCTGATAATTTTCCTTAATCAGCATCATCAGCAAAAAGTTACTATTCATCAGTGTTTCAAAAATTCCAAAAATTGGGTTTATTGCATCTACACCAATTTCTACAGATACCAAGTTGGATGAAGATTAAAAATGAAAAAGTGTAGACATATCTGGCTATAGAGGAATGATTGGATCTTTGCTGTACTTAACTGCTAGTAGACCAGACATTATGTTTGTAACATGTCTGTGTGCTAGATTTCAATCAAATCCCAAAGAATCACATTTGATAGCAGTAAAGAGAATTTTCAAATATTTGAAGGGAACAATAAACTTGGGATTGTGGTATCCTAAGGGAACTGGTTTTGAAGTTGTTGGATATACAGATGCAGATTTTACTGGATACGGGGTTGACAGGAAGAGTATTGGTGGAAGCTGTCAATTTCTTGGTCAAAGACTTGTATCTTGGTACAGTAAGAAATAGAAATTTGTGTCAACTTCTATAGCTGAGGCTGAATATATAGCTGCAGGAAGTTGTTGTGCTCAAGTGCTTTGGATTAGAAATCAACTAATGCACTATAGTCTAGTGTTACACAAAATTCCTATTATGTGTGATAATACTAGTGCCATATCTATTGTTGCTAATCCAGATATTCATTCTAGAACTAAGCATATTGATGTAAGGTATCATTTTATTAGAGAACATACTGCAAATGGTACCATTGAGCTCATTTTTGTTCCAACAGAAAAATAATTAGCTGACATTTTCACTAAATCTTTGGATGAAGCAACTTTCACTAGACTTGTTAGTGAAATTGAAAAGTTAAATTCTTCATCCTAAAGGCAAAGACTCAGCTAATATGTTGCAACATATTAATTTCTGATAAATCAAAACTAATTTGATTTAATTAGAAATTAACTGGAATATGATTTATAAATATTTCAGAATTCTCTGTATATGTATTTTTCTATATTTAAAATTCAACTTAGAATTTTTCAAATTCTAAGAAAAACTGTCTAATGTTTAATTTTAATTTTTAATATATGAAATTAATATAAGACATAACTGAAAAGAACAAACGTATGTAGAGAACTGAGTTCTCGATAAGTCAAAATGATTTCTCGACAAGTCATTTTGAGACATCTCTATAGAGTTCTCCATAAGTATTTCTCATGACTTCTTGAAGGACTTCTCGACAGGCCTCATTATGACTTCTCGATAAGTATTATAGAGATCTCGACATATGTCTATTCATAGAGTTCTCTACAAGTATAAATTTTAGACTTCTCGATAACTTAGAACTGAAATAATTTAATTTAATAAATTATTTTAGTAAAATACTTTTGATATAAAATTATTCTAATTTTATTTTTATTTATTTAAATAAAAATTAGAAAAATTCAGTCCATTCAGGAAAAACTGGATATTTATTTGACATCTCGATAAGTCACTATCTAGTTCTTGACAAGAGTCGGGAAAGTGACATCTCGATATGTATCTATTCATTCACGTGACTTCTCAATAATCAAATCCCAACCGTTTATCCCTACTTCTCGACAAGTCACTTATCTTTTTCTATAAATGCCCAGACATCTCGACATAATCCCTCTTTACGCTTTCAAGATCTCATTTGACCTAGTTTTTGCAAACCTTAACCGTTCTATCTCATTTCGAGTTCTTTCTCTCTCAAATTTCATACCCACTCAAATTCATACACTTACGATGGTTGCAAATAATGTTAGAGCTTTTATCCCAAAGGAGGGCATCAACTACTTGGATTTCACGGATGCTAAGCAAGCTCTTGATAGCTTCAAATATTTTGTGAAGTTTCTTTCTGAGTCATATCTTGCAGGTGCTCTTACTTCCAATCCAATCATGTATCTGGATGTACTCAATAATTTCTAGAACTCTTCAGTGGTCAATACTGTAGTGCATAAGGACCAATCTGTGTCCCTAATAGTGAACTGCTCAAGTTAAGGTAGACAAGTGGAGTTTGATGCTATGGATGTCAACAATGCACTGGGCATTCCTACAGCTAGCATGGTGGAAGTCCCAACTCAACAGGAGTTAGCTGAGTTTATGGATCTCAGAAACTACAGTGAGAAGATCAATCTTTCAGCCTGAACAAGAAGAATCTCATGAGGGAATGGTCTTTTCTCTTTGATGCAATTATGAGAGCCTTCACCTACAGGAAGACTGGGTATGACAATATATCCAGTGTGTTCCAGAAACTGATGTTCTCCATGGATTATAACAGGCACATAAATGTGGGGCTATTGATCCTGGAAGAACTCAGTATTAGGCTCACCGTGCCCTTGGAGAGGAAATTTTCTTCCCTAGATTTATTATGTCTACTTTAAGTCATAAAGTTACAGACATACATATGCTTGAAGGTATTGATAGAAACAAAATAGACAATTGTAAGAAAGTGTCCAAGATTTTATTTCAGTCACTTACTAAAAAGAATATTGTGGAGGTAGCCCTAAGTCTCACTAACTTCATGTTAGAAAGATTTAGGACCTGCCCCTACCATATGCATGACATGAGGTCAAGTGCGGTTTCTAATTCAGTTTTGGCTCCTGCACCCGTCGAAGGACAAACACAGGGTAAGCAACAGGGGCCTTATACAACTGTGACCACTTCTTCTCTACCATTAGAAGCTAGGGAACCAATGGCCTCATCTTCTTAAAAAGGTGAAGTTAGTAAAGAGAAGCAAAAGCAGGCACCTTTAAATATCATAAGTGAGAGTAGTGTGGATAAAATCCAAATAGAGTCTAACCTGGTCAAGAAGCCAAAAAAGACAAAGAAATTGAGCTGACCACTCATGAAGCTACCTCTGTATCCTCCCAAAAGGATGCAGTTGTAAAAGAGGGAAATAAACAAACTCTAGGGGCACCTTCTCAACAAGGTATCTCTATTGAACAAAGCACTCTCCTTAGTGCAATCTGTATAGAGTCTGCACCCCAACTTGAGAACTATCAAGTTGGTGAAAGAAGAAATATGGTTGGCACTAACACTGAGAGCACATCAATTGAAGTTCCCTCGTCCATTCAGGGGGAGCTGCCAACACTCAATGCTAATATCACAACTCTTATATCTCAAATTTCTTCTTCTTACAATGAAATACTTGAATTATCTTCTCAAGTGTTACGAAAATCAAGTGAAACGGTTTAAGAAACTGTGCTTACCAACCAGAAACCACATTTAGACGGTGAGAGGCTACAAGTTGGGGTAGACCTTAATGACACCATCAAAACCACAGGGGTTTCATCAGTTTTAACTGAAGACCCCGTGGATGTTACTTTAGCACCTTCCTGTGCCAAACAATCTTCACAGATTGATAAATTTGAGGGTAGTACTCCTGAGGGGGAGCTATCTAAATCATCTTCAATAATTTGGAGGTTCCTCAAGTAGGGACAACTCTTCTCAAAGCCATAGCTGAAATTGCATTATCAAATGAAGCCGGGAGTAAAATTTCCAATGATCTAGCTATTGGGGAGGCAAGTGTAGCACATTCAATTTCTAGTTTTTTGTAAGAAGGACAAGGGTTTGAGGCTATGGTACATGATAGTAACCTAGTAAACTCCCCTTAATTCAAATGGAGGTTCCAACTAGCGGTGAACAACAAACTATCACAACCACAGTAATAGCTGTGCGTATAACTGTGACTCCTGTCCCAGGGTTACCTACCACCTTCAACCCTTCAATCTCAAACCAAACAGACATACCCTCTACCTAAAATACTACTCCACAATCTTCTCACCTCATCTCACAATGGCTACAAGATGCTCAAGCCCAACCAACAACTGTTAATGATCTTTTGGTTGAGAAACATGCAGGCCTAGCCAATATCACTCAACAACTCCTCACTACAGATATGTCAAACCAAGACTATCAAGAAATACTACTTTCTTAAAACGAGGATGTTGAAGAGCAACATGAGAAAATTGCAGATGAAGCAGATGGTAATGTGGATGCATGGCTCTCAAAGGATTTTATTACAAGTATGGAGGAGGCCTTAGCAAAATTTAGAGAAGAATATGTGACCATTTTGGGTAGAAATGCTAAGGTCCCCACTCCTCAAGAATTATATGATGTTGTGATAGAGGTATACAAAGCACAATTGAAAGCCTTTCATCACATTGGAAGAGATATGGAAAATAATCTGGTCAAACATCAAGCTGCTGTGAAGAAATTGGTGAATGACAAAATTGATGAGCTGATGCCAACATTTCAAGACATCTAGACCAAGTTTAACAGATTTTCTGACAGGTTTCAAGCCCTCTCTCTAAATCTTGTAGAAGAAAATGTGTCTAAGTTGAGAGAGTCTTTCAAAGCTCTACATGAAGTGATCCAGAAGCAAATCACTTAGAATAAATACTCAAAGGTCAAGCTGGATCAACATTACAAAGCTAGGTTTGAACCTTCATCCTTGGTCATAGAGGAGGTCAAGAATGTTGTGCAAAATTTTGTTGGTACTTTGGCAGTATCAAGCTCACACCAACCTATGTCTACATCAACCAATCTACAAATCCAAAACTTGCAAGCTCAAATCTCAACTCTACAACCTTCAAATAATTCTTTGACAACTCAAGTATCTCAATTGACATCTTGGTGCACAGTCAACAGCAAGATATAAAGTTCCTAGTAGACTCCCACAAATACCTCCAAATGAAATTTTTTGTGTTTTTGGGATCTATTATGGGAACTTTAAACGTTCATCTTCCAGCATTTCTAGAAGCAGTTAGGCATGAACTTCCTGATCCTCTAATCTTGCCTGCTACCAAGATTAAGGGTGAGATAGAAGCTAGACTGCTAAAATCATCCTTCCAAACCATAGTTCAAACAAGTCAAGATGATGTCGGGGTAGAAAGACTAGAGAAAGCAGCTGGGGGACCCTGTTTGGACAAAAAAAATTATGAATTACTTAGGGCTTTCAGAGTTTCTCTAACCAACAACTTCTTCACCTACAAAAAGGCTTTGGACAGAAATATCAATATTCTAAGGGTGATAATGGTTACAAAAGAGAACTTGAAAGAGAAGAGCATTATTGCAAATATAAATGACTCAGGTGTGGATAGATGTATGCAGGTATCTCTTACTTATCTCCAAACTCGAAGAGCATCTGAGCTGGATATCCTAATCTACAAGGTTAACAGGGTGATTCTAGAGGACACTCTCTTGCTAAATGAACTCAAGAAGGCTCAAGTAGCTACCTTTCCAGAAGCATATTTCCAACCTATCTAGGGAGTGACCTACAAATGTTCATCAACCAAAAGGTGCAAACATTTCATGATTCCAAAGCACTGTGTGATGGGAAACCTGAGGCTGATAATGACCCTAGAGACTGATTTGAAAATAAAGAAGATCAAGACTGTAGAAGATGAAGAAATGATCAAGATATTGGGGGATATTTGAGGAATGCTGATAACATATTGCCTAGAGTTGAAATTAACACTAAAGATGACTTGTATGATGATGAGCAGAAGAAGGATGAGCAAAAATCTTTTGCCTCAAATCCAAGTCAGTCTTCTAATGCAACTAGAAGCAAGGTGTATGAGAAGAGAAAAGGAAAGATAGAGAAGAAAGATGATGGAAAGAAAAAAGAGGAGATATGGAGAAGGGAAACAAAGAAGAAAAATGTCCAGGAAATAAAAGTTTCACAAATCCAACCAACTCAGACCTCCAAGCCAAGCCAAATAAACATTCAACCAATCCAACCTCAAAAACCTAAATTCATGTACAAACAAATTGAAAACTCCTAACTTAAAATACCAAGCACATCCAGCCATGTCACTTTAAAGAAAATCTCAAATCTACCTTCATTCAAGCCTCCAACCAAAACTCACTGCAAGACTGTTAAGAGAAAACCAAAGAAAATGCAAGTTGATGCTGATGTCATCTAGAACTGATTTAATCAAGATAATTTTCTACCTCTAAATGAGCATAACAGATGATGACTATTTCCAACAACTATCTAAAAAATAGTCAAAGTTTGGGTTGTCTCTTTGGCATAAGTCATAATCTACTATTTGGATGGCTCCTTCATTTTTCTTAGCAGGGAAGTAATGGAAACATTTTCAACCACAGAATTGAAGAGGGTGATTATCTTGATGAAGGACAAGGATACTAGTACAAGAATGTGGAAGGTTGCGATGTCTAAGAGGATGAGAGAAAGGAATGTAAGGCATGCAAGGATAAAGGCTGAGAAGGAGATAAGGAAAAGACAGTATGCCAAAGAGATAAAAAGGTTTGAACAAAGGTCAAATGAACTCAAGGCAAGAGGGTTGAGTAGAATCTCAAAGGATGGACATTTTTTTAATATTACAGATGGCCAATTTTCAAGGTTCAGGGTTAATTATCTCAATAATTACTCAGTAGAAGAATGGCTCAAACTGGTGGAAGCTTTAAGAGGGACAGGAATATTTGAAAAACTTCAATTGCTGGTAAATCTAAAGGACTTCATTAGGAAATAAGCTGGTTATGAGAAATTCACTTGATGGCTGTAATTGTTGAACTTATGTAATTACTCAATGTATAAAAGTTTATATTTATCAGTCTGTCAATTTTTATGTATTTGATTTTAGCTTGGGGTTAGCCTTGTTATCAGGCATGAATTTGTGATAAGAAATCTTCTCACAAATTGGGGGAGATTGTTGTGTAAGACATGTTTGTACAATAATAAGACTAAGTCACATTGACAGCCTTAAGATTAAGTTGTTTGATAATCAATTTTGTATTTTGTATTGTATTTCTTGAGTCTGTAAAATGGTTAGAAGATTAGACTGGGGAATTTTTCTGTGAACGGATTCAAGCTAAGGAATAAACTTTGGAAGAAGATCGAGCCATGATCATGCCTCAGAGACAAGATGTAGATGCTTGGAGTTGAATAAAACTATTTAATGAAAAATGTTCTAACTCAAGATATCGACAAGTCACAGATCAAGTTATATCAAAAAGTCATTTGAGAAGTCCAAAATGACTTGTAGAGAAGTCCAAAATGGCTTATAGAGAAGTCTCAGAGATATCGACAAGTCAAATGAAGATGTAGAGAACTGGAGATATCGACATGTCATTTCTGCATGTAGAGATATCAGAGATATTGACAAGTCAAATGAAGATGTAGAGAACTGGAGATTTCGATAACTCATTTCTCCATGTAGATATCTTAGAGATAACGACAAGTAAAATAGAGATGTGAAGAATTGGAGATATCGACAGGTCAATTTCTCATATAGAGATCTCAAAGATATTGATAAGTCAAATTGTGTATATAGAGATCTCATAGATATTGACAAGTCATTTCTCCATGTAGAGATCTCAGACATATCGATAAGTCATTTCACATGCAAGGATATTAGAGAACTCGACAAGTCAAGTATACCCATAGAGAATTCAGAGATCTCGATAAGTTACTATACTTATTAAGATATCACTTCTCTACTAGACAAAATGGAGATCTCGACATACTTCTTAAATTCAGAATGCAGACAAGTTCAAAATTCAAGATTATCAGTCAACAAACAATCTATTCATTGGATTGGAAAGTCTACAAAGTAGCTTGAAGAATACAAGATCGAGGTCCAAGATTAACTGGACAAAGGGTAGTCATAGACCTGCAAGATTCTGCACAGATTTGCTAATCCGGAAATGGAAATAGAAATAGGTTGCTTTGGAAATTGGTTTAGTACATTTTAGTGCAAGTTTTTTAAACTCGTGCTGCTAGTCTTTAAAGTATGCACGGGTCCTTAGTTCACAAGTAACAAACAGATCTAGATTTTTTTGTATTCTCTCAAGATAGAAGATGAGTTCTTAATTTACAAGAACACAGAATTTGTAGCAAGACCAATTTAATTAATACAATTAAGTGAGTTTTTGATATTGTTTGTTTGTGTTATTTATGTTTACTTTAATATCTCTACAAATTGTTAACTGCTTTGTTCACCAAAATCCAAACAAGTTTTAAAAGAAGATCAAGCCATGATCATGCCTCAGAGACAAGATGTAGATGCTTGGAGTTGAATAAAACTATTTAATGAAAAATGTTCTAACTCAAGATATCGACAAGTCACAGATCAAGTTATATCAAAAAGTCATTTGAGAAGTCCAAAATGACTTGTAGAGAAGTCCAAAATGGCGTATAGAGAAGTCTCAGAGATATCGACAAGTCAAATGAAGATGTAGAGAACTGGAGATATCGACATGTCATTTCTGCATGTAGAGATATCAGAGATATTGACAAGTCAAATGAAGATGTAGAGAACTGGAGATTTCGACAACTCATTTCTCCATGTAGATATCTTAGAGATAACGACAAGTAAAATAAAGATGTGAAGAATTAGAGATATCGACAGGTCAATTTCTCATATAGAGATCTCAAAGATATCGATAAGTCAAATTGTGTATATAGAGATCTCATAGATATTGACAAGTCATTTCTCCATGTAGAGATCTCAGACATATCGATAAGTCATTTTACATGCAAAGATATTAGAGAACTCGACAAGTCAAGTATACCTATAGAGAATTCAGAGATCTCGATAAGTCACTATACTTATTAAGATATCACTTCTCTACTAGACAAAATGGAGATCTCGACATACTTCTTAAATTCAGAATGCAGACAAGTTCAAAATTCAAGATTATCAGTCAACAAACAATCTATTCACTGGATTGGAAAGTCTACAAAGTAGCTTGAAGAATACAAGATCGAGGGTCAAGATTAACTGGACAAAGGGTAGTCATAGACCTGCAAGATTCTACACAGATTTGCTAATCCGGAAATGGAAATAGAAATAGGTTGCTTTGGAAATTGGTTTAGTACATTTTAGTGCAAGTTTTTTAAACTCGTGCTGCTCGTCTTTAAAGTATGCACGGGTCCTTAGTTCACAAGTAACAAACAGATCTAGATTTTTTTGTATTCTCTCAAGATAGAAGATGAGTTCTTAATTTACAAGAACACAGAATTTGTAGCAAGACCAACTTAATTAATACAATTAAGTGAGTTTTTGATATTGTTTGTTTGTGTTATTTATGTTTACTTTAATATCTCTACAAATTGTTAACTGCTTTGTTCACCAAAATCCAAACAAGTTTTAAAAGATAAAATTATTCAAGAAACACATTCACCCCCCCCCCCGTGTTATATTCTTAGCATTCAATATCTAACAAGAAGATATATGATGTAATAGATAGTTGTATTTATATATTTAACCACCTTAAATTGACCATGATCTTTATCATGAGCTTGATAATGATCACATAAGATGGGGCCATAGCCTACCACGTTTATTTTATTGCACTTTACATATATCATGTGATGAATGAGTGTGTATAGTATTTAGAATGATGCATGCTTAATTAAATTAGCAATGTATGTATGTATTAGATACATCACTCATGCTATGCCTGCTAAACAAGATAAAATCTGTCATAATTCAAGATTTTAAAATTTAACAAACGGTCATGAGATTCTCGTGTTTCAAAAACACGAAATAAAATGTGAATTTTCTCTATTTCTGATATGGGGCGATTTTGTCAAAAGCGGGTTACTGAACTTGTAAGGTTGAGGGTTTTAAGCGAGACCGTTGTGACTCCCTCACTACCTGGAAATCAAACCATTGACGAATATTGATTTGAAGTATTTCATTCAAGGAAAAATCAGGAATCTTTTTATGTTGCATGATTGTTTTAATATTAACAGAACCCTAAAGTTTATATTAAGTTGTTTAGATGCCTTCCAATATGTCCGACGCGTTAACCCCTAGATCGATAAAGAGTGGGTTCGCCAGAGTGAAGTACTCCCATCTATCATGGGAGATGCGTTGATGTATATTGATACTTTCTGACTATTGGGTTTGATTTAACTAAGTTACCACAATAGGATTGTGAACTTTGAGGTATGGAGTTTGGCGAGATTTATTAGTTATATGAACAAATATTGTTCCACCGAACTATCCAAGAGTTATATAGTTAATATAATTGACAAATGTTGTCTACCTTATTGAATCATGTTTTAGGAGAAAATTCAAAGCTAAACTAAAACGTTGTGAAATTTGGATCTTGGCTCACTGAAAAGGATATAAAAGATATTTTTTCTCAATTAATAGCTAGGGTTATTGATTTGATAAAAATAGTGGGAGATATATATTGTGAATATATATGAATAGTCACTTGAACATAATTTAATGATCATCTGTAGACTAATTTATTTTATGCATTTAATATTGTAGATATCAAATGGAAAACAACTCAAACAACTTCTTTGTGCGATCAGTCCATGAGAAGGACAAGTTGACAGGAACAAACTTCCTTGATTGGCAAAGGAACTTGAGGATAGTCCTTAGGCAGGAGCAAAAGCTCCATGTCATTGATGTTCCTCGCCCTGAACCTCTTCCTGAAGGTGCCATGCGTGTTCAACAGGCTGCTTATCAGAAGCATATAGATGATGACATGGATGTCACTTGTTTGATGCTAGCGGCTATGAGTCTTGAGCTTCAGAAATAACATGAACATATGGACGCTTATGTCATGATTGAGCACCTTAAATGTATGTTTGAAGGAAAGGCTCGTCAATAGAGGTCTGATATAAGAAAAGTTTTGTATATATGCAGACAGGGTGATCGTGATTCGGTTGGTCCGCATGTTCTGAAGATGATTGGATATATGGAGTACCTTGCTACACTGGGTTTCGTGATTGGTCTGTAAGCCCAGATAGATCTGATCAATCTTTGAACATCAACTATGTTCAGTTTGTAATGAATTATAACATGAATAAGATAGACAAGATACCTACCAAATTTTTGGCTATGTTAAAAACTGCTGAGACCAACATTCAGGAGGCGTCCCCTGCTCCCATAATGATGGTGAATAAAGGGAGTGCCAAAAGGAAAGGTAAATGGAAAGGAAAGAAGAGGATGGGATCCAAATTTGCTGTTGCTCCTAAAACTGCTCCCAAACATGCTTTAAAGCCTGGAGGTGGTGTTGCAAAGGGTGATACTTGTCACAATTGCAAGAAACCAGGTCACTAGAATAGAAACTGTCATGCTTTTTTGAAGGAACTGAAGAAGAAGGATGTCGGCACTTCTGATTCAGGTATCTATGTTATAGCAGTTAATTTGTCAACTTATACTTTATGGGTATTGGATACTGGATCTGGTTCTCACATTTGTGTAAATGTGCAGGAACTGCAGGGAAGTAGGACATGGCAAAGGGAGAAGTCAACCTATATGTTGGAAATGAAGCAAAGGTTGCTACTTTAGCTATAGGGACTTATCATTTATCGTTGCCCACTGGGCTCATTTTAGAAGTAGAGAACTGTTTTTACGTGCCTGCGATTTGCAAAAAACATTATTTTGTTTCTTGTTTGGACAATAAAAGTTTTTCGTTTTTGATTTAGAACAATAGTTGTTCCTTTTCATTGAATAATGTTACCTATGGAATTGCACGTTTGTTTAATGGTTTATATGTTCTTGATCTTGATACTCCTGTATATGATGTAAATAGTAATGATAACAAAGGTATTAAGACGATAGACTTAAACCAAACATACCTTTGGCATTGTCGTTTAGGCCACATAAATGAGAAACGCATTTCCAAGTTACATCAACATGGCTACTTGGATAAGTTTGATTTTGAATCATACAAAGAATGCAAATCTTGTCTCATAGGCAAAATGGCTAAAAACTCCTTTTACTGGACAAGGTGAAAGGGCCACCGAACGATTAGGACTTATACACAATGATGTATGTGGTCCAATGTGTAGATCGCAAAAGGTGGATTTTACTACTTCATTACATTTACTGATAATTTCATTAGATATGGATATGTGTACCTTTTGAAGAGCAATCCGATTCTTTTGAAAATTTCAAAGAATACAAGGCCAAAGTCGAAAATCAAACAGGGGAAAATATAAAAGTTCTACGATCAGATCGTGGAGGCAAATAATTAAGCCTCAAGTTTAAAGGTTTCTTGAAGGAGAGTGGTATCATATAACAGCTTACTCCTCCTGGAACGCCTCAATGGAACGGAGTTTCTGAGAGGAAAAATCGTACCTTGTTTAACATGGTGTAATCGATGATGATTCTAGCATATCTTCCAATAAGTTTCTGGGGTTACGCTCTAAAATCGCTGTATATACACTAAATTGAGTTCCAACTAAATCGGTTCAAAAGACTTCATATGAGATATGGACTGAGAAATGTCAAAGCATGTCATTTATGAAAGTATGGGGATGCGAAGCGTTTTTGAAACTCTTGGTCTCCGACAAGCTAGGACTAAAATCACATAAATGTTTTTTGTGGGATATCCTGAAAAAATAAAAGGGTATAACTTCTATAATCCTACTGAGAAAAAGTGTTTGTTGCTTGGACCACTGTATTTCCTGAAAGAGAGTTACTTTCCAAGAAAAATAGTGGGAGGACTATAGATCTCTGAAGATCGAGATGTACAAAATAATATTAAACTAGAGTTGGAAAGTGGGCAGGATGTAAAGCAAGATGTTCCTGCTCTGAAAACACAAGTTGTTCGTAGATCTACTAGGGCTCGTCATGAGCCAGAGAGATATTATGGATTTCTCTTGACTCAAGATGATGATGTGATGCTCATTGACAATGATGAGCCTCTTACATACCAAAAAGTTATGAATAATCCAAACTCCGAGAGATGGCTAGAAGCCATGAAATCCGAGATGGAATTCATATATCAAAATAAAGTATGGACTTTAGTTGATCCACCTGAAGGGGTAAATCCTACATGTTGCAAGTGGGTTTTCAAGAAGAAAACTGACATGGATGGTAAAGTACAGACCTATAAGGCGCGACTAGTGGCAAAAGGTTTCAAACAAAGTCATGGGATAGACTATGATGAAACTTTTTCAAAGTTACTATGGTCAAGTCTATCAGGATTTTGCTAGCAATAGCTGCTTACTATAACTATGAGATTTGGCAAATGGATGTCAAAACCGCTTTCTTAAATGGGAGCCTTGAAGAGGATGTATACATGATACAATTTGAGGGTTATTTTAATCTAAATTTTGCTAAAATGTTCTGTAAGTTGCTTCGATCTATTTATGGATTGCATCAAGCCTCAAGGTGATGAAATCGTCATTTTGATGAAACAGTCAAAGTGTTTGGCTTTATTCAAAACGAAGATGAACCATGTGTTTACAAAAAGGTTAGTGGTATCCATGTGGCATTCCTAGTACTATATGTAGATGACATATTACTTATAGGGAATGACATACCTTCTCTACATGATGTTAAAATTTGGTTGGGAAATAGTTTTTCGATGAAGGACTTAGGCGATGCTACCTATATATTAGGGATCAAGATCTGTAGAGATAGATCAAGGACATACATCGATAAAGTATTGCATCATTTTGGGATGCAAGAGGCAAAAAAAGGATATATCCCCATATCTCATGGGATATTGATCTCAAAAGATAACTGCCCCAAATCATTAGATGATAAGGGCCATATGAGCAAAGTCCCTTATGCTTCGGCAACTGGATATATAATGTATGTGATGATATGTACTCATCCTGATATTTTGTATGCCTTGAGCATGACAAGCAGATACTAGTATAATCCATGTGAGGGCCAGTGTACAGATGTCAAGAATATTCTTAAGTACTTAAAGAGGACTAAAGATTCATTTTTGGTGTATGGAGGAGATGAGAAGCTAGTTGCAAAGAGTTACACTGATCCTAGCTTCCAGACAGACAAAGACGATTCAGTATCTCAGAATTTTGTGTTTTGCCTTAATGGAGGTGATGTAAGCGGGAAGAGTTCAAAGTAAGAGACAGTAGCTGATTCTATAATGGAAGCTGAGTATATTTGTAACACCCCCAAATTCGGGGTCGGGGATCCGGGTTGTCACGAGTTCCATTTCCCTTAATAACTCTTAATCTTAATAAACAACCAACTACTGCGTACTGTGACCCCACAATATACACACACACCACATGTTATAGTCTCAGAGATGAATATTAAAAATAACATAAGTCATTTTATTCCCCAATTATAAGCCATTACACTTCAAAAGGGTTTCTGAATAAATTTACATTTTATTTGCCATTATTACAGTTCATAAATATACATAAGTATGGTACATCAACAGTTGAAAACCTTGCCTATTGGTAGTTCCTACCTCAGCTACAGCGGTATCAACGCCTACAGGAAACTGCAGAACGTTTCCCATCCGCTCGCAAATTAGGAGCTTGGTCTTGTTCATCTTATCTAGCTGTTGTTGTGTGATGAAAGAATAAAGCAAGGGTGAGCAACAATTCCACCAAAATAACATGTATAATAATTAACAATATATGAGCATTCTTATAGTACTCATAAAAGTCTTGGTCAAGCAGAATGAACCAAGTTTGATATCTTAACGCGACAAAGTCGCAAAATATTCAGTTTATATAAACATATATACTTTTTAAAATCTTTGAAATCCTCTGACATGTATAATATACACAGAGTTCCAATTTTTAACTGTATAAAAATATCGTTACAAGGTGATCTCATATATCAAACATTGTCACAACATATTTTTGAAAATCTTTGTCATGCATAAGATAATCTTTTACTAGATATAAGTTGAAAAGATGAAGTCACAAGATACTCTCATATACTTATATCTTTTCCGAATACTACTTGAACTATCACCGTTCAAGGTATAATAAGCGTCAAAAGTTCATCACATAGATGAGACTACAAGATAAGACTTGAATAGAATCAATCTTTAAAATATCATTTAAAAGAAATGAAGTTATGAGATACTTCATTAATTCTCGATATATATATACACCTATATATATATATCCCATACACTCCTTGAAAACCTCTGTTATTAAAAGTATAAACAGAGTTGTAATACCCAATGAATTTGGAAAGAAGAAAACTGTTAGGTCCCAATTTGTTTGTAGAAGGGGGGTTGAATGCAAACAATACCGTTTAATCGAATAAAATGCGGAATAAAAAGGTGAAACAAAATTCAAGTTAAATAAAACTTTTATTAAACTTGAAAGGTGTTACAACTACGGTATCGGTTACAAGGGATTAATCTCAAATCAATTATTACAAATCTAGAATAAATTCGACATGAACTTTTTCTATTTTTGCAATTAAAAGATCAAATGCTAAATGCGATTTGAGATTAAGTTCTAGGGATTTTAATCCGCTAGATTGTTACACAAGAACAAGATAAATAATTCTAGTGGATTGGATTTAACTTTACAATCTAGAATTTTGATCTTGAATAAAGCAGATGAAAAATGAAATGTTGTGCCTTTGTTTTCTGCTGTGTTCTTGACTTGTGTTCTCTGTTTGATTGCTTTGAAATGATCTGCTTCTGTTTGTTTAAGTAAACAGATCACTCGAATTGAATCAGCATGACATTCGGCAAGACAATCCAAAATGAACTAGCAAGACAATCATTTGAACTCATAGAACTTTCGGTAGGACAATTACTTGACTTGGAAAGACTATCGGTAGGACAATAGAATGACTTGGTAGAATTATCCAGAAAGACTTGGTAGGACTTTCGGTATGACAATCCAATTGTCATACCAGTTCAAATCTGATTTGCTGATTTTCTTTTTGAATATAAATCCAAAATCATTTTTGAAAAATGCATAATATTAATTCAGAATTAATTAACCAACTAATTCAATTAATCAATAAATTAATCTTTGCAGATTTAATTTATTCTCTTAATTAAATTAAATGACTTAATTAATTAATAGAGAATTAATACTACTCTTGAACATCAACCATTCTTCTGAAAATCTTCTGAAAATCACTGTCAATTATGAATCAATTCCACCACTTCAATGTAGACACTCGATGTACTGTCTGGTTCATGAGTGACTAACTTTCGTGACGTTTCTTCAAGCCTTGACCTTGATACTCTTGATTTTCTTCAGACTAAATCCTTGCAACTAATTGATACCCTGACGAGATCTCTGTCACTTGATTAAATCCACAATCTTGATTTATATCACTGAGGCTTGATCAATTTCTTGAGCTTCTTCCAGTGAATTAAGTCTTCAAGTCTGTAGATGAATAATGTTTCTTAACCCTTTGACAGATGTTACTTTGTGAGATCTCTCTGACGATAGATCCACTATTTACTTATTACATTCTTATTTGAGTTGAGTTAAATCCTCGAATATACAAATAGGCTATGCCATATGCCCTTCAAAAACTTTGGCATAAACCCGATATCTTGCTGATCAGGGAAATATACCAATTAAGTAACCTTTTCTACTAGCAGATGGATGAATCCCCCACCGGTCACCACCCTGGCCGCATTAGGACCTTGTGCTGGACCGCCACCCGGGCTCTTACGCGTTGATGGACTGCCACCCAGCCACTTACACTTTGATAGACCGTACCCCGACCGGTCGCTTATGCCGACTCATTTAGGAGGAATTACTTCCTGAATGTTGGGAAAGTAATCAAAAGCTCTTTATCAAATCAGCAACCTCGTTGCGAATATAAAATACACCACAGAGCCGGATCCCTTAGGTTTTGAGCGAATATTTATATCTCCTTTGAAAGGAAGATCTTAAATTTAAAAATGAGTTTTGGGATCCGCTCTAACTTTTAAAATCATTTTGAAGACTCGAAAACATTTTTGAAAGCGTTTGGAATAAGGATGATTTGATAGAATAAATCAATTTCAAGATAATCAAAGAATATCTGAATATTATGCTATAAATAATATTCCAATAATGAATAGCTTTTATGAAAGAAAATGAAGTAAAAGTTTTGAAAATAACTTTCTGAAAATATTTAAGGTAAGAATGATTGACGATATCAGTCATTTCTCGAATACTTGGCGAATAACGAAACATTATTCTTTAAGAAAATAAAGAATATTATTTAGTAGAATAAACGGAGTCATAAGTCCTCGAATAAATATTCAAACTAATATTCACTTAAAATTTAAATCTATCGAATAAATATTATTTGATTAATAGTTTTGAAAACTATATATATATATATATATATATATATAATACTCGGGAACATCGCCACCTGATTTAGAAAATTGTTAAACTTTGGTCCCCTATACTAAGGGTATACGAAAATAATGCTTATCTCTAGCATATGTATTATGCAGTTTATAAAAATTGAATCAATAATGAGATATCAAGATTATGAAACAGGAATTCATATATATATATATATATCATATCAACATGCTCCAATATATCGCAAGACTTGCTAATAACAACCATGCACTAATCACAAGATAATGCATATACATATATATACATCACAACAACAGTTATACAGGTATAAAACTTTCCTGAGTGTTCCGGGGTAAACTTAACCTTAGGGTGGATCCGGTAACCTATGAACAACAACATAAGCCAAAATTAGACCACGGTCGCTTAAGAAACTAGACTTTATCCCCTTAGACTCTAACGTTCGCTTCTGCGCTTAACGATTTACATTAGTCGCTCGAGTACCCTCGGCTCCACCATTTTTTATAAAATTAACCGATTAACTTTGTAAGGCGACTCTTTCGCGAGTACTTTAATAACTTCCTAATTCACTTCACATAAATATGTCATGTTTCGATTAATCATTTAAGGGCCTTAATTACACTTTCAAAGTTACTCAAGATTTTGGGGTCCGCTCGCGAAACGCCGTTACTTAAAAGGGTCATTTTGATAAGTGGATTTTATATCTACTTGGAACGCTTCATTACAGGCTTAAATTGGTGTTTTGGACTCAAGTTATTGGTATTTTTTATGTTTTTTTGTGTTATTACATTACAGGCATCAGTTAAAGGAAGAAAGAAGCTTTTCAAAGAATTATCCTGAATAAAGATCAGAATTCAAAGCCTAGGAAATTCTCAAGTTGTAGAGCATCTCGTTAGCTTTGCATGGGCAGTTGAATCTCCTAATTCTGACGAGCAGAACTCAAGATATGGCCAAAATATTTGTTAGAAAAATTCCAGAATGTCAGCGCGGCCGCGCGGCCGTGCCCGGTTTCTGCCCCAGAATCCTGATTTTAGTCGAAATTGAAGATTTTGAGAGTGTTGGTCATCCTGGAGCCTATTTATACCCATAAAAAGATGTTTTTAACAAGAAGGATGCCTGGGAGAGCAATAAGAAGACCTAGAGAGCACGAGAAGGCTACGGAGAAGAAGACTCTTATTTTCTTCAATATAGTTGATACTTGGATGCTTGTTTTCGATTTATCTTTGAACCCTATCACTCTTCTATTGTTTATTATCATGCTTTCATTGGAACCCATGGTGACGATGAGTTTGATTATGAACTAATCGTTATCGTGGGGTTCTAACACATTTACTTATGGATTTCTATAGTTAATTTATTTCAATATCTTGGTGTGTGGTGATTGATTGATATCCTAGTATTGGTTGTGCTTATTTGTCTTATGTGTGTAGCTAACATATAAGATAGCGTGTTAATCTCTATTGAAGCGATAGTGAATATAGAGGTTTAAAATTTGCCATGCTAGCATAGGTTCATGTATTTATTATGCATGATTCGTAGGTAATTTTAACCATCTTACTTGCCCTATGTAATCATGATAGATAACTTGCGTATTAAACCATTATGTTTTCAATTCTTATAGACATATAAGGACTGAGCATAATTGATGTCTATTCAACTTCTATCTCTTTTGTAGATACTTGGTAGTAGGGTATTCGTACAACTAAAGTTGGCGTTTACTAGTTTCGTGTTATCTGATTAGTGTCATCACCATTATATGCTAAGGTTAAGAATAAAAAGGCTATTGAATGAAGTATTTAATGAAGTTAGGATCCCATGTTTGTCCTATATATTAATTCAACCATTCTTGTTCTCTTAGTTATAATTGTTAGTTTAATTCTTAGTTATAAACAATCTCAACTTGTTATTTGTCTTAGCATTGGATAATAACCATACCATCGTTGCATAAGTGCATAAATTGAAGTTAACCTAAACCATTCTCTGTGGGAACGAATCTGATTTATATCTTATACTACTTGCGAACGCATATACTTGCGTGGAATTTTAGCGCGTGTTTTCTCCCTAACACGTTTCTCCTCGCTCGTAACTCGGATTTAGGCGAATGACATATCAAAATGAAGCTCGCAACATGAACTATCTAAAAATGGAAAAGGACAGAATCTTATAGTGAGTTCACAGATCCTAAATATAAGCACAAAAATAGTCTAAGGTAAATCGGGAAGTTCCAGAATTACAAAGTTCCAAGTTCCAGAATCTGAAGTTTTGGCTGAAGAAGATGTGCAGAAGGAAGCAGAAGTGGAATCAAGGAAGAAAACTGTGGAACACACTCCTCCTGAGGGTAATACAGGGGAGAAACAGGTATATCCTCTACCTTCTTTTCCTAAAAGGCTGCAGAAGTAGAAGTTGGATAAGCAATTTGCTAAGTTTCTGGAGGTGTTCAAGAGACTTCATATCAACATACCTTTCGTTGAAGCTCTTGAACAGATGCCTAGCTATGCGAGGTTTATGAAAGGTATTCTCTCTCGGAAAGTGAAGCTCGATGACTTAGAAACCGTTGCTCTTATGGAGGAATACAGTGATGTGCTGCAATAGAAGTTGCATCCGAAGCTTAAAGTTCCTGGAAGCTTCACTATTCCTTGCAGTATTAGAAACTTGTCTTTCGACAAGTGTTTATGTGATATGGGAGCTAGCATCAATCTGATGCCCTTATCTATCTTCAAGAAGCTTGGTCTACCTGATCCGAAACCAACATACATGTCATTGCAACTAGCTGATCGTTCCATAACTTATCCACGAGGTATAGTGGAGGATGTTTTGGTCAAGGTGGACAAACTTATCTTTCGTGCTAACTTTGTAATTCTTGACTTTGAGGAGGATAAAAAGATTCCCATTATCTTGGGGAGACCATTCTTAGCTACTGGCCGAACTATGATTGATGTGCCAAAAGGAGAGCTTACGATGAAGGTTCACAATCAAAAGGTCACTTTTAATGTGTTCAAGGTAATAAAGTTACCCACAGCTAAAGAGGAGTGCTTTAAAGTAGAGTGGGTAGACTCTGTCGTGAATTCGGAACTTGAGCAATTGCCAAAGTTAGAGACCTTAGAGAGATCCTTAATGAGTGTAATAACCCCAAAAATTTTGAACTTTTTGTAACCCTTATGAATAGTGATTATCCTGAATAAGAAAACTTTTCATGCCACACTATGTAGGGGTTCTTTTATTGATATTCTGAGATCTTTTTAGTACTCTATATGGTATATAAGTGTATGTAAAGATCGTCAGAATCCAAATTCGAACACTTTGATTTTTTCCCGAAAACCCACCAGATACAGAAAGAATTGAGTATAAGGTAACATGATTAAAAGGATTTTAATTCAAGGATTATAAGAGAGGATCATAAAAGGAATATAAAATATTGAGAAAGGTTTAGGGGAACCCAAGTAATAAGATCCCGGGTATGATCCCTCAAACGATAAACGAGAACGAAAGTTAAGCGAACCGTATAACAGATAAGTGATCATTAGCCAAGTAATTAGGGGTTAATCAAAGAGGTTAGTGGATGATGATGTCATTACACCACAAGGAGAAGACATGTGGCAATTGGATGACATAAGCATGACAAAAAGGAAGTGTGCTGTTGGTTGATTCTTGGCCATGCAAAAGTTACCATGGTAAAAGTTTAATCTATTTCTAAGACAAAAGAAAGCAACCAACCAACAAATATCATAAGACAAATACAATTTGAAAATTTACTTTCCCATTTCAAGAAAAGCTCTCGGCCCTTTCTCTTTTTCAAGGAGAAAAAAATCAATTTCCAAGATCCAAGCTTTGATAATTTGTGAGGTAATTATCCAAGGTTCCTTAAGCATCGATATAGCTATCCTATCAATCTAAGCTTCCATTTCCTTCAAAATCCCTTCTAATAATTCATGGAAGAAGAGGGTGAATAGTGTTTTCAAGATCTTGAAAATTTTGATCTTATGTTTTTGTTTAGATATAGCTTTTGTAAGGATTTTCAAGGGTGGTTTCAAGCTCCTTAGTTACTTCTACTCACCAAGGAAGGTATAATCTCATACCCTAGCCCTACTTTTGAATATTTAGAGTTTTTATGATTGGTATGGTTCATGAGAAGCATGATTCTTGTATACTTAGAGTGTGGTTGGATTTGTAATGAGTTTGAAGTTGTAAATCTTGGATTATTGGTTAATGAACTTAAGTATAGCTTTAGTTCATGTTTAGGGGTAGTATAAATTGGAAAATCTTGAGATGTTGGGACTGCTATAATGAAGTATGGATGGATTTTGGTTGTGATGTTGATTGTGGGTTGATTTGTGGATTGATTGGAGTAGTTTAAAATTTGGTAATCACGTAAACATAGCCGTCGTAATGCCCGATTTACCTTAGACTGTTTTTGTTCATAACTTCAGGACCCGTGAACTCACTGTAAGAGTCTGACCATTGCCATATTTATATATTTTACGAGCTTCGTTTTGATATGTGGTTCGCTTGAATCCGATGTACGGTTTATGAGAAACGACTGTTTTAAGTAACAGCGTTTCGCGAACGAACCATTACCCCTCGCCTTAATTTGAAACCTTTGTTAAGGCCCTTAAATGACTAATTGGAGTATGAAACAATTATTTAAACTGGATTAGGCAGTTGATAGGGTACTCGCAAAAGAATCGCCTTAAAATTCTTAATGGTTAATTTATTAAAAATGGTGGAGCTGAGGGTACTCGAACGACTTATGTGATTCGTTAAGCATAGAAGTGACCATAAGCAAACATTAAGGTTCAATTGGTTAAAGTCTAGTTTCTCAAGCGACCGGGGTTTAATTCCGACTTATGTTGTTGTTCATAGGTTACCGGACCCACTCTAAGCTTAAGTCTATCCGGGAACACTCAGGAAAGTTTTCTACCCGTTATACTGTTGTTGTGATGTATATATGTATATGCATTATCTTGCAATAAGTGCATGATTGTTATTAGCAAATTTTGCGATATATTGGAGCATGCTGATATGGTATATATGCATGCATGTTTCGTAATCTTGATATCTATTTGTTGATTCAAATGCTTATAAGTTGCATAATACCTATGCTAGAGATAAGCAGTAGTTGCGTATACCCTTAGTATAGGGGACCCAAAGGTGAACATTTTCTAAACCGGGAGTTGATGTTCCCGACTTATGACTCCACTTATTTTATTAAATAATATTCTTTATTTTATTAAAGAATAATGTTTAGATAATCAAACTTATTTTCTATTATTCAAATAAAGATCTTGCTTTCGTATAAGTATATCTTTGGTTATTTAATATTCATTTCAATTATGAGTCTTAAAACTTCTACTTCAATTATTTTTATAGAGATTATCCTTTATGGAAATATTATTTAAATAATAATATTCAGATATTCTCCAACATATCGGGACTGATTTATTTTATTAAATCAGCATTACTCCAAACATTCTTAAAAATGTTTTCGAGTCTTCAAAATGATTTTTAAAAGTTAGAGCGGATCCCAAAAACTCATTTTTATATTTAAGATCTTCCTTTCAAAGGGGATTTAAATACTCGCTCAAAACCTGAGAGATCCGGCTCTGTGGTGTATTTTATATTTGCAACAAGGTTGCTGTTTTGAGAAAGCATTTTGATTACTTGCCCAACGTTCGGGAAGTAAGTCCATCTATTTGAGTCGGCATAAGCAACATGGGCTCAATGGGCGTCCATGAAAGTGTAAGTGGCTCAGTGGGAGTCCATCAATGCGTAAGTGGCTGAGTGGCAGTCTAGCATAGGTCCTAATACGGTCAGGGTGATGACCAGTGGGGAATTCGTCCATCTACTAGTAGAAAAGGTTACTTATTGGTATCTTTGCCTGATCAGCAAGATATTAGGTTTATGCCAAGGTTTTCTCCTTTCCAAATTCATTGGATATTGCAACTCTGTTTATAATTTTCATAACAGAGGTTTTCAAGGAGTGTATGAAATGTATATATATAGGTGTATATATATATCGGGACTTAATGAATTATCTCGTAACTTCATTATTTATAATGATATTTCAAAGATTGAATCTATTCAAGTCTTTTCTTGTAGTCTCATCTATGTGATGAACTTTTGAAACTGATGATACCTTGAACGGTGGTAGTTCAAGTAGTATTCGGAAAAGATATAAGTATATGGGAGTATCTTGTAACTTCATCTTTTCAACTTATATCTGGTTAATGATTATCTTATGCATGACAAAGATTTTCATAAAAACGTTGAGACAAGGTTAGATATATGAGATCACCTTGCAACAATATTTTTATATAGTTATAAACTGGAACCCTGTGTATATTATGCATGGAAGAGGACTTCCAAGATTTTGAAAAGTATATGTACATATATACTGAATATTTTGCGACTTGGTTGCGTTAAGATATCAAACTTGGTTCATTTCTTTTTGACCAAGACTTTCATGAGTACTATGAGAATGCTCATATATTGTTAATTATTATACATATTATTTCGGTGGGCTTGTTGCTCACCCTTACTTTCTTCTTTCATCACACAACAACAGATAGACAAGATGAACAGGACCAAGCTCCCAATTCGTGAGCGGATAGGAAACATTCAGCAGTTTCCTGTAGGCGTTGATGTCGTTGTAGCTGAGGTAGGAAGTGCCAATAGGCTACGCTTTCAACTTTTGATGTAACAGACTTATGTATACTTATGAATTGTAATAATGGCAAAGAATATGTAAATTTATTCAGAAACCCTTTTGAGGTGTAATGGCTTATAATTGTGGAATAAAATGACTTGTGTTATTTTTGGTATTCATCTCTGAGACTATAACTTGTGGTGTGTGTGTGTATATTGTGGGGTCACAGTACGCAGTAGTTTCTTGTTTATTAAGATTAAGAGTTGTTAAGGGAATTGGAACTCGTGACAACCCGGATCCCCGACCCCGGATTTGGGGGTGTTACAGTGGGGAAATCAGTTATTGATGACATGGAAGGAGCAGAGCAACTACAGGTTTTGAATGCACCTCCGTGGAAGAGGAAGGTGGATATGCCATTCGATTCTCTTGGGTTAGCAGAGCTGAAAATTTCTCAGGAGCGTCTCGAGCCATCTATTGAAGATGTTTCCACACTTGAGCTTCACTCACTACCAGATCACTTGAGTTATTCATTCTTAGGTGCACCCCCTGAGAAGGAGTTGGGATATATTTTTGATGATGTAAAAGGTGGTCGAACGGATCCTCCAATGCTTATAGAGGGTTCTTCTCATGCACAGCAGGCATTTGATAGGACTGGTGTTGGTGATGCGCAGTACAGGAGATTGACTTGGCGTATGGAGGCCATGCACGACATTCACTGTCATTTTGCTGCAGATTTGACACAGGATTTGGGCACTATTTTTCGAGCCACTGGTGTCGAGGTTGATTGGCCATCTGATCCTTCACCCGAGGAGGGTAATCTTTTCGACGACTAGGTATGCCTGAAATCCTTATTATTATCTACAATGAGGACATTGAAAATTTTAAGTTTGGGGGTGATAATGTAAGGATTGGTTTGTGTGTGTCCATATAGTTCATATAGATTCATGTTGCATATAGTTGTATTTCATTCGTAGTGTTGCATGATTGTTCATATAGGATATATTTGTTTATTTTTTATGTGATTTCATATAGTTGCATTTGCATGCATATTTAGCATGATCCCTTAAGATGAACTATGCTATTTGATAAGTTGATGTTGATTTGAGTGTGGTGATGACGAATAGAGGGATGTTTAAGTCTTAATGAATTGATTTGCATGCTAGAAACAAAAAATTTCACAAAGTCTTATTGGGTTGCTTTTGATCTAGATCATGATCATACTTGTTTGTTGTTGAGATTTAATCACTTGATTATATTTAGAATTTGTGATATTCTCGTAATAACGTAAAAACACTGATTTTTTTATCTGGAGAAAAACTTGGATTTCATTGCTAGTTATTGTAAGGCTAGGCATCAAATGGCTAGTAGCCGGCTCATATTTTTATGAGTAGTCTAGGGTTGAATTAGATAGAGCAAAATACACTCATTCAGAAATTGTTGAAAAAATAAAAAAAGAAAAAAAAAAGAGAAAGAAAAAAGAAAAGAAAAGAAAAAGTATGTGTTTATGCATAATTGATCAGGAGTGAGCTCTATAATACTCGAGTTATTAAGTTCTAGGGGACTTTGTGCCTAGTGACCTAAGGCTTTTATAGTCTGGGATCCGCTAACCTAACGCTCGCTACATGGGTATTATTGTATAAGTCTTTTGGGACCTCATTCATTGCACGGTCAACTAAGCATATTTGTTATGTGTTTAATAATAGCATGAATCCTTGTATAACTCTAGTAGGAAGGAGGTGTTGTGAGTCATTATGCATTTAACATCTATTATGTTTATAAACTTGTGATTGTTTTGATGAAAGATAAGTTATGGTTATTGATCTAGTTTCGAGAGTATATCTGTTAAGCATCCACACATGCACGTTCTGGTTTGTGAGTTGATTTGTGAGATTTATTCGAACTCTGTTTTGAGTTATTGCATTCTTAGAGGTGTGGGTTATTCATTTGGTTATGGTTATTCTGAGGGGATCGATTGCATTATCATTTAGTTGCATTCACGTGGTTGCATTCATGCATTAGGTTTATTTTGTAGTTTTGAGTCTATTTATGCTTGAGGACAAACATCGATTCAAGTTTGGGGGTGTGATAAATGGATTTTATATCTAATTGGAATGCTTTATTACAGGCTTAAGTTGGTATTTTGGACTCAAGTTGTTGGTATTTTTAATGTGATTTTGTGCTATTGCATTTCAGGCATCAGTTAAAGGAAGAAAGAAGCTTTTCAAACAATTATCCTGAAAAAAGTTCAGAATTGGAAGCCTAGTCTATTCTCAAGTTGTATAGAATCTCATTAGCTTCGCGTGGGAAGTTGAATCGCCTAATTCTGACGAGCATAACTCAAGATATGGCCAAAAACAAGATTTGTCAGAAAAATTCTAGAATGTCAGTACGGCCGCGTGACTGCGCCCGGTTTCTGCCCCAGAATCCTGATTTTAGTCGAAATTGAAGATTTTGAGAGTTCTGGTCATCCTGGAGCCTATATATACCCATAAAAAGACGTTTTTAACAAGAAGGGGGAATGGGAGAGCAATAAAAAGACCTAGAGAGCACGAGAAGGCTACGGAGAAGAAGACTCTTGTTTTCTTCAATATAGTTGATACTTGGATGCTTGTTTTCGATTTGTCTTTGAACCCTATCACTCTTCTATTGTTTATTATCATGCTTTCATTGGAACCCATGGTGACGATGAGTTCGATTATGAACTAATCGTTATCGTGGGGTTCCAACGGATTTACTTATGGATTTCTATAGTTAATTTATTTCAATATCTTGGTGTGTGGTGATTGATTGATATCCTAGTATTGGTTGTGCTTATTCTTATTATGTGCATAGCTAACATATAAGATAGCGTGTTAATCTCTATTGAAGTGATAGTGAATATAGAGGTTTAGAATTTGCCATGCTAGCATAGGTTCATGTATTTATTATGCATGATTCGTAGGTAATTTTAACCATCTTACTTGTCCTTTGTAATCACGATAGATAACTTAAGCATTAAACCATTATGTTTTCAATTCCTATAGACATATAAGGGCTAAGCATAATTGGTGTCTATTAAACTTCTATCTCTTTTGTGGATGCTTGGTAGTAGGGTATTCGTACAACTAAAGTTGGCGTTTACTAGTTTCGTGTTATCTGATTATTGTCATCACTATTACATGCTAAGGTTAAGAACAAAAAGGCTATTTAATGAAGTTAGGATCCCATGTTCGTCATATATATTAATTCAACCATTCTTGTTCTCTTAGTTATAACTGTTAGTTTAAATCTTAGTTATAAACAATCTCAACTTGTTATTTGTCTTAGCATTGGATAATAACCATACCATCGTTGCATAAGTGCATAAATTGAAGTTAACCTAAACTAGTCTCTGTGGGAACGAATCTGATTTATATCTTATACTACTTGCGAACGCGTATACTTGCGTGTAATTTTAGCACGTATTTTCGCCCTAACACGTTTCTCCTCACTCGTAACTCGGATTTAGGCGAACGACATATCAAAATGAAGCTCGTAACATGAACTATCTAAAAATGGAAAAGGACATAATCTTACAGTGAGTTCACAGATCCTAAATATAAGCACAAAAATAGTCTAAGGTAAATCGGGCATTACAATGGCTATGTTGACGCGATTACCAAATTTTACAATCCAAACAATCACCAATCCTCACCAAATCATCAACCAACATTACCAAAAACAAGATATAACCTAAAACTACCAATTCAAGTCAAAACCTTTCAAAATCATAACTCATTACAAGTACTAACATAGATCCGTCAACAACCACCTCTTAAACCATCAAAACTAACTAAACATACATGGATTTTACTACACATACATAGATATTAGTATATAACACTAATACATCGATAACCTCATAAAAAACTCAAAGTCAAGGTTAGGTTTCTAGAGATTATACCTTCCTTGGAGTGTAATAAGTTACTAGGGAGCCTTAGGGAGCCTTGATCTAACCTTCTAATACCTTGATCTTGCAAAAGAATTCAAGAACACAAAGTTAAAGTTTAAAATCACTATTCACTCAAAAATTTAGAGAATTGATTAGCCATGAAATCCTTAAATTCAAGAGCTTGGATTCATGGTATAACTAAGTTTATAATTATGGAATTCAACCAAACCAACCTAGGAATTTATTCTTGCTTGGATGATGAACTTTGGAAATTTCTCCTTGCTTTTTTGAAGAAAAACCTTGAGCAAGAGAAGAAGAATGAAGGAGAATTCTTCTTTGATTTGTCTTGGTGATTTGTGTGGTGTTTAGCTTGGTTACTTGTTAACTTTAGTATTAATCATGGTTCAAATGCTTGGCCACAAATCAATCTTGCACAAATATCTACTAACCATGCTTACATCACCTTCCTATGTCATCAACTTGCCACATGTCAATTCTCTATGGATTGATGACCTCATCTTGTGTTAATTCCTTGATTAGTGCTTAATTGTTTGGCTAATGGTCGCTTATCTGTTTTACGGTTCGCTTAACTCTCGTTCTCGTTAATCGTTTGAAGGATCATATCCGGGATCTTAATACTTGGGCTTCCCTAAACCTTTCTTAATATTTTATATTGTTTAAATGATCCTCTCTTATAATCCTTGAATTGAAATCCTTTTCATCATGTTACCTTATACTTAATCCTGTCGGTATCTGGTGGATTTTCGGGAAAATTAAAGTGTCTGAATTCAAATTCTGACGATCTTTACATACCCTCATATACATTATGGAGTGCTAATATGATCTCAGAATATCCATTAAAGAACCCCTATATAGGGTGGTCTGACAATTTTTATTGATCAGCAATATCAGCAAAAGTTACTATTCATCAGGGTTCCAAAAATTGGGGTTATTACAATATTGCTGCCAGTGAAGCAGCCAAGAAGGCTGTTTCGATGCGAAAATTTATAACGGGACTTGGCATGGTTCCATCGATTGCAGATCCAGGTGATCTCTATGGCAGATGTAAATATACATGGTGCTGGATAGACCCAATCTGAGATTCTACATGCCTATTGTGTCATCAGTAATTCTCACAGTGATAATGATGTAATGGTCCTTCAACTTGAAATCATTATATTTCTATACGATAATTAATATACTTTGATTACATCAAAAGTTGCCTTTGACCATGTTGCGGAATAATAACCTGAGTACTTTAGTATTTAATGCTAGGGTTGCTGAGCTTCGAGCTTCAATGGTTACTCTTGCGTTCGGGACTATCGGTCCCTGCAAGATGCCTATGTATCTCTGTGTTGTAGAGAATCAAGCCAAAAACATAGTTCTGGGTTGAGGGGTAGAGCCCTTTATATAGAGGTAAGTCTAGGGTTAGACTTCTGTTGGGAGACTTGGTGGACAAGTCTCCAACTTAGATGGTGATTAGGAGTCCTATTGAGGAAGAAGTTCCAGAACCTTCTGTGTAGGACTTTGAGTCCGTTTAGAACACATGTCTCTGCTCTTCCAGCCGTATTGGGCCTAGTCCGTGAACAGCTTGTGTTTGTCGACCTTGACGACGTCAGCTAATGGGCCTCGTATACATGGGTCGTCTTGAGTCTGCTATGAATTCGGACTAGACAGGTCTGTATTGGACTTTTAGAAAAGAAGCCCAGGTGTTATTAATGCGACCTTTAATGCCTCTTTAGGATGTGTTTTCCATCCATATCATTTGCCCCCCAACTTCCGTGAATACTGCTCGAGTTTTGTGGAAGTTATAATGGTCTATTCGCGACTCGGGGTACTTTTTGCCCTTCTCGGGTATCGGCCTTTCATGGGTATCGGCCCTTCATGGGTATCACCGCGTTATCGTAAAGTGTGGAGCGACCTACACATTTACAACGGCTTATTAGTGTGAGCATACACACTTAAGGCCCTCGTAGGGGCTATTTGAATGGTGTTCAACACTAAACGGTCCTAATCGGGACTATAAAGCGAGGGTTTGTCACCCATTAACCTTCATCAAGGTTAATTATAGGGTGAAAGCTGCTAATTGGCCCTAATCGGGGCTAATTGGCCCTAATTGGGGCTAATCGACCCTAATCGGGGTTAATTTTCATGTAAAAGTTGCTAATTAGGCTTAAAAGAGCCTAATTTTAAGCTATAATGCACTAATTGGCCTTAATCGAGGCTAATCTACCCTAATCTGGGTTAATTAAGACTAATCAGTATGCATAAGACACTAATTATCCTTAATTCACACTAATTATAAGAGTGAATGGGTTAAACGGCCCTAATCTGGGCTAATTTCATCATACAAATCACTAATTATCCCTTATTTGGGTTAATTACGCTTAATAGATACTAACCGGCCATAATCTGGGCTTAATTTCACTAACCGGCCATAATCTGGGCTTAATCTTAAAATCCTGAAAATTTAAAAAAAAAATAAAAATTCTGATTTTTTTCATTTTTTCGAAATTTTTTCAAAATTTTCGAATGGGGGGCATCAGGGTTGAGTAGAACCTCCCGGGGCAGGAGGCTCTGCTCGGCCTCATGCCCCCAATTGTGGGCTACTCGGCCACTTTGGAGGAGACCCTCTTGGTCGGCCACCTCCTGGTCGGCCACCTCCTGGTCGGCCACTTTTTGGTTGGCCTGGAGGTGGTTGCCCAGGGATTCCTGCCCCTCACTTTTTTTTTGAACTTCTCACCGAGAGTTCTAGGTTTCTACATACCTTACCATGCTCTTGTCGTCCTTGATTGTCCATGGAATTAATTTCAAGGTTGCCTTTGAGTTCCTCAGGGCTCTGCTATGGTTGTTCCAGCGAACGTTCTGTACTCATCCTGGTGGATGTTTTGTACTCGTTCTTGCTGAACGCTCTGCGTTCCCCTGAACTTTCCCTTATAGGAAGTCTTGTACTCCATTAAATTTGTCTAAACTTCTCTTGTAGGACGTTACGCACTCCAACCAACTCGTTCTCGTAGACGTTCTAGTCTTCACGAAACTTGGTTTTGTTGGGAGTTATCCTTTTCAAGAAATCTCCAAAGGACATCTCAAGGAGGCCTCTGGAGCAACTTTTAAAGGCCTCAAGGCTCTACTACAAGAGCTTTTAGTGAGTAAAAAGTCCTTAACTTTTTGGCTGGTAGGCCAAGGCCACTACGGAGGTAAGTTGTGGCTGTCATGGCTCTAATACGGAGGCTCCTGGTAGGCCAAAAGGCCTCAACATGTTGGCTGGTTGGTCGGGGCTTCCTCGCACGTAAGTTGTGGTCGTCATGGATAAGACACAGAGGCTCCTGGTAGGCCAAAAGGCCTCAACATATTGCCTGGTCGGCCGGAGCTTCCCCGCATGGAAGTTGTGGCTGTCATGGCTTTGATACGAAGGCTCCTGGTAGGCCAAAAGGCCTCCATTTGTTGCCTGGTCGGCCAGAGCTTCCCCGCATGGAAGTTGTGGCCGTCATAGCTTTGATACGAAGGCTCCTGGTAGGCCAAAAGGCCTCCATTTGTTGCCTGGTCGGCCGGAGCTTCCCCCAATGGAAGTTGTAGCCGTCATGGCTCTGATACGGAGGCTCCTGAGAGTGGTCTAATTTTTACCAGTTTTGCTAATCATGGTGATTAATATAATCGTTCCTTAATTAAGGCTAATGACTTGTATTTAGTTTCAGCCAGGCTTTTTTCGAAAGACTGATACGAAAAGCGGTTTCCTGCATCTCTTTTCTCGTTTATTATGTCCTTTTAATCGTACTTACTCACCATTCCCGGTGTTCTTTCAATGAGGTACCTGCTAGTGCAAACCAGGCAGACTTACGACCTGATGTAGCAGGTGACCTTTTTCCTATAAAAGAAGATGAGAAATGCTCATTTTCATTTACACCTTCATTTCTCAACTTCTCAAATTCTCTCAAGCTCTTAACTTTCTTCAAGCTCTCCAAGAATGTCAGGTGGACAAGGCCCTGTCAAGTCCTCTTTCTCCGAGAAGGAAGCTATGCATAAGAGGGCTACTCTTCGCTCACTCCAAGGTATAGCTCTTGTCTCCCCCTTCTCAATTAATCATTGTTCAAACAGTTTGAAGAGTATGTTGGATGAGAGGGTGGATGAGTACCCTAGTATCGTCCATTTCGATACATTTCATCACCGAAGTATGCTTCGTGAGAAGGACGTCGAGGTGATTAAGTCGACTTACTCTTGGCCCGACTGCTTGAGGGTTCGTGGAGCTAAGCCAAGTTAGAGGGCTTGTAATCTTTGCCACCAAAGGCTGTTTCTGTTCAAGGCGGCCCTTAATTCCTGGCTAAGGTCCTCCATGCACCCCTTCATTCTGAGGCTTCTAGCCGAACTCAAGATCCATCCATGCTAGCTCTACCCTAACGGGTGGTCTTTCATCATTCTATTCATAGTGAGATGCCATGACTTAAGCATCCCCTTGAGTGTGACAATGTTCCATAGTATCTTCATGATGAAGGCTTCTCCTATGACTCGACATGGCTGGGTAGTGATTCAACACCGAGCCCACGTTCCTCAAATGGTGAACATCAGTTCCCTCAATGATTCAAACCACAATTGGAACAAGAAGTTTTTGGTCGTTGAATGGAAGGATGGAGACTGGGGGCATACTTTAGACATGACTTTAGTAACCCAGTTGATTGTTCCCACTTCATTCTCAACCTTTCTGAAGCCGAACTTCATGCCCGAGACCTTCTTATTGACGACGACGGGAGGACCCCTTATTGGGAGTTCATGACAGAAGTCAAGCTTGTCGAGGCTGGCCTTAGCTGCCTCTCTATAGAGGGTATTTATCCTTATTTTCCCTTACTTTGTGCAAGTTTATTCTTACATCTATTTCTTTTCTTCTTATTTCAGCTGCTAAGGCTCTTGACGCCAAAGCCAAGCCGAGCGATGTTGTTACAGGCAGGATGGCCAGAGATGCCATCAAGAAGGCCAACCATATTCCTAAGGTCCCTACCTTCCTCGAGGCGTCAGGATCTGGCCTTAAGAGGACCAAGGATTTTGACGGGAGTGCCATGACCCTTTTCGAGCCTGGATGGGGTATTTCTTCCAACAACTCCATTCTCGGCAACCCGGCTCTTGCTCTCGAGTGGTCAAAAAACTGCATTACTCCTCCCGACCTCTTATTCGTCTCTTCTGGTGAGAAACTCCTCGAGGCTGAGATACTGGGAGCTCAAGCCCTCTATCAGGTATGTTTCTCCTTGTGTAAATTTTTGGTTAAGTTCTCTTTTTCTTAGAACTTGGAAAATATTATAGGGATCACTCCTTGGGGGCTCGGCCCTTTATACTCAAACTCGTATTTTCTTTGTCAGGCTAATGCTTATTTTGCGGCATCCTCTACTCAAGATATTAAAATGAGAAGTGACTATAATGCATTGCAGGCTTCCATGAAGCAGATGACTATCTCCTCGGGGGAGTGGGAGTCTAGGGCTCATGAGGTGGAGGGCAAGCTCGCCATCATGGAGAAGAAATATGCTAGCTCGGAGGAGAAGAGTAAGAAGGAATGGAAAGACCTCGAGGCTGCTTATCACAGATCCACTAGGTGCACCACAATGATGGACGAGCACCATGATGAGATGCGCCCTGTTAACCTGGAAATAGGTTGGAATAGGGGAATCAAAGACGCTCAAGGCGTATGGCCGGATGTGGTTGATCCAAGCCTTCTATCTTGCCCCTGGAAGCTGCCTATTATAGACCTATCTTGGCAACCTTTCGGATCTGTGCCCTCGACTCCTCGCATGAGGCCCCAGTCGAGCTCCAGTCACTCGGGTTCCGGTTCCGGCTCTAAAGGCAAATCCCCCTCGGGTAGCCCCAAGTCCAGGGCAGCCCTTCGAGGGAAGATGAGGGAGCTGATTCCAGGGAGCAGTGGTTCTTCTTCTGAGGAAGGGTCGGACGGCAAGGGGGAGGATTCCTCTGATGAGTGAATGATGTGGCCTTGCATGGCTTTGAGTGCCGTATGTGGCTTTAATTTTTAGATCTTGTTTATTTGAACATTTTTGGTTTTTAACCTATCGGTCCTTCAGGACTTTGACTTATGATCCTTCGGGATCTTTATTTATGCACATTATTTGATTTCATTTCATGCTTGTCTTTTATTTTCGGTATTTGGTCCTTCGGGACTTGCATTCTTTAGATGCTCGTACTTAAATAAATTGGTAGACAAGATGATAGAAATAAACTTGCATAAATAGACAATATCTGTAAGAAACGGGTTCAACCCTTACATAAGATGGTTTCGTCGACCTTATTTAAAAACTTAATACTAAGTACTAGGAACATGTAGTGAATGTCCTAAACATAATAAGCCTTCAGGTTTGAAGCATGCCAAGTACGAGGCACTTCATCACCATTCAGGATCTCTAACTTGTAGGATCCTCGTCCTGTTATCTTCCTGACCTTATAAGGTCCTTCCCAGTTAGGGGCTAGCTTTCCTCTCTCCCCTACACCTGATGCCTCAATCTTCCCTAGAACCAAATCTCCTTGTTGAAAGAACCTTTCTTTAACCCGTCTATTATAGTGGAGGGAGGCTCTTCGTTGATGCTCTGCATTGCGGGCATTGGCCTCATCCCTGAACTCATCAATGAGATCGAGGGCGAGCCTCAGGACTTCTTCGTTGGTCTCTGGCTCGTAAGCTTCGATCCTAGGCGATCCATGAGTGATCTCAAGGGGCACCACTGCCTCGGCTCCATAAGCCAGCATGAATGGGGTAGCTTCAGTTGTCACTTTACAGGGGGTATGATATGCCCATAGTATAGGTAGCAACTCATCCACCCAAGTATTTCTCGAGCGTTCCACCCTCTTCTTAATTCATCAAGGATGATTCTGTTAGCAACTTCCGCTTGCCCGTTTTCCTGAGGATGTGCAACCGAGGTGAAGCGAAGTTTCTATGCTGTTATCGTCGCAGTACTCTCTGAACTCTGCATTATCAAATTGTTTCCCATTATCCGTGACAAGGATGCGTGGTGTAACGACTGGAAATTTCGCGACGTAATTAAGTAAATAAAATATAATTTCTGCGGTATGATTATAAATTATGTGACTAAATGATGGTTAATTATCTTTATTGTATAATAGTATCTGGGAGCATAGATAGATGCATTCCAATTTAAAGAGTCAGTTTAGGGGTTAAGCTATGTTGTCGGGCCGTCAGGTAGAACGTAACCCGTCTTAAAAAGGGATTAAAGTGTTTAAATGTGAAATATGTGTTGTTATGTGAAAAGGAATGTTTAAGTGAGAATTATGTCCTAGTGATGTGTCGATTAGTAAAGATAATTGATTGTGAAGCGTAAATGAAACGCTCAGCGTTGGGCCGTCAGGCAGAACGTGACCCAATACGCGAAAAGAGGAATAATAATAAAAAGGAGAAATTGTTGGGTCAATTATGAGTTGTGATGTGTGCATATATATGTGCTTATTTTCATGTATGCATGATTACGTAATCTATTGATTTTAAATGGATATAAGGGATGTATTCGGATTAAAATAAGTTTTATTGACCCTTTGTACATTTTTATAAAATTATTCGAGAATGGTCAAGGCATGAAATTTGTTTTGTTATCTTCAAAATAGTCGTAGAAACTTTCTAAAAATGATAGACGGATTTATTTCGTGATCGTTGCATTTTAAAATGATTTTAAAGAGTTAAAATGCTATTGTCAGCATAATCTTGTAAAATTCGTATTTAATTAACCGTTCGCTCAAAAATTATTCTGAAAATATGGTTGGAAAGATAATTTTGAGATCCATGCTCTAAAATTTTTATTCATTCCATTCTCATCTTTTCTGAGAGAGCTATTTCTTGAATAAATCCATTTTTAGATTGAAATAAGAGAAAAGAGAAAAAAAATTTAAAAGTATGGTACAATGACCATACTACTCTTCCAAGATAATATATATCCCCTTCCCTCCCCCTTTTCTTTCTCTTCACCTGTTACAATCGGTATTTTCGTGTAATATTATTTGTGGATTTGGTATAATATTAAAGTCAAATGAAAATATATTCAATGATTGTACGCTAGTATGAGTGAAAATTTCTGCATTATAAATTTGCTTTGTGTAGTACGTGATTTTTCAAAGCAAGAGTTTATTTAATTTCTTTATTTTTGATTTATAAGGAATATTCTAAGCCTTGGAAAAATTTTCTTTTAAAAGGTATTTTGTTCACAAATTTTGAAAATGATTTTATAAAGTCTCTAAAAATCCAAGTTTTTTTATGGTATAAATTTTATAATTTTTGAACTTGTATTTTATTTTATAAAAATAAATCATTATAAATTCTAATTGTCATATTTAGCAAATTACAAGAAAGCCCTTGCATGCAAACCACCCTCTCATTCTTTTCAAGGACAAAGAGGATAATTCCAACCCCACTAACTCTTATTTCTCTAGCCAATTTCCTTCTTTACCCTTGCATGCAAAATGAAAGTATAAGTGGAGGGATAGACTTGTCAATTCTCCCTTCCACTCACATTTTGTCAAATCAAATACCATAAAAACAAGCAAAGACATGATCATTTTCACTCATCACCCACACCTCACTCTCTCCTCCCTCCCCTTCTCCCTCACTCTCGGCCCTCCCTCTCTCACTCTCGGATTTAGCCGAGAACCAACCCCCCTCCCCATTTTTCTTTATTTCTCCACCAAGCTTCTACTCTTTATACAAGTAAATGTTATCTCCCATACCATGATCATTCATATTTCGAAGAGTTTTGAGTAGAAAGTTTAAGTTTAAGGGTTGCATGTAAAGGTTTTAGTGAAACTCAAAATACAATCTTGATTCTTATGGATTTAAGGTTGTTTTTGAGAGGATTACAATGAATGGATAAGTGCCAAGTCATGAGAAGGAAACTCTTGATGATTTAATAGCCATTTCCATCCATTTCATTCGGCCATGACCATATGGGAGCCGAATGAATGGTCCTTGAAATCAATCTTGTTGTTTTGATAAATTTTTGCATGTTTATGTGATAATGACTTGAATTTGGTGGTGATAATTTGATAAAACTCCTTGCATGCTAAGTGATTATCTAGGTATACCTTATGCTAGGCTTGCATGTCAATTTTAAGATGGAATATATGTAGAAAATGTGTGGTTTTGGTTTGAAAAACCCGAAGGCATGCATGCATGAGGATTTCTCTTAGAATGTTGTAAGATTTTGATCATTTGGAAAGATTTTGTTAGTGAGCCTTAATTTCAGTAGGTATAATGTTTTAATATTGATTTATGCTTCTTGTTGCATGGTAATAATTCGTGATTATCTTTTATAAAAATGCATACCATGTTGTTTCAAAAGCATGAAGATTTGTGATTTGTGAAGTGTAGATTCTCTTGTTTTGCCATAATTGTACCTTAGGTAAGGATGATCTCACCCAAGGTTATTTTGAGAATAAGGGAGTTAGTTCAGTAGATTACCATGTATAAGTCTTGGTTTAAGTATTGAGTTGTTATTTGAGTCTGTCAAGTCAAAACCTTGGAGAAATGAGAGTTATAGTTTCTGCAGAAAATCAGTTTAGTAGCCTGAGGTTTAGAGTGAGTTTTGACCATGTCATTGGTGTGCACTTTGATGCCCAAGCCACCAGAAGTTATTATTGGGAGTATATAAAAGGTTTTAGGAGTTGGTTGGAGGTTTGCATGTCATTTGGTTAGGTGCACAAGTAGAATAACAAAATCTGTCCAGCAGGGGACAGTTTTGTTGCAACTTAGAAATAGGAAGATTTGACCATGTCATGGGTAGGCCCTCATTAGGCCCAATTGGGCCTTAGTTAGAGGGAGTGTCAGAGAAGTTTTTCCAACCATAGTTCATAGGATATGAGTTAGAACCATGTGTCACAAGTTAATTCAAGTCAGGGCATTTTCTGCCCAGAAAAACAGGGGAACCATGGACTTTTAGCTTAGGCCCAAGAAGGTCCACGCCAGGCCCTTGAGCCACATCAAGTTTGTGAGATGCCCTTAGGTCAGGAGAGTCTTTTGTAAAAGTTTTGAAGGAAAACTTGTAGTTTAAGAGTGCCTAATGCACTCAAGAAACTATAGTTGTCATTCTGAAATTTGCACAAGTGAGCACTTTCACTTATCACCTAGTTTTAGAACACTTAAGAGTAAGTATTAGGTCGACCACCATAGTTGCAAGATGGTATAAGGTCAGTAGAGAAAAAGGCACAAGTGCGGGTCAATAGATTTTGGATAATTTAGGAAAGGCACATCGAGTTAGGTAGCCAAAATTTGAAGACTTTGTCTAGTTTAGCGACCAAGTGACTTAAGTGGTGAGTCGAGATCATCCAAGCCTAGTGTTGCATTATGGTATATATGGTGTTATTTGGTGTTAATATATGATATGTGAATATGTGGCTATGTGTGTGCAATTGTAATTTAAAGTGAATATAAATTAAGTGTGTATAGGCCTAAGTGCCATCCGTGTTTAATTTCAAGTTATAAATAGGTTAAGTTGGTAAGAATATATTATAATGAGGATTATTATTATTTATGTAGGATCTCGTGATGAGGGAAAACTTGCCATACAAGTCGAGTGAAGCTCCAGTTGCTCCTACCAGTCAGACCAGACCAGCCTATCTCAAGGCAAGTGATTCAACTTGACCTTCGTATTTACTATAAATAGTTCATATATATCGATGCAATCATCCTGAGTCATTTTGATATGTTTAAATCAAGCGTATCTCTCGCTTATCTTTGAATTATATAGAAATGCCATGAACCCTCGAGTATGTATTGCAAGTCGTTCAAAAGTCTTTTCATGATAATTAAATGCCATGATAAAATAAAGAGTTGTTATATTACTTGATTGATCCTCTTGATTAACATGCTGATGATTCCTGAGTATTGATATCTCATCCTGATACTTGAACCCCTATAGAACCTTACCTTGAACTTTGATAGTCAGAAACTTACCAACCTGATTCCTCATTGATTGATACCCTCTTTTCTATCCTAAGCTTGACAATTCTGATATATCCTGAGCTAAAGATCATTTCTTCATACCTTAACACCCTTAGTATTCATGAAGCTTACATTCTTGATGATCCAGCACTTGAACCTTGATGAGAAACCATTGCTTTAAGCCCAATTTGGCACTTCCTTTCATGATATCCAATAGCCTCACTAAATTCCCTGGTCTAAACTTTGATACATGAAAACCATTCAGTTACCCTCACAGAGTTTAGTTTTGTGATTCATGGCTCTGAGAGTTAGCACCAATTCCCCGTGTTTCGAGTTGATCTATAATCCTTTGATAAAGTTGTTTACTGTAAAAAGAGATTTTGTCATAATTCGGCATCAGTTTTTGAAATAAATAAAATATGGGTTTTCAGTCCCAAAGGGGGATAAATGTTTTCTTGAATAGTGGATCTGGACTGAGACGCGAGTCCTTTCCACACTTATATTAGGCTTAAAAGTTGCCTAGGGATTCCCGTTAATGTTTTAGAACCCAGCGAGGTTCGGGATTACTTCGCGGCTGATCACCGGCTGTAATCCGTAGCGTCATAAAATGATTTTGATTAAGACATGATTTTAAAATTGTTTTAATACAAGCAAAATGATGCCATCTCACATAGTCTTATCTCTCGTTATCATTAGTTATGTTTTTCCATTGTCATTCTTAAAAGTATATCTCAATTTATGTTTTGTGTCGTACTGTTAGCACTTGTTGAGCATTTGGCTCACTCCTTACTTTACCCTGATATTACAGCTAGCAGCTATGGTTAGATTCAAGTAGACTGCCCGTAAGACCTGTGATGCTGATGCTTATGTTCGAGCTCAGGTAGAATAAGTAATAATAGTTGTGTGAGGACTCGGTATTTGTAATCAGATGTAATAGTTGGTAGTGTTGGGCTGTTCCAAACCCTAAACTGTAAGATCTTGGATTTGGTTGTGTATTCTTCATTAAAATGATGTAATAGCTATATTTATTTTGCTGTTTAAGTTGGGGGTGTGACAGGTTTTGGTATCAGAGCTACGGTTTAGAGTCCGTGGACAGCCCAAATAGGTTATAGGATTTGTGTGTAGGTTATAGATATTATGCGAGAGAGTAGGTTAAGTAAATTATTATTAATACTCCTCTTATTGGTTGTCAGCAAAGGGCACATTCCTCGTCATCTTCTGGGTCGGACGACACTATTGCTTTCTCCGTGTATGCTGAGTTGAGGCGCGAGTTCGACATGCTTCAGGGCAAGTACGACCGACTGATAGACCGACTGAAGAACATGTATCCGGACAGCCGAAACTACGAAGGGAAACCCAAGGAGCAGATGACTGCGAGACTTGAGACCTTGGTTCAGTACGTCAACACTAAGCTTGAGGAGATGCCAGCACACCGGGACCGTACCAGCCAGTATTTCATTCAGATGGTGGCGGATGAGCTCCAGAGCATTGTGAAGACGCTTCGAGAGGAAAAGACTACCAAGCCCCATTCAGATGGAGTGGAGCCTTAGTTCTTTCCATTTACCTTTCATGTTGTTGTACTATCAGACTCTATGGAATCCCCAGTTGTTTCCGTTTTTCTTTTAAATAAGCCTGTTATTCCTAGAAACAGACTATGTCCCAACCCTATGTATTGTGACCTTTAAAAATTTCAATAATTATGTTCTATTGTTCTATTTGCTCTCAACCGTTATTTTACGTTTTTATATGCATCACCATATCTGCTTAATTTGGAAACTTGACCCCATATGTAAATCAGAATGCCATGCGATACCCTCGAATCATTTTATCATTTATATCTGTTTTGACACAACTCTTATTTCAGGATCATGCCTCCCAAAAAGAAGAACCCAACAACCACCTCCACCACAGACCCAAATATTCTTCGACTACTGGAAACTTTGCAACAGCAAACCAATGCTATAGCTCAACAACAACTAACTCTTCAACAACGAATTGAAAACCAAGATAACCATAAGCCACACCAACCACCTGAACCACCAGTACCACCTAGACAAATTGTCACTTTCAAGGCTTTTCAGAATGTGAATCCACCTGTATTTCATGATACCACTGATCCAGTGATAGCTAACACATGGATCAAGGAGATGGAAAGGGCTTTTGAGTTGGTACAGTTAGGAGACGATCAGAAGACGTCGTATGCTACTTACTTCTTGAAGGGAGAAGTCATCTATTGGTGGGAATCAGTAAAGGCTATGGAAGTCACTCAGCAGGTTTCTTGGGAGAGATTTAAGAAGTTATTTCTGGACAAGTATTACCCTAAGTACATGTAGAATCAGATGGAGCTAAAATTTCTTGAGTTGAAGCAAGGGAACATGACTGTATTGGAGTATGAGAAGAAGTTCACTGAGTTGTCAAGGTTTGTGACAAAGTATACCAGCACTGAGGATGAAAAAGCAAAGAAATTTCAGCAAGGATTGGAGCCTTGGATCAGAGATAGGGTAGCTATGTTTGAGCTTGAAACTTATACGGGAGTAGTACAGAAAGCTGCTCTGATTGAGAATAATGGGATGCAGTCAAGGAAAGAGAGGGATAACAAGAAAAGGAAGGTTCCATTTTATGGAGAAAAGTCTGAAGCAGGAAGTTCACAAGATCGGAGTGTAAGGAGGATTGGTTTCCAGAAGGGCGGAAATTTTCAAAAGAAGGGAAATTTGTGTAAAAGGCAAGAATCAAAAGGGAACAACCAGGCAAGCCAAGGGCAAGTTGGAGAAAACAGGTTCCAGAGACCGGAATGCAAGCACTGTGGAAGAAGGCACCCCGGAGTATGCAATAAGTTGAGCATGACCTGTTATAGGTGCAATCAGAAGGGACATTTGGCAAATGAGTGCAAGATGCCGAAGCCAGGAGTTACGTGCTACAAGTGTGGGAAGACTGGACACATAGCTAGGGAGTGCAAGGCAACCGGACCAGTCAAAGCTCTGATGAATGTGGTAAGTACCAGTGCAAGCGTGCCAGCTGAGGTATTGGCATTACCTCCACCACCCGCACCAACCCCGCAAGCAACAGCAAGGACATTTGATCTAAAGATGAAGGATGCTGTTCAGAATTCTGAAGTAATAGCAGGTACACTTTTACTCAATAATGTCAAAGCTAAAGTATTGATTGATTCGGGAGCAACAAGATCTTTCATATTAGAATCTTTTGTTGATAAGCTCCAATGTGATAAAATGGTTATGAGTGAGGTAGTAAATGTGGTAATTGCAAACCAAGAGAAGATTCCTGTGAATCAATTTTGTCCAAAGTGTGAGATTGATATTTCGGGGTATAAGTTCTCAGCCGACTTGATACTCTTCAAGTTGGGAGAGTTTGATATAATTTTAGGAATGGATTGGTTAGGAGAGAATAGCGCTCAGATAAATTATAAGACCAAGAGAGTGTATTTAAAGACGAAGAGTGGAGAGAAGGTAGTATTTAAGGGGCAGAGGCAAGAGCAACTATTTCTTACAATTTTTCAGGCTAAGAAGTTACTTAGAAAAGGTTGTGAGTCATTCCTGGCATATATAGTGGATTCAGAGAGAGGCAGCCTCAGCATGGAAGATATTCCTGTAGTTAACGAGTTCCCCGATGTGTTTCCCGACGAACTACCAGGCTTACCACCAGATCGACAAATTGAGTTTGAAATCAACCTTGCTCCAGGCACGGAACCAGTTTCAAAGGCCCCATATAGGATGGCACCAGCAGAAATGAAAGAGTTGGCGAGCCATCTACAAGAATTATTGGATAAGGGAGTGATACGGCCAAGTGCATCGCCATGGGGAGCACCTGTTCTGTTTGTAAAGAAGAAAGATGGGAGTATGCGACTATGCATAGATTATCGGGAGTTGAATAAGGTAACGATCAAGAACCGCTATCCACTACCAAGGATAGATGACCTTTTTGATCAGTTGAAGGGAGCAAAATGTTTTTCGAAGATTGATTTGAGATCGGGATACCATCAATTAAAGATCAAAGAAGAAGATATTCCTAAGACCGCATTCAGGACCAGATATGGGCATTATGAATTCCTAGTAATGCCGTTTGGATTGACCAACGCTCCGGCCGCATTTATGGATCTGATGAATCGGGTATTTAAGAAGTATTTGGACAAATTTGTCGTGGTATTCATTGATGACATCCTTATTTATTCTAAGTCGGAAGAAGAACATAAGCAGCACCTCTGGATAGCATTGGAGATACTCCGACAAGAGAAGCTGTATGCCAAGTTTACCAAATGTGAGTTTTGGTTAAAGGAAGTTCAATTTTTGGGGCATGTTATTGGAAATAAGGGAGTTAAAGTGGATCCGGCAAAGATTGAGGCAATTATGAGTTGGGAGAGGCCAAAGACTCCTACGGAAGTACGAAGTTTTCTAGGATTGGCCGAATACTATAGAAGATTCGTCAAGGATTTCTCGAAGATCGCCACGCCATTGACCAAGTTAACCAGAAAGAATCAAAAGTTTGAATGGAGTGTAGAATGTGAAGATAGCTTTCAAGAGTTAAAGCAGAAGTTGGTAACAGCTCCGGTGTTGGTACTTCCAGATGATCAAGGGAATTTTGTAATATTCAGCGACGCTTCACATAAGGGTTTGGGTTGTGTGTTGATGCAATACAGTAAAGTGATCGCATATGCGTCAAGACAGTTGAAGCCGCATGAGTTAAAGTACCCGACGCATGACTTGGAACTAGCCGCCATAGTGTTCGCACTCAAGATTTGGAGACATTACCTCTATGGAGAGAAGTGTGAAATCTACACGGATCACAAGAGTTTAAAGTACATTTTTACTCAGAAAGAGCTCAATATGAAGCAGAGGAGATGGCTGGAATTGATCAAGGACTATGACTGCTCGATAAATTACCATCCTGGAAAGGCGAACGTAGTGGCCGATGCTCTGAGTAGGAAGGAGAGATTGAATATGATGATAACATCAAAAGAGTTATCCGAAGAAATGGAAAAATTGGAATTGGAACTTTGTGCTTATGGAAAAGTCGAGGAAGTTTGTCGTGCAATGACCTTTCAGCCAACACTAGTGGAAAAGATAAAGAAGTGTCAAGAGGAAGTAATGGAAAAAGAGAAGAATCAGTTATCTGGAGAGGAGATTAATACTCAAAAGGATGAGCAAGGGATACTAAGGTTTTCATCCAGAATATGGATTCCCCATGTACCTGAATTAAAGAATGAGATCCTCCATGAAGCCCATAATTCGAAATTTTCAATCCACCCGGGAAGCACCAAGATGTATCGAGACTTAAAGAAGAACTTTTGGTGGCCAAATATGAAGCGAGATGTGGCAGAATGGGTTGCGAAGTGCTAAACTTGTCAGAAAGTAAAGGCAGAACATCAACGACCAAGCGGATTAATTCAGCCCCTGAAGATTCCAGAATGGAAATGGGAAAATATCGCTATGGACTTTATAGTAGGACTACCGCGAACGAAATCCGGACATGACGCAATATGGGTTATAATTGATTGTCTTACGAAGTCGGCGCATTTCCTTCCAATAAATGAGAAGTCGTCACTGGACAAGTTGGTTCATCTGTATGTGTGCGAAATCATACTAAGGCATGGAGTACCTGTATCAATAGTTTCAGACAGAGATCCCCGATTTAACTCGAGATTCTGGAAGCAATTTCAGGAATGTCTTGGCACAAAGTTGAATATGAGCACGGCGTACCACCCGCAGACTGATGGTCAGAGCGAAAGGACAATTCAAACAATCGAAGACATGTTGCGCAGTTGTGTAATCGATTTTGCAGGAAGTTGGGATGACCATTTGCCGTTGATTGAATTCTCTTACAACAACAGCTGTCATTCCAGTATCGGCATGCCACCATACGAAACTTTGTACGGGCGAAAATGTAGATCACCAATAAGTTGGGATGAAGTAGGAGAAGGAAGAATTCTCGGCTCGGATTTGGTACAACAGTTGCATGACTCGGTCAAGTTAATTCAGAAAAGGTTGCTTGCTGCTCAAGATAGACAGAGGAAGTATGCGGATCCAGCACGTAAGGACGTTCAATTCCAAATTGGTGAAGCTGTGTTGCTGAAGGTGTCACCTAGAAAAGGGTTGATGAGATTTGGCAAGAAAGGGAAGTTAGCACCTAGATACATAGGTCCTTTTGAGATTTTGAGTCAAGTGGGAAAGGTGGCCTATGAGTTGGCCTTACCACCTCAGTATCAGCATGTGCATAATGTGTTCCATGTGTCGTTGCTTAAGAAGTACAATCCTGATGCTAGCCATGTGATAGAGTATGAACCTGTAGAAATTCAGGCAGACCTGTCATTTGTGGAGCAACCGGTTAAAATACTCGACTGGCAAGTAAAGAGTCTTAGAAATAAGTCAGTAAAGTTAGTAAAAGTACTTTGGAGGAACCCTAAGGTCGAAGAATCGACTTGGGAGTTAGAGTCTGATATGCGTTCCCGGCATCCTCATCTTTTCTCTTAGATTATGGGGACAGAATCCCTTAAGGAGGAGAGGATGTTACAACCGGTATTTTCGTGTAATATTATTTGTGGATTTGGTATAATATTAAAGTCAAATGAAAATATATTCAATGATTGTACGCTAGTATGAGTGAAAATTTCTGCATTATAAATTTGCTTTGTGTAGTACGTGATTTTTCAAAGCAAGAGTTTATTTAATTTCTTTAATTTTGATTTATAAGGAATATTCTAAGCCTTGGAAAAATTTTCTTTTAAAAGGTATTTTGTTCACAAATTTTGAAAATGATTTTATAAAGTCTCTAAAAATCCATGTTATTTTATGGTATAAATTTTATAATTTTTGAACTTGTATTTTATTTTATAAAAATAAATCATTATAAATTCTAATTGTCATATTTAACAAATTACAAGAAAGCCCTTGCATGCAAACCACCCTCTCATTCTTTTCAAGGACAAAGAGGACAATTCCAACCCCACTAACTCTTATTTCTCTAGCCAATTTCCTTCTTTACCCTTGCATGCAAAATGCACCAAGTATAAGTGGAGGGATAGACTTGTCAATTCTCCCTTCCACTCACATTTTGTCAAATCAAATACCATAAAAACAAGCAAAGACATGATCATTTTCACTCATCACCCACGCCTCACTCTCTCCTCCCTCCCCTTCTCCCTCACTCTCGGCCCTCCCTCTCTCACTCTCGGGTTTAGCCGAGAACCAACCCCCTCCCCATTTTTCTTCATTTCTCCACCAAGCTTCTACTCTTTATACAAGTAAATGTTATCTCCCATACCATGATCATTCATATTTCAAAGAGTTTTGAGTAGAAAGTTTAAGTTTAAGGGTTGCATGTAAATGTTTTAGTGAAACTCAAAATACAATCTTGATTCTTATGGATTTAAGGTTGTTTTTGAGAGGACTATAATGAATGGATAAGTGCCAAGTCATGAGAAGGAAACTCTTGATGATTTAATGGTCATTTCCACCCATTTCATTCGGCCATGACCATATGGGAGCCGAATGAATGGTCCTTGAAATCATTCTTGTTGTTTTGATCAATTTTTGCATGTTTATGTGATAATGACTTGAATTTGGTGGTGATAATTTGATAAAACTCCTTGCATGCTAAGTGATCATCTAGGTATACCTTATGTTAGGCTTGCATATCAATTTTAAGATGGAATATATGTAGAAAATATGTGGTTTTGGTTTGAAAAACCCGAAGGCATGCATGCATGAGGATTTCTCTTAGAATGTTGTAAGATTTTGATCATTTGGAAAGATTTTGTTAGTGAGCCTTAATTTCAGTAGGTATAATGTGTTAATATTGATTTATGCTTCTTGTTTCATGGTAATAATTCGTGATTATCTTTTATAAAAATGCATACCCTGTTGTTTCAAAAGCATGAAGATTTGTGATTTGTGAAGTATAGATTCTCTTATTTTTCCATAATTGTACCTTAGGTAAGGATGATCTCACCCAAGGTTATTTTGAGAATAAGGGAGTTAGTTCAGTAGATTACCATGTATAAGTCTTGGTTTAAGTATTGAGTTGTTGTTATTTGAGTTTGTCAAGTCAAAACCATGGAGAAATGAGAGTTATAGTTTCTGCAGAAAATCAGTTTAGTACCCTGAGGTTTAGAGTGAGTTTTGACCATGTCATTGGTGTGCACTTTGAGGCCCAAGCCACCAGAAGTTAGTATTGGGAGTATATAAAAGTTTTTAGGAGTTGGTTGGAGGTTTGCATGTCATTTGGTTAGGTGCACAAGTAGAATAACAAAATCTGTCCAGCAGGGGACAGTTTTGTTGCAACTTATAAATAGGAAGATTTTACCATGTCATGGGTAGGCCCTCATTAGGCCCAATTGGGCCTTAGTTAGAGGGAGTGTCAGAGAAGTTTTTTCAACCATAGTTCATAGGATATGAGTTAGAACCATGTGTCACAAGTTAATTCAAGTCAGGGCATTTTCTGCCCAGAAAAACAGGGGAACCTTGGACTTTTAGCTTAGGCTCAAGAAGGCCCAAGCCAGGCCCTTGAGCCACATCAAGTTTTTGAGATGCCCTTAGGTCAGGAGAGTCTTTTGTAAAAGTTTTGAAGGAAAACTTGTAGTTTAAGAGTGCCTAATGCACTCAAGAAACTATAGTTGTCATTCTGAAATTTGCACCAGTGAGCACTTTCACTTATCACCTAGTTTTAGAACACTTAAGAGTAAGTATTAGGTCGACCACCATAGTTGCAAGATGGTATAAGGTCAGTAGATCAAAAGGCACAAGTGAGGGTCAATAGGTTTGGGATAATTTAGGAAAGGCACATCGAATTAGGGAGCCAAAATTTGAAGACTTTGTCTAGTTTAGCGACCAAGTGACTTAAGTGGTGAGTCGAGATCATCCAAGCCTAGTGTTGCATTATGGTATATATGGTGTTATTTGGTGTTAATATATGATATGTGAATATGTGGCTATGTGTGTGCAATTGTAATTTAAAAGTGAATATAAATTAAGTGTGTATAGGCCTAAGTGCCATCCGTGTTTAATTTCAAGTTGTAAATAGGTTAAGTTGGTAAGAATATATTATAATGAGGATTATTATTATTTATGTAGGATCTCGAGATGAGGGAAAACTTGCCATAAAAGTCGAGTGAAGCTCCGGTTGCTCCTACCAGTCAGACCAGACCAGCCTATCTCAAGGCAAGTGATTCAACTTGACCTTCGTATTTACTATAAACAGTTCATATATATCGATGCAATCATCCTGGGTCATTTTGATATGTTTAAATCAAGCGTATCTCTCGCTTATCTTTGAATTATATAGAAATGCCATGAACCCTCGAGTATGTATTGCAAGTCGTTCAAAAGTCTTTTCATGATAATTAAATGCCATGATAAAATAAAGAGTTGTTATATTACTTGATTGATCCTCTTGATTAACATGCTGATGATTCTTGAGTATTGATATCTCGTCCTGATACTTGAACCCCTATAGAACCTTACCTTGAACTTTGATAGTCAGAAACTTACCAACCTGATTCCTCATTGATTGATACCCTCTTTTCTATCCTAAGCTTGACAATTCTGATATATCCTGAGCTAAAGATCATTTCTTCATACCTTAACACCCTTAGTATTCATGAAGCTTACATTCTTGATGATCCAGCACTTGAACCTTGATGAGAAACCATTGCTTTAAGCCCAATTTGGCACTTCCTTTCATGATATCCAATAGCCTCACTAAATTCCCTGGTCTAAACTTTGATACATGAAAACCATTCAGTTACCCTCACAGAGTTTAGTTTTTTGATTCATGGCTCTGAGAGTTAGCACAAAATTGTTTTGATGCAAGCAAAATGATGTCATCTCACATAGTCTTATCTCTCGTTATCATTAGTTATGTCTTTCCATTGTCATTCTTAAAAGTATATCTCAATTTATGTTTTGTGTCGTACTGTTAGCACTTGTTAAGCATTTGGCTCACTCCTTACTTTACCCTGATATTACAGCTAGCAGCTATGGTTAGATTCAAGCAGACTGCCCGTAAGACCTGTCATGCTGATGCTTATGTTCGAGCTCCGGTAGAATAAGTAATAATAGTTGTGTGAGGACTCGGTATTTGTAATCAGATGTAATAGTTGGTAGTGTTGGGCTGTTCCAAACCCTAAACTGTAAGATCTTGGATTTGGTTGTGTATTCTTCATTAAAATGATGTAATAGCTATATTTATTTTGCTGTTTAAGTTGGGGGTGTGACATCACCCGACCTCACTCTCTCATCTCTCACATTCTCTCATTTCTCCCTCTTTTTCTCTTAACTCTCGAAGTCTCTCTCTCTCTCTCTCTCTCTCTCTCTCTATTTTCCTCTCGGTACACCTCTCTTCTTCACTTAATTTCTATGGATTCTTTCATAAAACTTCAGCCTTGTTCCATATATGAGCTTTGATTCACTTGCATGTGTGTATTGGTACTTGCATGCAAGTGTGTGTGTGTGTGTTTGGATTCGGTTTTGCCGAGTTCTTGTTTTATAAAATCAAGATGATGTGATTTTGTGATGATTATGTCTTGCATGTGTTTGTTGCTGTGATTTTTAGAAGAAAATCAGGGGTTTTGTGGTTGGACTCCCTCGAATGAGGACACCACCGTGAAGCCACAGGTGATGAACTCCGGTGAACCGGTGGTGAGTGATGATGTGATTACTGAGCTCCATTAATCGTGAAACTTATTTTCGGTAGTTGCATGTGTAGTTTCTTAAAAAACCCGAATGGGTCCTTGATTTTGAGAAAATAAATTTGATTGTTTGATGAAAATGACTCGTTAATGTATATTCTTAGATGTAATTGAGAAATTTGACTAGTTGGTGATTTGAAGAATCGAAATAGAAGTTGCATGTGTTGTTTTGCTTGAAAACCGAGTGGTTCTTGTTTATTAAGTTGATTTTTATAATGTAAATGATTTGTTGACAATTGATTGTAGAAATTCTTGAATAAGTAGATTGCGTTGTGGATTAAGAACTCCAAATGATGCATGCATGTCTTGATTTTTGGAAATTTCGGGTGTTATTGCTTGACCTTAAGGGATTAAAGTTGATTTATGTGTTTAAATGGACTATAGATATGAATTCGATTTGGTTCTAATAAGTGCATGTCAAGTTAGAGTCTTGCATGTAAACGTTTAGGCCAAAAGTTGACTTAAACGAATAAGTGGTGACTTTATCTCAAGATTTATACAACTTTAATACTTGCATGATAATGCTTGATTCTTGGGATGTGTTTTGTGGTTATAGATGAATGGAATATAGATATAAAAGTGATTGATTTGATGCTAGTGAATGCATGAGTAATTTCTAAGAGATATGTGATTTGTTTGATTGTTTTGGTTCGAATTAAGTGTTAAAAAGGAAGGATTAAGTCGTCTAGTTACAAGGGTATATAATTAATGTGATAGCTCAAGTATAAAGTTGAAAATGCAATGATTAAATGCTATATGTCGTATTTGCATCGTAATGCATGATTCGAAGTCTATATGGTTATAGTATACGAGTTATGGTATAGACATGCTGTGTGAGTATAATTGAGTATATAAATACTCTTAGGGTATTGCGATTAAAGGAAATGTTAAGTGTTCTGGGAACGTCAAGTGGGAATCTAATTAAGGTTTTCGTTTTTGGATTGTAGATTCGGAGCGTGAGGGCATTCAGGCTAGGAAAGGGAAAGGTATACTAGGTTACAGTAGTTCAACCTTTGTGAAACAGGAAAGCGAATTCAGGCAAGTAACTTTACTTACTTGTGTAAATGGTTATAAAGAGGATATTGTTCATGCCATGTAGAGTATTGAACTTTTATAGTAATGTACCCCTGTTATTGATTCTTGAGATACCCTATCATTGATCTTGTGAACTTGTTATTGATAAGATTATTGTTCAAACTCTTTGGTAACCTTTTTTTATCCTGATTACTTGCTAATACCATGAACTATTGTAAACCCTATAAGAATCTTTACGAACCCCTTGTGTAATGATCCCTTACTCCTTTGTTTACCTTATACCCTATTGATCCTTGAAACGGTTTTGATTCCCTAACTTGAATACCTTGTTATCATTTGATCAAGATCCCTAAAATTGACTTTGCTTATCCTTGATTCATTTCCTTATCTTTGAATTCTTGAAATTTGAACTTAAGAATGAGTTTCCACTTGAAAGAGTCTGAATGATTTCATATTCTTGGTAATGATAAAATGAATTTAGTAAAACCTTTCTTTTCCAACACAAGGTTTTCCAAACGAGTTCCTGATGGATTGGATTGAGACGTAAGAGACTAGTGGGACTAGTCCAGTCATGTAAGAGACTAGCGGGGCTAGTCTAGTTTAAGGCTGAAATTATGCCATTGGTACCTTAAAGACCGGATGGAGGTCGGTACGGGCTGATCACCCGTATTATTATGAATTGAAAGTTAAAGAAGTCCAATCAAGGGTTCCATAACTTTTTAAAAAGGAATTGAAATTTCCTATTCAGTAATTGATTCTTTGAAAATAAAAAGGCTTATATTGTTTTGAAGAGAGTTGATTGTGATATTGTGAAGCTTACAACTTGTGAACCCTGATTTTTGATTCTGTTGATATTATCAATCATATAGTTGATTCCCAATGATGAAAAGATTATCGCTTTCCATTTGAAAGATCATTTGTGATCCTATTAATGATTTGTGATGAATGTCGGCTTTCGCCCTATCTTGAGCCTTGTTCCTTGAAAGCCCAAAGCTTTTCTTCGTAACCCTTTCATAGCCCAAAAGATTGAAATCTGCCACCTAGAAATGATAAAATAGAATGCCCTGAGTTCAGAAATGGTATATTGTGGATTTTGTATCGTAGAACTGTTTTATAGTTACTTGCTGAGTTTTATACTCATATGTTTTGTTTTAATCTAACCATGGCAGTTAAGCAAGAAGATGGCCAGGCTTAGGCGCACTGCTCGTAAGAGCGTACCTGGTGGTCCCTACCGTGTTGAGGGCTTCCGGTTGCCAGGGAAGGTAGTACAGGTTTTGAGTGAGCAAGCGCTTAGCCGAAAGATTGTGAAGATACAATGGGTTATCTATCGATTCTCAGTCGGGATCGACTATGTAAACTTGGTTTTATTTTGGGTTGTAAATTATATTCTATTGTTGGTAGTTGTAATCTTGTCTCGTACTTTATCCTGTTTGATCCTGTTAGTAGCTAATCGGGGTTTATGCTTATTTAATTCATAGATTAAAGGTGTGTGGGTCCTAACCCCGAGATTAAGGGCGTCACAAGTTGGTATCAGAGCTACAGGAGCTAGTCCCTGAGACAAGTTAGGAGTAAAAAGGGTATTTTGGGTATATACCTATATCGCGAGAGAGTTCGACTCATATAGAGTTGAGTTAGACTATTAGGTATAGTCTAAGGAAAGTGTATATAAGCTAAAGTGGTGACTAGAGTTAGGGTGTGAGTTAGATGGAAGCTTTATTTAGCCCTAACGTTGTTTTTTGGTTGTTGTTTTGTGTTTTCTCTCAGGATCCCAGTAGTGGTAGTGATTCTGATTCAGAGGTTAGTTTGACCGGTACCCCAGTGGACCTCATTCCACCCTCTTCGAGGAGTCTGTATATGTTAGTTCAGATCCAGAGGAGGATCCATCTTAGAGTAGTGAGATCCCTATGTAGATATCACCCTTGAGGCCAGAGTCAGAGACCCCATCCCCTGAGCCAGAGTCTGAGATGCCTAAGATTGTGCCTGTCAGTGTTGGTGGCAAGTTAGCCTAGGATCGAGACTTCGTTTACTCCCGTATTCCTGAGTTAGGAGATTTGGTGGATAGGCTAGCTCGAGAGTCTAGGTAGAGCTCTTCAGTTATGGATGATGAGTGGAGAGTTCGAATTAAGATGGTGGAGCAGGTTTCCCGGAGGAGATTGAATGAGGGACCATCTACTAGTGATGTTGATGCTGAGGCCCGAAGGCTGCATAAGATCATTCGCTGGATGTTGGTTATATTGAGAGAGATTCTGGATGATTAGATGTTAGTGTTGGTCAGGCGGGACTTTTGGTGGAGCCCGTAGTTGTTGTTTTTCAGCGTCGGTAGGCTTTGGGATACTTGGTCAGATGTCGGGATCCCTTTTTCATTTGTTGTATTGTATCTCAGAACCCTGGTAGTAGTTGTTAGAAGTTAGGGGTAGATAGGGGATGTTTTCCAATTTTTCCTCTGTTTAACCCTGTTATATTATTGTACCTATTTCTATAAATTATGTTAATCAAACTTTTATCGATGTACCTTTGGCTTGTTGAATCAAATATATATCATGTTTCCTATTGTGCACCCTGGAAATCTTTATAAACTATTTTGTATACCATGTTTTCATACAACCGTGTTTAAAATTTCGTGAAATCATACCCTGTGCCATGAGAAAACAACGCTGATATGAGAATTATATAGTAAATGGATTGCATGTGCAAAATTGGGTAAAGCTTAAAACCCGCAAAAGAGATTTCGTAATAAAATATTGTTATATATATGCCATGCTGTCGTATTGCTAAATAATTGCTCAATCAGGTTTTTAAGAAATGGCCAACTCACCAGATCACCAAGAAGAAGAAATCCAAGCCCAAGACCCAGAAATGAATCCAGATCCCACCATGATGAGCAGACTTGCTCAGCTTTTACAACAACCCGTAGCCCTTAAAGTTGGAAATTCAAACACTTTCAATCTATTCATCCCCCGGAGTTCTTAGGTTTGTCAGACCCGATAAAAGCTCAGTCATGGTTAAGAGAAATGGAGAAAGCGTTTGAGTTAGCGGAATTTAAGGATGAGAAGAAAGCTCCGTATGCGAGTTATTACCTTAAAGATGAAGCGAGTTTTTGGTGGGAATCTTTTAAGGCGTTGCTAGAAGGAAAGGACTTATCGTGGGAGAAGTTTACTGAAATATTTCTGGAGAAGTATTTGCCAAGTTATATGCAAGATCAGTTGGAGATGAAGTTTTTGGACCTTAGGCAAGAAGATATGTCGATAGCGGAATATGAAGTGAAATTTTCAGAGTTGTCTAGATTTATATCGGAGTATGTGAATACGGAGACGAAGAAGGCCAAAAGGTTCCAACAGGGACTTAGGCCATGGATTAGAAGTCAAGTGGCGTTGTTAGAGATCAAGAATTATGCCGCCTTGGTGCAGAAGGCAATGATAGTGGAAGGAGAGTGTGAAGCTGCAAAAAGAGAAAATGAAGGTAGGAAAAGGAAGTTTGAGAGCTCGGAGCAAGAGCAAGGAAGTTCAAAGTTCAGAGGAAAGTTTGGAAAGAATGGTGGAGGTCAGAACCAAAAGTTTCAAAAGTTTAAACCCGGTAACGGAGCCCAGAAGAACCGTTTCCAGAAAGTAGGACAACTGGGAAAGCATAGTAGACCTCAGATTCAAGAATGCAAAGTTTATGGGAGAAGACACCCAGAAAGGTGTAACAAGTTGGATGTGACATGTTTCAAGTGTAACCAGAAAGGGCATTACTCATCAGAGTGCCCAAATGGAGCAAAGAAGCCTGACTTAGCTTGTTTCAAATATGGAAAGGTGGGCTATATGGTCAGAAACTGCAAGGAGCCTGTTCAAAAGGCCAATGTTCTTAGAATTGCTGAACCGCCACCTCTCCCAGCACCAACAGCTCAACCCAGAGCTAGAACCTTCAATATGACAATGAAAGATGATGTACAAGATGTGGATGTGGTGGCAGGTATGCTCGTTATAAACTCAGTAGAAGTAAAAATATTGATGGATTCTGGAGCAACTAGATCTTTTATTTTTGAAAGTATTCTTGATAGACTTAATTGTGTTGCATACCCTATGGAGCCTAAATTAATTATAGAGGTAGCAAATCAAGAGAAAGTCATTGTTGATAAGGTTTGTCCCGATTGTGTTGTGGTTATAGAAGGTCGGCACTTTTCTGCTGACTTAATTTATTTTAAGTTAGGAGAATTCGATGTTATATTAGGAATGGATTGGTTATCAAACCATGAGGCGCAAATAGAGTGTAAAAGTAAGAAGGTGAAGTTAAAAACCAAGGATGGCGATGAAGTGATATTCAAGGGGAAAAGACAAGAGAAGAAATTTCTAACGGCTATTGAGACGAGGAAATTGATACGTCAAGGATGTGAAGCTTATTTGGATCATGTCAAAGATATAGAGGAAGAATCCGTAAGGATTAAAGATATTCCGGTAGTAAGAGATTTTCCTGATGTATTTCCAAATGAATTACCTGAACTACCTCCAGATAGAGAGATCAAGTTTACGATTGATTTGGCTCCTGGAACGGAACCAGTATCGAAGGCTCCCTATCATATGGCACCAGTCGAGATGAAGGAATTAGCACCGCAATTATAAGAATTGTTGGATAAAGGAGTAATATGCCCAAGTGTATCCCCGTGGGGTGCACCAGTGTTATTTGTAAAGAAGAAAGATGGAAGCATGAGGTTGTGCATTGATTATCGCGAATCGAATAAGTTGACGATTAAGGATAAGTACCCTCTACCGTGAATCGATGACTTGTTTGATCAGTTAAAAGGAGCTACGTGTTTCTCCAAGATTGATTTAAGATTTGGGTATCATCAACTAAAGATTAAAGTGGAGGATATACCCAAGACGGCGTTTCGAACGAGATATGGACACTACGAGTTTTTGGTAATGGCATTTGGTTTGACGAACGCACCAACCGCATTTATGGATCTTATGAACAGAGTGTTCAAGCAATATCTGGATAAGTTTGTTATAGTATTTATCGATGATATATTGATCTATTCCAAGATGAAAGAAGAGCATAAGGAGCATTTGAGGATTTCCTTGGAAATTTTGAGAAAAGAGAAGTTGTACGCCAAGTTTTCGAAGTGTGAGTTTTGGATAAAGGAAGTGCAATTTCTTGGTCATGTAGTTAATAAAGATGGAATCAAAGTAGATCCAGCCAAGATAGAAGCTGTGATGAATTAGGAAAGACCCGGGACTCCTACGGAGGTCAGAAGTTTTTTGGGATTAGCCGGATACTATAGAAGGTTTGTGCAAGATTTCTCTAAGATTGTTGTTCCACTGACTAAATTGACAAGGAAGAACGAGAAATTTATGTGGACGGACAAATGCAAGGAAAGCTTTCAAGAATTGAAGAAAAGATTGGTAACCGCCCCAGTGTTGATGTTACCAAATGAGAAAGGAGAATTTGTGATTTTCAGCGATGCTTCATATAAAGGACTTGGATGTGTGTTAATGCAACACGGGAAGGTAATAGCGTATGTGTCAAGGCAACTAAAACTGCATGAACAGAAGTATCCCATGCATGATTTGGAATTGGTAGCAATTGTGTTTTCCCTTAAGATTTGGAGGCATTATTTGTACGGGAAAAATGCGAGATCTATACATATCATAAGAGTTTAAAGTATATTTTCACTCAGAAGGAGTTAAATATGAGACAAAGACGATGATTTAGATTTATCAAAGATTACGACTGTGCAATAAATTATCATCCTGGAAAGGCGAATGTGGTAGCAAACGCTTTAAGTCGCAAGGAAAGATTGAATATGTTAACTTCATCGGAAGAATTGATCAAGGACTTTGAAAAGATGGAAATAGAGGTGCAGACTCCAGAATTTGGAGGAGAAGCAATGTATGCGATGTCATATCAACCTGAAATTTTGGAAAAGATCCGATGTTGTCAAGAACAAGTAATGAATCGCGAAAAGGATAAGTTGTCAGGAGAAGAAATCAAAGCTCAAAAGGATGAAAGAGGAATATATCGTGTTAACTCACATATTTGGATACCTAACGTTGTGGAGCTAAGGCACGAGATTTTGCATGAAGTGCATAACTCCAGATTTTCTATCCACCCTGGAAGTGTGAAAATGTACAAAGATTTAAAAGAGAGTTATTGGTGGCCAAACATGAAAAAGGAAATCGTGGAATGGATAAGCAAGCGTTATACGTGTCAAAGAGTAAAAGCGGAACATCAGAGACCAAGTGGATTGATTCAACCACTGGACATACCAGAATGGAAATGGGAACATACCGCGATGGATTTCGTGGTAGGATTACCAAAGACCAAGTCTAATCATGATGCAATTTGGGTAGTAATCGATCGATTGACGAAATCAGCGCATTTCTTGCTGATAAACGAAAGTTTTTCGTTATAAAAGTTGGTCAAATTGTATTTGAACGAGATTGTGATGCGTCACGGAGTTCTAGTATCTATCATGTCTGATAGAGACCCGAGGTTTAACTCAAGATTTTGGCAACAATTTCATGATCATTTGGGAACTAAGCTGAAAATGAGTACGGCATATCATCTGTAGACTGACGGACAAAGTGAAAGGACAATTCAAACGATCGAGGATATGTTACGAATCTGTGCAATAGATTTCAAAGGAAATTGGGATGATCATTTGCCATTTATTGAGTTTTCCTACAATAACAGTTATCACGCAAGTATTGGCATGCCGCCTTATGAAGCATTGTACTGAAGAAAGTGTAGATCCCCTACATATTGGGACGAAGTTGGTGAGCGCAAATTAATTGGCCCAGAGCTAGTTCAACAAACGAAAGAAAAGGTAGAAATAATTTGAAAAAGATTAATTGTTGCTCAAGATTGACAAACGAAGTATGCCAATCAAGAACGAAAAGATGTGCAATTCGAACCTGGAGACAAAGTTTTGTTAAAGATATCTCCTTATAAAGGTTTAACCAGATTTGGAAAGAAAGGGAAGTTGTGTTCTAGGCATATTGGACCATTGGAAATACTACGACAAGTTGGAAAGGTGGCTTATGAATTAACGCTACCTTCGCAAATGCAACATCTTCATAATGTATTTCATGTATCTCTTCTAAAGAAGTATAATGTTGATACGAGCCATGTGATCGAATTAGAACTAGCGGAAATTCAACCAGATTTGTCTTATGTGGAACAACCACTTCGAATCCTAGATCGGAAAGAAAGGACACTTAGAAATAAAGGTGTGCCTCTAGTTAGAGTGTTGTGGAGAAATCCATTAATGGAAGAGTCAACTTGGGAATTAGAAATTGAAATGCAAGAAATGTATCCCCATCTATTTGCTTAGACTAGATTCTGAGGACAGAATCCTTTTAAGGGGGGTAGATTGTAACGACTGAGAATTTCGCGAGGTAATTAAGTAAATAAAGTATGATTTATGTGGTGTGATTATAAATTATGTGACTAAGTGATAGTTAATTGTATTTATTGTATAATAGTATCTGGGAGCGTAGATAGATGCGTTCTAATTTAAAGAGTCAGCTTAGGGGTTAAGCTGTGTCGTCGGGCCGTCAGGTAGAAAAGAACCCATCTTAAAAAGGGATTAAAGTGTTTAAATGTGAAATATGTGTTGTTATATGGAAACGAATGTTTAAGTGAGAATTATTTCCTAGTGATGTGTCGGTTAGTAAAGATAATTGATTGTGAAGCGTAAATGAAACGCTGAGCATTGGGCCGTCAGGCAGAACATGACCCGATACGCGAAAAGAGGAATAATAATAAAAAGGGTAAATTGTAGGGTCAATTATGAGTTGTCATGTGTGGATATATATTTGCTTGCTTTCCTGTATGCATGATTACGTGATCTATTAATTTTAAATGGATATAAGGGATATTTTCGGATTAAAATAAGGTTAATTGAACCTTTATACATTTTTTATAAAATTATTCGAGAATGGTCAAGGCATGAAATCTGTTTTGTTATCTTCAAAATAGTCCTAGAGACTTTTTAAAAATGATAGACGGATTTATCTCGTGATCGTTGCATTTTAAAATGATTTTAAAGAGTTAAAATGTTATTTTCAGCATAATCTTATAAAATCCGTATTTAATCAACCGTTCGCTCAAAAATTATTCTGAAAATATGGTTGGAAAGCTAATTTCGAGATCTATGCTCTAAAATTTTTATTCGCTCCATTCTCATATTTTCTTAGAGATCTATGCTATAAAAATTTTATTCTCATCCATTCTCATCTGAAAATATGGTTGGAAAGCTAATTGTATGCGAGTGTGTGTGTGTGTTTGGGTTCGGTTTTGCCGAGTTCTTGTTTTATAGAATCAAGATGATGTGATTTTGTGATGATTATGTCTTTCATGTGTTTGTTGCTGTGATTTTTAGAAGAAAATCGAGGGTTTTGTGGTAGGACACCCTCAAATGAGGGCACCACCGTGAAGCCACCGCCACCGGTGATGAACTCCGGTGAACCGGTGGTGAGTGATGATGTGATTACTGAGCTCTATTAATGATGAAACTTATTTTCGGTAGTTGCATGTGTAGTTTCTTTAAAAACCCGAATGGGTCCTTGATTTTGAGAAAATAAATTTGATTGTTTGATGGAAATGACTCGTTAATGTATATTCTTAGAAGTAATTGAGAAATTTGACTAGTTGATGATTTGAAGAATCGAAATAGAAGTTGCATGTGTAGTTTTGCTTGAAAACTGAGTGGTTCTTGTTTATTAAGTTGATTTTTATGATGTAAAAGATTTGTTGATGATTGATTGTAGAGATTCTTGAATAAGTAGATTGAGTTGTGGTTTAAGAATTCCAAATGATGCATGCATGTCTTGATTTTTGGAAATTTCGGGTGTTATTGCTTGACCTTAAGGGATTAAAGTTGATTTATGTGTTTAAATGGACTATAGATATGAATTCGATTTGGTTCTAGTAAGTGCATATCAAGTTAGAGTCTTGCATGTAAACGTTTAGGCTAAAAGATGAGTTAAACGAATAAGTGGTGACTTGATCTCAAGTTTTATACAACTTTAATACTTGCATGATAACGTTTGATTCTTGTGATGTGTTTTGTGGTTATAGCTGATTCGAAGTCTATATGGTTAAAGTATACGAGTTATGGTATAGGCATGTTGTATAATTTTAATTGAGTATATAAATACTCTTAGGATATTGCGATTAAGGGAAATGTTAAGCGTTCTGGGAACGTCAAGTGGGAATCTAATTAAGGTTTTGGTTTTTGTATTGTAGATTCGGAGTGTGAGGGCATTCAGGCAAGGAAAGGGAAAGGTATACTAGGTGGCAGTAGTTCAACCTTTGTGAAGTAACTCTACTTGTGTAAATGGTTATAAAGAGGATATTGTTCATGTCATGTAGAGTATTGAACTTTATAGTAATGTACCCCTGTTATTGATTCTTGAGATACCCTATCATTGATCTTGTGAACTTGTTATTGACAAGATTATTGTTCAAACCCTTTGGTAACCTTTTCTTGTCCTGATTACTTGCTAATACCATGAATTGTTGTAAACCCTATAAGAACCATTATGAACCCTTTATGTAATGATTATTTACTCCTTTGTTTACCTTATACCCTATTGATCCTTGAAACGGTTTTGATTCCCTAACTTGAATACCTTGTTATCATTTGATCAAGATCCTTAAAATTGACTTTGCTTATCCTTGATTCATTTCCTTATCTTTGAATTCTTGAAATTTGAACTTAAGAGAGTTTCCACTTAAAAGAGTCTGAATGATTTCATATTCTTGGTAATGATAAAATGAATTTAGTAAAACCTTTCTTTTCCAACACAAGGTTTTCCAAACGAGTTCCTGATGGATTGGATTGAGACATAAGAGACTAGTGGGACTAGTCCAGTCATGTAAGAGGCTAGCGGGGCTAGTCCAGTTTAAGGATGAAATTATGCCATTGGTACCTTAAAGACCGGATGGAGGTCGGTACGGGCTGATCACCCGTATTATTATGAATTGAAAGTTACAGAAGTCCAATCAAGGGTTCCATAACTTTTTAAAAAGGAATTGAAATTTCCTATTCAGTAATTGATTCTTTGAAAATAAAAAGGCTTATATTGTTTTGAAGAGAGTTGATTGTGATATTGTGAAGCTTACAACTTGTGAACCCTGATTTTTGATTCTGTTGATATTATCAATTATATAGTTGATTCCCAATGATGAAAAGATTATCGCTTTCCATTTGAAAGATCATTTGTGATCCTATTAATGATTTGTGATGAATGTCGGCTTTCGCCCTATCTTGAGCCTTGTTCCTTGAAAGCTGAAAGCTTTTCTTCGTAACCCTTTCATAGCCCAAAAGATAGAAATCTGCCACCTAGAAATGATAAAATAGAATGCCCTGAGTTCAGAAATGGTATATTGTGGATTTTGTATCGTAGAACTGTTTTATAGTTAGTTGCTGAGTTTTATACTCATATGTTTTGTTTTAATCTAACCATGGCAGTTAAACAATAAGATGGCCAGGCTTAGGCACACTGCTCGTAAGAGCGTACCTGGTGGTCCCTACCGTGTTGAGGGCTTCCGGTTGCCAGAGCAGGTAGTACAAGTTTTGAGTGAGCAAGCGCTTAGCTAAAAGGTTGTTAAGAGACAATGGGTTATCTGTCGATTCCAAGTCGGGATCGACTATGTAAACTTGGTTTTATTTTGGGTTGTAAATTATATTCTATAGTTTGTAGTTGTAATCTTGTCTTATATTTTATCCTGTTTGATCCTGTTAGTAGCTAATTGGGGTTTATGCTTATTTAATTCATAGATTAAAGGTGTGTGGGTTCTCATTTTCTAACCCCGAGATTGAGGGCGTAACACGTGGGATTCCATATCGGCATATCACATTCTCCCAGAAGAATTGGGCAATTTGCTTGGTGGTTATCTTGGATAGTGCCTTAGCCTCAATCCACTTTGTAAAGTAGTCTATTGCTACCACAATGAACTTCCTCTATCCCGATGCTAGAGGAAATGGTCCAAGTATTTCCATTCCCCACATTGTAAAAGGGATGGGTGTGTTGATCGATATGAGCCTCTCTGGGGTATGTCGTACTATTGGAGCGTGCCTTTGGCACCTGTCACATTTTTTCACATAAGCCTTTACTTCGGCTAGCATAGTTGGCCAGTAGAACCCTAACCGAGTTATCTTGTGAGCGAGGGCCCTGCCCCCCAAGTGCTGTCCACAAATCCCTTCATGGGCTTCTTTAAGTACCTCCTCTACTTCAAGAGGTCTTAAGCATTTTAAGTACGGAATAACAAAGGACCTTTTGTAAATAAGGCCTTCAATTAATGAGTATCTCAATGCTCTAACCGACAGCTTACATGCCTCCTGGGCATCTTCGGGGAGCCACCCAATTTCTAAGTGAGTTTTGATTGGGTCTATCCAACAGCTTCCCCACCAACTGGTGCTATCAGATTTATGACATGAATAGTAGGGGTCTTCAAGACCTGGAAGTAAATACTTCTTGGATAGTTCTCGATTTCAGATGAGGCGAACTGAGATAAGGCATCTACCATAGTGTTCTCCTCTCTCGGAATATGTTCTGCGTACCATTCATTGAACTGAGTCAGTATTCCCTTTACGACTCTCAGGTACTTGTCCATAGTATCATCCTTGGCCTCAAACTCCCCATTAACTTGAGCAACTACAAGTCTTGAGTCTCCACAGACCTTCAGGTTTTTGGCCCTCGGGGCTCTAGCCAAGCCTAAGCTAGCTATCAATATTTCATATTCTGCTTCATTGTTTGTAGTTGGAAAATCCAACTTTAAAGCATACTCAATCATAAACCCATCAGGGCTTTGCAATACTAGGCATGCGCCACTAGATTTTGTTTTGAACGCTCCATCAAAATGGAGAACCCAGTATTCTATCAGAGTTGTTTCTTCATCCTTCTCTCCTTCTTCAGGGGTTACTATCTCTTGCCCCCCGACTTCTTGGTCATTAATAGTACATTCTGTTGGGAACCACAGACTTAGGGTGTTACTACGTTTTATGATAAAGATTACGAAAAGAGGATTACCTTGTTAATGGTTGATTCCACGCTCTTCTATTGTATTCCCAAATTCCCTTGAGCGAAGTGTGGCCTCCGTCTTCTCAAGTTATCCTCTCTTCTTGCTCCTTGGTGGCTACAATATGTTTTCACACAATCCCAAGCAAGAAGAGAATTAGAATATATATAGGCTACAATAGGGACCATGGATAATTAGGTTGGGCCTTCTAATTACATCTTGAGCCTAGCCCAATGTAATTAAATATTAATTCAATCCACTAAAGAATTAATATTTGCACTACCTTTCCTAATACCGTAATTTAATTAATTTGGTTCCAATATTATTTGCTTATTAAATTCCCCATGTTTAAAATATCATATGTCCATTAATTAAATAAATTACTGATAATTTATTTAATTAATATCTTTTATCCTTGATCATCCACTCAACCTTTATTTAATTATGCCAGAATAAATTCCACCTGCAGGGTTTCACATAATTAAATCTTTTTGAGCTTTCAAGGGGACATCATTAACCCGAATATTATCAGGACATGGATTCCTTCAATAAATAATATCCACCATGTATATAATTCCATCACCCAAAATATAATGGTATAATTCAAAAGAATTATTTCATATATAAATCAAAGCATGTAAATAATATACAAGTGTCAATTACTATTTCCGGATTAAGAACCTAAGCATTAATAATAACATAGAATCTTAGTTCTCCTTCTTAATCAGTATTAAGGGAACAATTCTAAATTTGATCCTGTTCAATATACATAAAGTATACTAGTATTATTTATTAGTCAATATAAACTAATCTAAATAATACTACAGCCATACCAGTGGATTGTTCAACACCACCTGTGCTGTGAACCTTATTATATTATATAACTGTATTTAACAATCTAATATTCTGTATCCCATTTGATACTAGATTGTTCACAATATATAATATTAGACAACATGTAAACATTCAAATGATTCTCAAATAAACTGGCCAAAAATAAATGTACATACTTCAAATAAATATTTTCAGTATACACTAACACATTCGACCACGAAGTCTGCTAAGGCCTGAGCCTTGATGGTCGTTCGAGGCTTATACTTGATATCAAATTCTCCTAACTCAATTGCTCATTTGATGAGCCTTTCACTGGCCTTCGGGCTATGAATAATGTTCCTCAAGGGTTGGTCCGTCGGGACTTCAATCTTGTGATCCTAGAAGTATGGTCTCAACTTCCTCGAGGTTGTGATGAGAGCAAGCGCGAACTTCTTCATGGTGGAGTAATTCAACTTTGCTCCATGGAGAACCTTTCTTACATAGTATACAGGCTTTTGGAGCTTCTGATCTTCCTTCACGAGGACCGCACTCAAGGCTTGTTCAGACATCATGAGGTACAAATAGAGAGTGTCCTCCGGACTTGTTTTAGACAACAACGTGGCTTCAGTCATATACTTCTTCAGTTGTTTAAAGGCCTCTTGGCTCACAGCTGTCCATTCAAAATCCTTCACCTTCTTAAGGGTTTTGAAAAAGAGCAGGCATTTGTCTCCAGACTTGGAGATGAACCTCCTTAGAGCTGCAATTCTTCATGTCAGCTTCTGAACATCCTTGATGGAGCGTGGTGGCTCCATGTCTAGGATGGCTTTGATCTTGTTGGGGTTGGCCTCTATCCCCCTCTTAGAGACTATATGACCCAAAAAATTTCCAGACCCAACGCCAAAAGCACACTTGGTTGGGTTTAACATCATCTTGTGGTGTCTCAACACTTCAAATGCCTCTCTAAGGTGGCTAATATGATCGACCTTGCTTAGACTTTTGACTAACATGTCATCAACATAGACCTCCATGGTCTTCCCAATTAGATGGGCAAATATCTTGTTTACCAGTCTTTGGTAAGTAGCTCCTGCATTCTTAAGTCCAAAAGCCATAACAAGATAACAAAATACATCAAAGTCAGTTATAAAAGATACCTTCGGGGTGTCATCCTTATGCATTCTAATCTGATTGTAACCATTGAAGCCATCCATAAAGCTTAGCATCTCGTTTCCAGCAGCGGCATCTATCAGGGTATCAATTATTGGTAGGGGTAGCAGTCATTGGGACAAGCAACATTCAAGTCAGTGAAGTCAATGCACATCCTCCACTTTCCATTGGCCTTCTTAACCATTACGGGGTTGGCCAACCATTCAGGGAATTACACTTCCTCAATAAATCCAGCTTCTAAAAGCTTCTCGACCTCCTGCTTAATGGCTTTCAGCCTATCAGGGGCATAAGTTCTCTTCTTTTGCTTTACAGTCTTTCGAGTTGGATCAATGTTCAACCTATGAGTTATAAGGTTTGGGTCAATCCCAGGCATATCAGCTGATGTCCAAGCAAATACATCATTGTTTTCTTGGAGGAAAGTTATCATTCGGCCCTTCAAGGGCTTGTCCAGAGATGCCCCAATATACGTGACCTTCTCCGGGTCTAAGGGATCTAAGGGAATTGGGACCAAATCCTTGGCTGGCTTCCCTCGTAGTTCGTCATTCTCTCGGACATCCATGTCTTCTATGGGGAGGACCTGCCCCCCAGTTCCATCGGGCCTAAGTGTTACAACATAGCAACTGCGGGCCATTTTCCGATCTCCTCTCACTTCTCCAACACCATTCCTAGTTAGGAACTTTAGTACCATGTGGTAGGTTGAGGGAACAGCCTTTAAAGCACGGATCCCTGTTCTACCCATGATAGCATTGTAGATAGAGGCCGCCTTGACAACCTGGAAGTTCAACATCTGTGTGGCCTCCCTGGGCTTCTCCCCGATAGTTATGGGAAGTTGTATTGCTCCTTCAACTTTGTATTCCACATGGTTAAACCCGTAGATGGGTGCGTCGGATGAAGTTAGATGAGAATCATTGTAGCTCATCCTTATGAATGTGTCATGGAACAGAATGTCCATGGAAGCTCCATTGTCCACTAGGACCCTCATAATAGGACAATTTCCAATTATCAGAGTGATAATCAGAGGATCATCCTGAGAAAATTTCAAACCTTCAAGGTCTGGGTCACCAAATTTAATCATCATCTCTGACTTAGAACGCTTAGATGGCTCTCCAACTATGCTCATTACTTCTCTTGCATAAGCTTTTTGGGAGTTCCTTGTTGTACCAGCTGTTGTAGGTCCTCCTGGGATCATATTTGATTACTGGCCCTCGGGGATGTGGGTGGCGATCTCTGTCGTTACCCCTCCGATCGTCATCTCTTCGATCATTATCTCTCTTTTGAAATCCGGCCTCTTCACCCTTGGTGAAGCGTCCAAACTTTCCCCTTCGGATCAGATACTTAATCTCATCCTTGAGTTGCCTACAATCGTCACTATCATGACCGACATCTTTGTGAAACCTGCAGTACCGACTCTTGTCTCTTTTCTCGGGGTCTCCCCTTAGTGGCTTCGGCCATTTGAAGTCCTTATCCTTTTCAATTTCCATAAGGATTTGGCTCCTTGGGGCTTTCAACCTCGCATACTCAGCAAACCTTGGCTGCTGATTCTTCTTAGAAGAGGAGGAGTCAGAGCTTTTACTAATTCATGGATACTTGTCCTTAGCGTCGTACTCCTAATCCATCTTCCTCTTCTTGTTTCCAGAAGGTTCATGGTTCACAGTTGTCTTCTTCATACTCTCCTCCACCTTGATATACTTTCTGGCTCCATCCTCGAACTACAGCATACTTTCGGGAGGGCGCTTAGCCGGGGACATCTTAAAGAACTCATCTCTAGTCCCTTTCTATAGAGCTATCATCGCTACCTTATCATCAAGATCAGGGACCTTCAAAGCCTCCTTCGTAAATCGATTCAGATACTCTCTCAGGGACTCATTTGCCCCTTGGATTATGCCCATGAGAGAAGTTGAACTCTTCTCGTGCACCATGCCACTTATGAATTGCTTGATAAAAGCTTGGCTCAAGTCCTTAAAGGATCCAATAGAATTTGGGGGCAGACGACTATACCACCTTTGAGCCATACCCGATAGGGTTTGAGGGAAGGCCCGACACTTAATAGCGTCGTTCATGGGCTGTAGCAACGGGGCATTGGGGAATGTCCTAACATGATTAGTAGGGTCGCCAGTACCATTGTATGCTTTGATGGTGGGCATCTTGAACTTCCTTGAGATGTGAGCATTCATTATCTCATCAGTAAATGGTGGGTTTGGATCATCAAGATCTCCTAGGGGCATAAGATCACTTGGATCGGCCCTTGGGGGAACTTCCCTTCTTGGTATTGGACCATCCAGGTCTATGATTGGGGGAGGATCTCTCTGTCTTGGCGCAAGCGGGAGTCTTGAAGTCATTTGTGTCTCCAGATCACGCTTCAGCCTTTGAATCTCAGCTTCATGAGCCCTGATCCTCCCTTAAACATCTTGGGGATTCGTCCATCGAGTGCTCCTGGAGCGTTGTTCAGTATCAGCCATCGGCTCTTTGCCAGCACGCCTCCTTCTTGGAGCGACATCATCGTTCGATGATTCAGAGTCTCTTTCAGTATAAGGTCCAGAGAATTCTTGATCCTCCGGAATAGGAGCCAAGCCACGTATGTACTGGGGCATCTGTCCTTGTGCTTCACTCATATTAGAGTGTCCACTGTGACGGCCTCAACCCAGGGGTCAGGGGCTGACGTCACCAAAAGTTCTTTAAGTCTTGATACATTTTGGTACTTCCCGGAGTTATAAAAACATAGATTTTAAAATTTTTAAAACACTTTTCAAAACGCGATTTATACACGCCTTTAACCAATAGACGAAACAAAGCGCAGGTGAAATTAATCCCGAAAATTACCAAAATAATTTTAAAATTCTTAGAATATTATGACCTTAGTAAAATATGAGTTTCATAATTTTTGAAGAATCCTGGAATTAAATATGGATTTTACAAATAATACAATCTGAAAATCATAAAAAGATAAATAATTAAAAAATATTGATTTGTAAATTTCATAAAATCCTAAAAATAATTACTGAAATTATAAAATCATAAAACAATTTTAAAGACAATCCAAATATTTTTGAAAATAAGTTTGTCATAAAACACTTCTAAAAGCGAAACAAAATGATATGGTGCAACAAATAATCATTCAAACAATTCACGCAACCCAATAATCACATATAAATAATAATAAGTAAAACACAGAGACCAAAACCAATATAAAATTCTTTATTTAATTAATTACGCAATAATTACACATTTAAATATTACAAAAATAAACAAGGCGTTATATCCTTCCCCCCTCAAAAAGATTTTGTCCCCAAAATCTTAACTAATTAAACAAGTGAGGATATTTGTCAAGCATATCTGACTCTAACTCCCAGGTAGACTCTTCTACCCTAGGGTTTCTCCAAAGTACTTTAACTATAGGGATAGATTTATTCCTAAGTACACGCTCCTTACATTCTAATATCTGGATTGGCCGCTCTACATAGGACAAATCTGATTGAAGCTCGATCGGTTCATACTCAATTACTTGATTCGAATCAGGAATATATGGCTTCAACATGGATATATGGAACACATTATGAATATGTTGTAACTGCGGTGGTAGCGCTATCTCGTATGCAACCTTTCCTATTCGCTTCAAAACTTCGAATGGCCCTATATACCTCGGATTCAGCTTACGTTTCTGACCAAATTGAACCAACCCTTTCCAGGGTGATACTTTCAACAATACTAATGATCCTATTTCAAAGTTTATATCTTTCCGATGTAAATCTGCGTTCTTTCTCTGTCTGTCTTGAGCGGCTTCCAATCTTTTCCGAATTAATACCACTGCATCTCTAGTTTGATGTACTAACTCAGGTCCTAGCATATTTTTTTCCCCTACTTTGTCCCAATACAGAGGTGATCTGCACTTTCGACCATATAAGGCTTCGTAGGGTGGCATTCCAATGCTGGCATCGTAGCTGTTGTTATAAGAAAACTCAATCAGTGGTAGATGATCATCCCAATTTCCTTTGAAATCCGAAGCGCAAACACTTAACATATCTTCGATCGTCTGAATCGTCCTCTCACTTTGGCCATCAGTCTGAGGATGATAAGAAGTGCTCATATTTAACTTAGTTCCTAAACACTCTTGAAATTTAGTCCAAAACCTTGAGTTAAATCTTGGGTCTCGATCTAATACGATGGACACGGGAACTCTATGATTCGTTACTATTTCATCCAAATACATTTTAACCAACTTTTCCAAAGAATATCTCTCGTTAATCAGGAGGAAATGCGTTAACTTAGTCAATCTGTTGATAATTACCCAAATAGCGTCATGATTCGACCTTGTCTTTAGCAATTCCACCACGAAATCCATAGCAATCTCTTCCCATTTCCAGTGTGGAATCTCCAAAGGCTACAATAATCCACTAGGCTTTTGATGCTCTGCATTTATCGTCTGACACACGTGACATTTACTGACCCAATCGGTAGGCTCCTTCTTCATGCCTGGCCACCAAAAGTTCTTCTTTAAGTCTTGATATATTTTGGTACTTCCCGGATGAATAGAGAACCTAGAATTATGAGCTTCCCACAAAACCTCATTCTTCAATTCACTTACATTGGGAATCCATATCCTTGAGGAAAATATGAATATACCATTGCTATCCTTTTGAGTACACACTTCTTCTCCCGTCAACTCATCCAATCCTTTGTTCATAACTTTCTCTTGACACTTCTTTATTCTTTCCATTAGTTCTGGCTGAAAAGTGATTTCATATAAACGCTCTTTATTACCTTCTGGCACTCGAACTTCAATTTCCAGCTTTTCTAATTCCCTTACGAGCTCTTCAGAATCCTTGATCTTATTTAATCTTTCCTTCCTGCTTAAGGCATCTGCTACCACGTTAGCTTTTCCCGGATGATAGTTGATACAACAATCATAATCCTTGATTAGCTCCAACCATCTTCGCTGTCTCATGTTCAAATCCTTCTGGGTGAATATATACTTTAAGCTTTTATGATCTGTATAGATGTCGCATTTTTCTCCGTATAAATAATGCCTCCACAACTTCAATACGAATACTATCGCCGCCAACTCCAAGTCATGCACTGGATACTTCTGCTCATGGGGTTTTAACTGTCTGGACACATACGCAATAACCTTATCATGTTGCATTAACACACAGCCTAATCCCTTCATAGATGCGTCACCGTAGATCACGAAATTCCTTGTCTCATCTGGTAATGCTAACACTGGTGCTGTCATTAATCTCTTTTTCAGCTCTTGGAAACTTTCCTCACATTTCTCAGTCCAAAAAAATCTTTCATTTTTCCTGGTCAGCTTAGTCAATGGGGTTGCAATCTTGGCAAAGTCCTTCACAAAACTTCGGTAATAACCTGCTAGTCCGAGAAAACTTCTAACCTCCGTCGGAGTCTTCGACTGTTCCTATCTAGATATAGCTTCAACCTTCACAGGATCCACCTTAATACCATCCTTACCCACTATATGACCCAAAAACTGAACTTCCTCTAACCAAAATTCTCATTTCAAAAACTTAGCTTATAATTGTTTTTCCCTCAGCCTTTGCATAGCAATCCGTAGGTGTTCGGCGTGGTCGTCCTTGGTCTTTGAATAGATGATGATGTCATTAATAAATACAATAACAAATTTATCCAGATACTCCTTATACACCCGGTTCATTAAATCCATAAAAGCTGCTGGTGCATTAGTTAATCCAAATGACATCACTAAAAACTCGTAATGGCCATACCTGGTTCGAAATGCAGTTTTTGGTATATCCTCAGGCTTGATCTTCAACTGGTGATAGCCCAATCTTAAATCAATCTTCGAAAAATAACATGCTCCTTTAAGTTGATCAAACAAGTCATCAATCCTGGGTAGGGGGTACTTATTCTTGATGGTTAGCTTGTTCAGTTCCCGATAATCAATACACAATCTCATGCTTTCATCCTTTTTCTTTATAAATAACACCGGTGTGCCCCACGGGGATATACTTGATCTAATTACCCCTTTATTCAAAAGTTCCTGAAGTTGTTTAGCTAGTTCTTTCATTTCCATTGGGGCCATACAATAGGGAGCCTTTGAAACCAGTTCTGCTCCTGGAATCAGGTCGATAGAAAACTCAATCTCACGATCAGGTGGTAATCCTGGTAACTCGTCTGGAAAAACATCTGGAAATTCGTTAACTACTAGGATCTCATCCAAATTGGGTGCCTTCTTTTCGATGTCCATGACATGGGCTAAGTACGCTTCACATCCTTGTCTCAACAGCTTCTTTGCTTTTAGTACCGAAAGAAATTTCTTTTCCTGCTTCTGTCCTTGGTATGCTACCATAACATTATCTTCTGTATACAACAAAACTCTCTTTTTATTACAATCAATATTTGCCTTATGCTGGGACAACTAATCCATTCCTAGAATCACATCAAATTCTCCTAGATTAAAGGGTATTAGGTCCACTGAAAAGAAACGCTCATAGATTTCTAATTGACACCTAGGGAAAAATTGGCTCACTGGAACTTTATCTTGATTGTCCACTTCTATAGTCAAGGGCTCAACTAAATCTTCCAACATCAAATCCATATTACTTACATATTCTTTAAATATAAAAGACTTAGATGCTCCTGAGTCAAACAAAACTTTAACAGACACGGAATTTAGAGAAAGTGTACCTGCAACTACATCTGAATCTTGAGCCTTAGATCTCTTGGTCATCTTGAAGGTTCTAGCTCTTGTTGTGCTGGTTGCCGATCCTTGAGATTCACTACCTCCTACGCTGGCCTGAGTAGCAATCTTGCAGTTTCTGGAAATGTGCCCAACCTTACCACACTTAAAGCAGGTGACTCCTAGGTTCCCTGAGTTACATTCTGACGCATAATGACCCTTTTTATCGTATTTAAATTACTGAACATCCTTCCTGCATTGACCACTATGCTTTCTACCACATGACTTACATTCCACAATTGGCGTGGTTGACTGAACTGGGGCAGAGGCAACTGAGGTGACACCGAAACTTGTCTGAGTAAAGCCTTGCCTCCTAAATCTCTTGTTCCTATTCCGGCCAAACTTTCTTGGGAACTTCTGACTGGACTCTTCTCTATCCGCCTTATCAGCACCACTATCAAACTTTCTCTTCTTATCACTCCTCTCCTTAGAGGCCAACTTCTGATCACTTTTAATCACTAGGGCGGCTTGAACTACAGAGGTATACATCTTAAGCTGCAGGGCCACCACTCCACTACGAACTTCAGGCTTCAGTCCTTGTTCAAATCTTCTAGCTTTCTGAATCTCGGTATTCATATATTCAGGGGTTATTCGGGCCAATTCCGTAAACTTGGCCTCATACTCAGCCATACCTTTCTCTCCTTGCTTCAGTTCCAAAAACTCTACTTCCAATTGACTCTGAAAACAATCTGGAAAATACTTTCCTAGAAATAACTCAGTGAATCTGGCCCAAGAGACAGGGCCCTCTCCTTGCAGGAATTGTTGTTGCTGCTGTTGGAATTGTTCTTGCTGCTGAGCCATCTGATTAGTCTACTGGCGCAACAAATCTAGTAATCCATCCATGGATAGGCCCCCGTCATAGTTCCTGCTGGAGGAATTGGACGGGATATTCTTCTTGGGAGGCATTCTCCTGAAACACAACAAAAAGGTTTTATATGAAAATTGTGCCCCCGGGTAGCAAAATTTTTATGCATCAGGAGAATGTTGTCAAAATTAAATATTCCCTTCCTTGTTTATTTGGGGTCCATCCACAATGCATAACTAAATTTAACAAAACCAACAACAAATACAACAATAACAATAACTGTAATAACAACAATGCAACGAAAATAAAACCAACAATAACACTACAAATCCATCCAACAACTACAATACAACACTCGAAATAAACGGAATACACAACAAAATTGGTTGTCATAGCAGCCTCCGCCTAGTACAAGCTACAGCAACATAATAAACATACATAAGGAAAACACCTACAGAACTCCTGCAACCAACTCTGAGCTCTGTATCTCACTGAAACAACTCTGACATAGCCACTGCCACTCCCACTGATGGATCCTAACTCAAATACCAACCAGTTCACGAGATCTTGATACTGAACAGCTCAAAACTCGGAGCTAATAAAACGGTCAATGGTCCGAGCTCTCTCTACAGCAGCTTGAGTCAAGGATCGCACTCTCTCCTGCACATCGGGCGAAGGAGCAGGGATGCCCTGAAAAGGCCCAACCGGTGGTCAAGCTATGCCGCTAACCCTGGGCTCTGCTCTCTGATCAAAGACTGGTTCACCTCTGAGTGAACATGGTAGGGGATCAGGGAGGATGCACCTGAAAGAACGGATGGAGGAACAGGTGGTCTCGAGGTGGAAGAACTGGGACCACATCCTGGAGGGAAATCCCTAACAGCCGACACTGACCTTCGTACCCAACGAGGATGGGCACCAGGTCCTGACACACCTCCTGATACAACTGGAGGAACGGGTGGGGGAGGCATGGGAGTCTCCTCAGCTATGACATCCAAAGTCCTCTCAGTGTCTCAATCATCTGAATCTGACTGGTTCCCCCGAGATGGAGAACTAGAAATCACTATGGGTCACTGTCAACAATATAAATATACAAGGAAGATACAACAAGGTTAAGACAAGTCTATTAAAATATTAATAGATGCCAGGGTAACGCCGTCAGAACCCTCGACTGACTCTTAGGGTTGCTCCACTAAATGAGTTGCTGACTCACACTTTAGGACACACTTTCTACACCTTTCCGACTCAATCCTTAACCTAAATCAGGGACTTGAACTTGTAGCTCTGATACCAACTGTGACGGCCTCAACCCAGGGGTCAGGGGCTGACGTCACCAAAAGTTCTTCTTTAAGTCTTAATACATTTTGGTACTTCCCAGAGTTATAAAAACATAGATTTTAAAATTTTAACAACACTTTTCAAAACGCGATTTATACCCGCCTTTAACCAATAAACGAAACAAAGCGCGGGTGAAATTAATCCCGAAAATTACCAAAATAATTTTTAAATTCTCAGAATATTATGAACTTAATAAAATATGAGTTTCATGATTTTTGAAGAATCCTGGAATTAAATATGGATTTTATAAATAAATACAATCAGAAAATCATAAAAAGATAAATAATTGACAAAATATTGATTTGTAAATTTCATAAAATCCTAAAAATAATTACTGAAATTATAAAATCATAAAACAATTTTAAAGACGATCCAAATATTTTTGAAAATAAGTTGTCATAAAATCACTTCTAAAAGTGAAACAAAATGATATGGTGCAACAAATAATCATTCAAACAATCCACGCAACCCAACAATCACATATATATAATAATAAGTAAAACACAGAGACCAAAACCAATATAAAATTCTTTATTTAATTAATTATGCAATAATTACACATTTAAATATTACAAATATATACGAGTCGCTATATCCACTCCCTCCAACTTTGGGATATAGAAGCATCCCGTAAGGGGGGTTAGTAGTCACAATTGTCGAGTACTCATATCCAAGGGGTTGAGAGTTCACAGGTGCATGCAGCTGCTGAAGTTGGGGATTCGTCCCTTGAGGAGTTGGGGGATTCGTCCCTTGTGGCTGAGCCTCAGTTGCCCCTACCAGGGTTCCTCCTTGGGTGGAGGCATAAGTTGAGTGTGGTGGTAGTTCCAGCACTGATGCGATTGCTCGTTGTGGAATAAAAACCTGAGTACTTTAGTATTTAATATTAGGGTTGGTGAGCTTCGAGCTTTAATGGCTGCTCTTGCGTTCGGGACTATCGGTCCTTACAATATGCCTACGTATTTCTGTGTTGTAGAGAATCAAGCCAAAAGCGTAGTTTTAGGTTGAGGGGTAGAGCCCTTTATATAGAGGTAAGTCTAGGGTTAGACTTCTGTTGGAAGACTTGGTGGACAAGTCTCCAACTTAGATGGTGATTAGGAGTCCTATTAAGGAATGAGTTCCAGAACCTTCTGTGTAGGACTTTGAGTCCGTTTAGAATATATGTATCTGCTCTTCCAACTGTATTGGGCCTAATCCGTGAACAACTTGTGTTTGTGGACCTTGACGACCTCAACTAGTGGGCCTCGTCTACATGGGTCGTCTTGAGTCTGCTATGAGTTCGGACCAGACAGGTCTATATTGAACTTTTAGACAAGAAGCCCAAGTGTTATTAATGCGACCTTTAATATGTCTTTAGGATGTATTTTCCATCCATATCAGACTAGGTAATGATAAAAAAGGACTTTGGGTATATTAGGAATCGTGTGAGAAATATGAATAATCTAGAAGGGATTTAACCCTCCTAATTTTGGAGAGATATTATTGGTCTCTTGTGTGAGCTAAACTATGAAATGTGTGGCGCCGCGCTCAAATGTAAATTTAAAATTATAGTCTACTCATTGATCAAGAAAACTTTGATTAAACCATGAAGAGGATGACACATAACATTCCTCGAGTTTAATCTATAATATTTGGTTAAAGGGATTATATTACGTTGTGCATTATTCACGAAATGTTTAATCGATCACCGATTTAATTATTATTACTGGGGCAGCAATGATGTATTACTAGATTCCGCTCATTGTTTATAATTTAAATATGAGATATTTAAATTATTGTCAACGTAATAATAACATATAAGGTCACACAAAAAAAGCTTGGATGAATATATTATTCAAATTCGAATTTGAATAATTTGAATTAAATATGCAATTCGAATTATTTATTATTAATTAAGTTGGACTTAATTAATGGGATAAATAAATTTCGAATTTGTATATTATTAAATCTGAAATTCAGTTTTTATTTGATAATTGAGTTAGACTTAATTATTAAATAAATAGAATTTCAGATTTTAATAAATTCTAACTTGAATTAGGGTTGGGACTGTTTTTGTCCTCTCTATATAAACATCCTTAAGGCTAAAATTAGGGTTACGTTTTTTATTAAATAAAAACATAAAACCTTAGCAGCTAAAGGTGAGAGAGAGGGGGAAACAGGTTTGTTCTTGGTGCTAGTACATGCCTCCTCCGTACTGGCTTTCGTGTGGATACCTCTACGACATAGATTGTTAAGGCGGGATACGTAGTATTTAGTTAATGCTAGGATCTCCTTTTGACAACCATAGGTTGAACCACAATATACCTCAAACTCAATAGTTATTTTATTAAAATGTTAACATTGAGCTTCTAGCTTAATTGGTCCATGATACTAATGCTCACACATATGTTATGGGTTCTTGATGTTTTAGTTCTTGCATATACTTTAAAGAGCTCTGATCGCATATAAATATCAATTTGATATTTTTATTCAAAAAAATAATTTTAAGGAGGTTTTCAAAACTCCTGTCAAAAAGTTAAGCGGTAATTATTTAAAAACAGATGAAATAAGATTTATCTTTAATGATTTGGAATTCCAAAATTTGAATTTTGTTCAATAAAAGTAAGTTTTATCATAAATGTTAAATATAAATTTGTGTATTTTCCGGTATAGGCCCGTTACTCTCTAAAAGGAGTGTATTTAACTGGAATTTTAAAGAATTTTTTGAATTTTGAAAATCCTATAATATTTAATTTGGATTCTAAAAAATCTTGTAAAATCTGATGGTATTCAATAGGAATTGAAAAGGTATTTTAAAATTTGGGGTATTCAGTTTAGATTTTAAAAAGTCCATTAAAATCTGGTGGTATTCGAAAGTCCGTGAATTTTTTTTGTATTTTATAAAATTGTAAATTTTGAAGAATTTGCTAGTATATTTTATGTTTTCAGAAATTTTAGTAAAATTCAAGAGACTTTGATGAATTTGTAAAAATCACTACTCAAATCAGAAAAACTTTACGGGATTTATTCAACAACTCCGCTAAAATTCACGTATAATTATAATCAGACAAAATCAACAATAATCATTCACAATCGATAAGTTATTGTAAATCCTATAAAATCTGAATCGAATACCTAAATCTCTTTGAAGATATCAAACTTCTATAGTCATGTAGTACGTTTTTTTTTAATAATAATATACGTTATACTCCCTCCGTCCTAATTTATCTGGCTTGTCTGACTTTTTACGGTCAAACTGACCCAACTTTGACAAAAAACTTTACATAGTGGATTATAGAAAATATTTATAAAAATTATATCATTTGAAAGCATGTTTACTGTACTTTAATATGTATTTTTCAGTTTTTCAAAATAATTAAAGAATAAATTTTTATTTACGGTCAAAATTCAGTCAATTTGACTATCAGTTAAACAATGGGACGGAGTCATTATTAATTACACGATGACAAAGAACGGTTTCAATGTTTAGCATAACTCTTTTAATCGTAGAATATTAAATTTTAGGAGCATCAGTGCGTTACTGTGGATAATCGTAAACTTTATTTTTAATTTATAGATACATTTTTTATTTCAAGATAGATATCTCAGTATATAGCCAGGCAGATATAAGAGACAAAATGCACCAATTCTTCTTCGTTAAGAAAAAAAAAAGTTGGTAATTTAAATTAGTGCTGTATATATTTTAAAGGAAAAACCAAAATTATACTGGATTTAGTATCATATTATACTGTCATTGTCTTTAAATTAAATTTATTATAGCAATATCCAGCTGTATCAAACAAAGTATTTAAAAAAAGTAATCATATTATTTTGTATATTTTTGAAAAACTGTAGGCCGGGTTGGTGTAAGATTCACAGTATTGATTTTTGCTAATTAAGATTTTAGCAAAAAGCCAAATGTTCATTTTAGCAAAGCGTTACAAATTATGAGAATCTGTGTATAAATAGGGGCAGTCCCAAGAGAAACAAAACATTGCACTTGTTCTTGTTGGATTAACAAAAAAAAGTTTGACTGAAGAAGAAATGGCCACTCTCATTGCTCCTGAGAACTTCTCTGCTGTTGCTGATGCTGAAGCTCTTAAGAAGGCCTTTCATGGTACTGTCTCTCTCTCCTCTCTCTCTCTCTCTCTCTCTCTCTCTCCCTCTCTCTCCCCCTCTCCCCCCCTCTCTCTCCCTCTCTCTCACTCTCTCTCTCCCCCCTCCCCTCTCACTCTGTTTAAATCTATCTGCATGCATCTATTTTTTTATGTATCTTCATATATGTTGTACATTTCTTTGGTTGATATGTATGTACTGTGATACATCCCTTAATTGTTTGGTGCATCCATGATATGTTTAGGGCGCACATATTTTTTTTGGTTACCCCTGCATTTTTAAATTCTTGAGCCTATTCATATATTTTTTATGATGAATTTGATGATAAAAACTAAAAAAATGCCATGTTTTTTTAGATCCTTGTTAGAAGTTGCTTGAAAAATGAAAACCCCGCTGTATGAATTCTGATCTAAAATTTGAGTTACCCTTGCAACTTGTAGACCAATTGATTTATTTCTATGATCCAAAGCATGTCTTTGTTTTGTAACAAATTGACACTTTCCACCTATATAGCTATAAATCAAGGTATTTTTAGTTCATTTAAAAAAAATGTTCAGATCGAGTTCTTTTGACATAAATCAAGTGTTTTACTTTCAGATTTTGGACATTACTTGATCTGATATTCATGATTTGAATTATTTAAAATGTTGTCACTCTCAATATATTAATTGTTTATTTCTGATTATGATGAAATTTGTTGAAACGTTTGTAGGTTGGGGAACAAATGAGAAGGCTGTAATAGCAATACTTGGTCACCGAAATGCAGCTCAGAGGAAGTTGATCTGGAAAGCTTATGAAGAAAAATATCAAGAAAATTTTATCAAACGCCTCGAATCTGAGCTCTCCGGACACTTTGAGGTTCGAGGTGTTCATAATACTTAATTGTGTAGTCAGATAAATTGTCTAGCAGATCGATGAACGAAAAGAAAATGTGATTGTGAGATATTAAAATATTTATATTTTGTGACTTTTGTCCATGATCTACGGAGACTTACCACTTTCCTTATAAACGAATAGTGTGTAGTTGTAGAAGAATTGATCTAATAAGTGTTGTGTAGATATAAGAAGTTCATCACTTGAGTTCACTAGTGTAGTACTATTTTATTTATTTATTTTTATGTTTTTGTATGAATACAGAAGGCAATGTACCGTTGGATTTTTGATCCAGCTGATCGAGATGCATTGCTGGTAAATGTAGCAATTAAGAAAGTTCCAGACTATCGCGTGATTGTTGAAATGTCTTGCATTAAGTCTGCTGAAGACTTCTTGATTGTGAAACGGGCTTATCAGATTCGTTACAAGCGTTCCATGGAAGAAGATGTTGCTGCATATACCTCTGGCGATATGCGCAAGGCATGCAGATTACCTCTTTTATTGTTGTTTAGTTGTTTGCTAAAGTTGTTATTCCTTGTGTTTGTGGAGATCAAAAACTATCAAAAAATAATTGAGTTTATAATTATGGCTTCTGGTTTCTTGTTACAGCTTTTGGTTGCATTGGTGGGCGTTCATAGGTACGATGGTGGTGAAATCGATACCAAATTAGCAAAGTCCGAGGCTGATGTTCTTAACAAAGCTATCAAAGAAAAGGTGGTGAATCATGAAGAGATCATAAGAATCATAACTACAAGGAGCAAGGCTCAGCTCATGGCAACTCGAAATCACTACAAAGATGACCATGGCATTTCAATCTCCAAGGTAAAATATTACAAGTCCCTGTACATACATTCCGCAAATTGGCCGTATAGTTTAGTAATGTCCTGCCTTACTTAATTTTGGAGTTTAATGCAATTTTTATTGTGGTATTCAGCAGTTACTCTTGTGGTCTTAAGCAGTTTTTTAATGTAGTTTGAAGAGGAACATAAATAACATTCTTCCCCATGCGAATAAGTAATGTGCTCATACTAACATAACTATGACCAGTAAATAAAATTAAAAAATTATGTTCTGAACTTCATTTTTCCCCCCTGGTTATTCGAGCTTGTCAGAGTTATAAATGACGAGTGACGGCAAATAATTTGATTTTGTGTTATATCAGCATCTTGCCCAACACCCAGCTAATGAGTTCTTATCTGCATTACGTGCTGCCATCAAATGCCTAACTGAGCCGAAAAAATACTATGAGAAGGTATGACTCTTTTCAGTGAACAGAAAATATATAATTTAGCTACATTTCTCTGATGACAATTCCATAACTACATTGCATACTGCAGGTGCTGCGAAATGCTCTGAAGCAAAAGGGGACGGATGAAGATGCACTGACTCGTGTGATAGTTACCAGAGCTGAGGTTGATCTGGAGGAGATAAAAGACCTCTACTACAAGAGGAACAGTGTGACTCTTGAGCATGCAGTTGCAAAGGAGACTTCAGGGGACTACAAGTTATTCCTCCTGACTTTGCTTGGGAAGACTGATTAGATAGTTTTCACTTGATTTCATGAAATCGGGTGAACTTTCCTGGGGAAATTTGCCTTGTTTTTTGTTGACAGTTGTTGTGTTGTTTAAGACTTGGTAGATTCTCTTCTTTTTTTCTGGATTTGAAGTTATTGAGTTTGATTTTGAACTTTGCAATTTGTGCTTTGGTTTTGTTCACATTCTGCTTCTACATTGTTGTTCACTTGTTCTGGTACACTTACATTTTATTAGTAGGTAAAATTATTATTAATCAAATTAATTATGTTAATAAAAAATGCTATTATATGGTATTAATTTTAAATTGCTATTATATGCTATTAATTTAAAATGCTACAAATAAATATAGTTATTTTAATAAAATGCTTCTATATGCTACTAATTAGCAAACAGGAGGTATATTTACTGAGTAGGTAAAATAATTTTTTGTATATTTGTCATCTAGCTATGATATTATATCTTGTATGTAAATGATTTAGGAGAAAATACCTAGCAAAAACTATATTAGGAGAGGGAAAAAAAGGCTCGGGCAGAAATTAAGAATAATTTTTTTTTTATATCCATAAAATTGGCTCATTAATCAAAAAGACTACAGTCAATTGAGGAAATTTAAAAGACCATTGAACCCTTAGCAAGGAGACGAGAGAAAAAGCATAAGGTATCAGCTAAGCTTCCATTAGAATGAGTTATATTCCAGCTCACTAAAAGTCTACAATAATACAATCATGCTCATTACTCTATCAGAATACTCTATAATTCTAGTGACAAATCAAGATTACATACTCTCCAGCTACAAATGGACTAGAACGAAACATAGGGTTCATATTCATTTAACACGATTATTCTAAAAAATCGAACAAGAAGTGCAATGTCACAAAATCAATGGCTGCGCTGAACTTGATTCTTCATTAACACTCACCGGCTGCAAACATGGAGGGCAATAAGCATCTACTGCTTTTCGATAGTTACCCTCCATCAGGCCATTCTGTTCATCAAGTTCATCATTTTTGGCTGCATCCTGAACATAAATAAAACATAATGCATTCACATCCCAACAATTTCTGAAGTTCTTGATAAACTCACGGGTTCAAATTAAAGTAAAAGCAAAGGACTGGTAAATGCTATCATGGTATTATATTCAAATCTATAACCAAAGTGACAGCTACACTTTTCAAGGTTTCAATCATTAAACTGAAAATAGTGTTTCAAATTGTTCAACTTACTTGGACAGAATAATTGTTAAATGAAGGAAGGAAACGCATCTTGCAGTACTCGTTAAAAAGCAAAGTTACTATTAGAAGGGGTATTGTTGCGAACGATGCTGATGGCTTTGCCTTCATCCCAAAGAGACCTATCATAGTAATTTGCATGATAACAAGTGCAATAACAATATAGTGATGGATGTAGGGCCAATATTGACCACATGTCTCGTATGTAGTTTCATACACTTCCTGGATCTGCCAGGGAAAAAATATAATATCGTGGATCAGTCATTGCATTAGTCAGGTACATAAGAAAAGGAGTCATTGCATTAGTCAGGTACATAAGAAAAGGATAATACTAGATAGTAATATTTATGAGTTGGTTTAGACGCTTTATTCAACATGAACAAAGTGGGGAAAACAGACTTGAGTAATTTAGTGAAAAGCTATGCAAGGTAAACAAAGAATTGAAGGTTAACACTCCCATCTACATTATAATAGCCAGAAAACTAACATCACAATGAACAGTCTTATTCAGGAGCATACCCGTGTATGATTAACTTCAAACAGATTGTTAACTAATTAACTAGACTAGTTCAAGATTTTGGAATCCTTACCTGGTGAATAAACACGACATATCCAAGAGCGAAGTAGCCAATTAAGAAAGGGAGCAGCAATGGTGCTACAACTGCATACACCATGCCGATTAGTATAAACAGACAGATGAAAGGGATAATTCTGTAGTAAGGCAGTGAATATAGATAAGGATTTTTATTTTTTCCACGGCCCCATGTATGCAGTTTAATATAGTTCAAGACAAGTAACCCCGGCTGAAGAATTTCCAAAGAAAATCCTGACAATCCACTTGTCAAAATATATGTCATAAAGAAGTCTGCCTGAAAAAACAAAATAAGAATTTTATAATATATTAACTGATTTCTATAGCATTATAAGATATAATTCAAATTTCTTTAGATACTTCAAAATATAAGAAGTAGATTACTTCTAGAAGACAGTGTTATATAGATGAATAGAGGACACAAAATAAATCAGTGCAGGAGAAGTGAATCATTGACTGACAGTGAAAACTGAAAACTAAAAACCAAGGGAACAGAGATTTTTAAACAATAGCAGAAAAGTAATTTAACTACTAAAAGTTGTATCGAAAATTTACATCGAGAATATGTAACTATAAGAATATTTGAACTCTAAAGTTATCATGTAGTATACGTGTAGATATATATACTATAAAAACACAAGAGACAGATCCTGATGACATGTCATACATATGGATATTCGACGAACTGAAGGCACAAGAAAACTAGTACAAGTAACTGGAAGGGATAGAAGTTTGAACATCTTACTTGAGCAGAGACTGCACTTGCGAGATGACTTGGAAAATCCTTGGGCTGGCTAAAAGATTTCCCGATTTGATCCAATAAAGAACCTGATAACAAACTTAGGAAGAATACATTTCCCACTAAAAAGTAGAAGACCATGTTGCAAGCCTTTATATCCTTTCTACTTCTCGATACATATCCTGCTAGTTTAGCCATTCCCATCATTGCAAATGGAACTACGTATATACACCCAGCAAGTATTACACTTGGAAGATAGCCTGTCACTGTAGATTGTAATCCTGGTCTGAGACAAAAAAAACAAAGACATATATATATGCACCAAAACACATATAACAACATTGATAAAATATATAGAACTGGACAAACATATAGTATGAGAACAGAGGACATATCAAGGGATTAGGAAAAAATAAATATTAAACTATGACAAATGTGGTTTCCACTGACAGTTATACAGGGTGATTAAAGTTTGAATATTGTAAAAATAGGGGGAGGTTGGCTTTGACTTGCTAGATCACCTAGTAATAACAACAGAAAGAGTTACCGACTACACAAGATTCCCATACTTCCTGTTTAAGTGATGGAAGCTTTATGTTTGCATGACAATTTTTTCTTATCTTTAAGGAGTATGTACAGCCTAACGGATTAATTAATATTGGACCAATCTGGAAAAGGTAAGAGTAAATTATCTTACATCAACTGCACAGCCATGGCAGGAGGGAACCATTTTTTAAGTTTTTCAAATTTCGCGATTCCCTGAACTGCTGTGACTGGAATGGCGAAAAATATTGTAAGCAGCGATGCAGCCACCACGACTACACCTTTATAAAGTGGTAAACGTTTATATGGTATCGCCAAACTCCTCCACAGAACATCCCTTGGTTCTGGAGCCATTTCAGTGGTCCAGAAGAGTGGATTTGAGTGCTGCTGGGACTGGGCAACTAAGGTAGCACCACATCGTGACCTAAATGTAATAAATGCAACAGGCATTTCCTACGAAGTAGAAAGGTGAACTTGGTTAAAAATTTGAAATATTTAGGTTTTAACAATTAAGATTCTGAAAGGGAAATATGACATTTGCATTAACAAAATGCTTGACATTAATTTACCTCTATAGTCTATATCATTATAATGCAGCTTGCTTATAGTTATAAATATTAACAAACCACAATCTGAACTATGACCCTAGCCCCTCCGGCATCTGGCACAATGGTTCATAAGCTACATGATGATGAGCTCTTCATGATACCGTTATATAGGAGATATGATATCATCATAGCAGTTCACATAGAACTTTTTGACATTTTAGGTATGACATGCAAAAACTGTTATATTCTACTGAAAAAATAATATTGTTTACACATTGGTCAATGCCTCAATGATCATCACCACCAAATATATAGATGAATCATTCTTGAAATAAAACTTGAATCATTCTTGAAATAAAACTTTCAAGTTATCATATAGTAACTTGAGCAGGATATAGCCAAGATGACCTAATTAATTCCTTTGATTTATTGTCATCAAGAAGTAGTGATTTCCTTTAAACATAACCAGAAGGAGATTTAAATTTCACTCCAAGTGAACCCCATCTCATGCCCAATGCCAAACACTTCTAACATATAACATAAACTTAAAAGCCTGAGACAGTAATTCCTATCAGTTCATACATGAAACAGCTGAATATGTGGTATAGAACTACTTCTGCATATTAGAAGGGAACATATATGCTTGGAGACATATAATTGCAAACAAGCAAAGTGCATGTAGATTATGTAGTTGACTGTTAAAAAAATATACCTTCTCTTCATTCATCTTTGTTCCACGCGTTTGTCGTATCTTATGATTGAGTTCTTGAAGTTTCCCCTCAAGCCGTTCAATTTTTGTGTCATCATTAAAAGCTTGAGACAGGGAGGATCCACTGACACGTTTCTTAGTCAATGATCGTAATCTTAAAGTTTCAATCTTGTCTGATATTTTTTTTGCCCGATTCTACATATAATAAATTAAGTTATTTCACTTGTATGAACCACTATAAGTAATATGAACCGTGCTATAAAGTTATATTTTCCAGACATGTGAATGATATATATAATGTTAGGCAACATAGTATCGCAAACCAAAAATTGTATACTTTAACTACTTGTAACTACTTGCTGGAAGAGCATAGAAAAAGCCAAAGGAAATAAAACAATACATAGTTTTGATATGATAATTACAAAACACAAAATAAATCTTTAATCTAGGCAACTACGACTAGAAGATAAATAATATAGGTGACTAGGCCTAGAAGATAAATAACAAAACTAGATTTGGTGCTTGTGTAGAGAAGATAATTTCACTACATATATAGTGTAGCATATATTATCCTCCAACTGGGCGCAACTAGATAAATTTAAGTGATAAAATTTCACCGCGTTAGTGTTTCCCCAATCTTTGGGATAAGCTGCAACTTAAAGGGATTTTTATATATGGCGAGGAAAGATAGAAGAAGGAAGAGAAGAAAACCTGAAGGGACTTGTGCATTTCACATGACATTATGTCTCAAAACAATTTCTTACAATATAACCAATCATACCACAAATCAATCTCATTAACGATCTCAACTAATTTTTTGGCCAACATGTTAAAATTTCACTAAACTCGATGTCTATAAATGACAAAAGGAGAATAAAGCAACAGTAGATAAAGAGATTATAAACCTAGTGTCCTAGTCCTAGCATAAAAATTTTCCACGCCAAAATTTGAGCATGCAAAAGTAAAGTTTTTATAAATGTTCTCTTGTAGCCTTACCAACAGATCTTCAAGATCCTTCCTCTCATATAATATTTGACAAGATCGATAGGTATATGGGTGATACTTGGAAAAGAAGTGATCTACACAACACCCATGAGCCTTGTGTTCATCGCAGAAAGGAATATTTCTAACTAGAACTGTGAACTGATTTGGTTGATGCCGTAGAAGACGTAGCTGCTGAACCCTTTTCACCGTGATATGATTGTATTCCTGAGTATGACACGGGGCAGGAAGTCACCTGTTATAATCAATTTTCTTAATATCAAACTTTATCTAAAAATAACTACACAAAAACTGAAGCAAGCCAAAATTGTCTTGGTGAAGTCAAACGAATCGGAGATTCTATTTGGAAAGGAATTACATAAATGTAACTACAGATGTATCTTGATATGTTCTGTTTCAATGTATCAACATAGAAAATCTGCCTAACAGCTCTATACAACTCTGAAAACAATTTTCAAGTATGCTCTGACCTAGGACACATAGTAGTTCATATATAAAACAGAACACACATTGACCAATCCATCCACCATATCTCACAAGTCACAACAATCAAGATTTTTTCTCTAATCTTTGTTGGAAGAAACAACAATCCAAAAATAGTTTATATAGTGTCAGAATAAACTAATCTCATCCGTCTCTTAGACATTTTTAGAAACATACTATGGTCGAGAAGCGAATTCCCACCTTCACCCCTCCCCCAAGCTGTAGGAAAATAAGATAATAATAGAAAAAAAAATGTTTCCCTTAAAAGTTATACACACTATGCTAACAAAATGTGAGGATAGATATACCTTGTGCATTAGGTATACTACATACAACGTGATAACGCATAAGCAAGAATAATGCACCCAAAGCCTGTTGATAAAAAAAAGACAATTAATTGATGATTAAATCATTCTTAAAGTCTAAAGGCAGCTTTATAACCAGCCAATATGACTGAAGACCGAAGTGCATCGTCCAATTGTACGTGGGAAATGGACAAAAAATTATACGACATTCTTAATTATCATATCTTATTATTCAAGAAATATGCCAAGCACAAGCACACAATTTACATCTTGCCCCTCCCAAAAGAAATAAAAAAGAAATAAAATAGAGTGTGAGACGAGAAAGGTGTATAATTTTGAACTAGAGAACTACAAGACGTAGCAGTTCATATTCAAGTGTTATATCAGGAAAAAAATTGCATGTAATTTTACTGGCTTTCTTAGTTCTTTTTACCAAGCTTTTCCAGTAGTGTTGACATGTTAAACCTGGGTGAGATGATTCTCAAACAGGTGCTCTTCCCATTTATTCACAATAAGTTGAAATTGAATTTTTAAAAAATTGCCTTTAAATTGCCTTTAAAATTTACCATTATATATAATGGTGCATTTGAAAGAACAAGGTCATTGGTGAAATGTGTAAGCTTTGTTTAACCAAGTAGTTCTCTAACATCTATATACCAATATCTTGCAGTAGAGGAATGACTAACCAACAACTGTGCATGTCAGTGCAGATTTACAAACCATAACAAACATTACCTGTTTGAGCCTCCACTAATATTTGAAATCGTGAAGTGATCCATGGATTGTGGATCGTCAGATGACCTCTTATTGCTACAATAATTGAGAGGGAGAAGTACACATAAACCAAGGACAGAGCAGACGACAAATAAGTTGATCCTGTCCGATACAAATTTGTATTCAGGTATAAAAGCGTCTAAATATATATATATATATATATATATATATATATATATATCCAAAACCTTTTAAGAATGTATCATATATGCACAAGGCAAGCCAATAAACTGACATGCACTAGTTGTATTATATTATTGCAGTTTAGCATGTATAAGACAACAATAGTAAAGGGAAAAAAAAGCTCTGCTATAATGATATTTTAAAATTTATAAACATATAAAAATAACATCAAAAATGAAAGATACTGATCCAGCAAAATATAAACTTGTAGGAACAAGATTCAATCAATATTTATTACAGAGATGTTTGGATTTATCACTAAAAGGTAAAAGCCTAATTGTTTATAATACTTATCACTAAAATAACTAGGTGACTCTTGGAGTTGGTAGTAGTGAGTGGAAGCTCCTAGTGATTTAAGGAGTCAGTAGACTGATCTCCCACAAAATTCCCTAATCTGATCACTATTAGTTACACAGATATTTCAATAAGAAAGAGACAAAAACAAACCATGAAACAAAATTGGAATTATTCAGACCTCTCAGTGCAACAAAAAAGTTAAGACGAGAAAATAGTACTGCTCAATATATTATTATGCATAAATTTGAAATTCACTGTCATGGGTATAATTAACTGCAGTACATAAAAAATGCATGGAGTTAAACTGACAGAATTCAGACCCGAATTTAAAAAGCCTGATCAAAGTAAGTGCATCTAGGCCATTCTCCTCTAGAATTTGATCATCGGTAATGTGAAGAGCATTAGGAATCCAATGAACAGAAGGACCAAGTTTACGTAAACCGGAGGAGTGATCATGATAAGGGGGAACATGGTGATTAAGATTTATTGCACGAGCATAGTAAATAGTGGCATTACATGGTAGTCTCTTGAAAATAGCAAAGAGCCAAAGGAGAAGAATGGCTACTCCTAAATTAATGGCTGCAGAAGCATATATGGTACCCGAATTCACCACAGTAACATACGAATACACTGAGGAGCCCAAGTCAAGAACTCCCATTTCTAGATGTTATACATTTTTGTGGACGTGTAAATTTGAAGGTTTATGGAAATATCAGAGAAAGACAAGTTGCAGTTTGATAATGGGCAATTAGAGGAGAACTATAACTGGCTTATAACTGCCAATGACATGCATATATATTTGGGGGGAAAAACTCACTTAAAAACAAAGAGAAAAAATGTTATCTATTCAGACCAAATATTGATAAAAACTTTCATATAGTATCCAAGCCAATAAGCCGTGCCTACTGATTATAATATTTGTAATTTTATTATTTTGTAAAATTAAATTATAAAAATAGTGATTATATATTATTGAAATTAATGAAATTTAAATATTTACATATTATTTTGAATGTATTATATTAATGAAAGATTCAAAATTTAGATAGTTAAAATCTATAGCGTATGCGGGCCTATAGAAAAGTGAGAGTTTGAATATGTGGATATAGATGATTTGCTATTGTTTTTTTTTAATTTTTTATTAATTTAATAAATATTTTGTTATATTATAATTTGAATTAATAAAATTAATTTTGGAAGTGTTTGAAAGAAGTTAAGTGCGATTAGATATTAAAATGGATAATAATTCATAGAGTTTGTAGTTATATTAAATACATGATTTATTTATTTTAACTAAATAATATTTGTTTAAACTTTTTTTGGAAAATGTTAACATATTTTTTTAGAAAGGTGTTAACCAACCAATCAAACGAAACCATATTTCGATTGTATAAGGAACTAGCCGATAACACGGAGTGATTATAATATTTGTAATTTTATTATTTTATTATTTTGTAAAATTAAATTATAAAAGTAGTGATTATATATTATTGAAATTAAATGAAGTTAAAATATTTACATATTATTTTGAATGTATTATATTACTTAAGAATTATAGTTAAAATGTAGCCTGCCTATATGGCGGGTGAGCCTACGTGGATGTGGATGATTTGCTATTATTTTTTTAATTTTTTCTTGATTTAATAAATAATTTGTTATATTATAATTTGAATTAATAAAATTAATTTTGGAAATGTTTAGTTTCCTCCTAAGAAAGAAGTTAAGTGTTATTAGATATTAAGTTGGATAATGATTCATACAGTTTTTAGTTATATTGGATACATGATTTATTTATTTTAATTAAATAATATTTGTTTAAACTTTTTTTGGAAGGTGTTAACATATTTTTTACAAATATAGATAATTGAGAAAAATTTATAAAGAGTATATCATTGAGAAAGTATATGTACCCGTGCTTTGTTTTAAATAACTGTCATTTTATTATTTGTATTTTGATATTTTATTAATTATATTTGTTAAAAAAGTAAGTATATCTAAATAAGTATAACCGGATATATCTTTCATTACATTCTAATAACTATTATAATAATTAGATTTTAAAATAAATAGTTTATACACGTAATTAGATACTGAAAAATATTTATCCTCCCCAATTAAATAGGTCAAATTTACAATTACTTAGATTGTTGATAAGATTCAAATGTTTTACTAATTTATATAATTACTATTATATCTAATTATAAATTTGATTTAAAATGTTTAATGATTATAATTTATGCCATAAAACTAAATCGGAGATTGAAGTGATTTTTTATTAGTGATTTAGTGTGATATAAGCATGTTAGTGCTAATGTTGATATGGTAAATATATTCCTAAAAACTTTCATTTTGGGTGAGTTTCAAAATGTATAATAAGAATACGGACATATGCAATCTATCAATCAACTAATGTAGTAGATATGGAAGTATAAGTTTATGTCTAATTATTTTCTTAGTTTATAAGAAATGTGCGATACCGAAATTATTTTTAATATTTTTTTTAATTTATTTATAATGGAAATTTTAAAATATAAAACTTGTCAATTAAAATATTTAATAATATTATTTAATAATAATTAAACATACACATACACCTTATATGTAAGTGATATCCTTCAAATAAGATGTATCTTATAAAAAACAATATTATTGATTGTGACTCATAGTTTTATTAATATTTTTAGCTGTGTATACAAATGATAATAATATTTTAATTAAAAGATAAATTTTAATATTGATCATAGTACAAATTACCCTTAATTTGATTTTTGTCTTCTTTTGACACATTATTTTAGTCTAAGACCCATGACTAAATTCAACTATTTATTTTCAGCTTTAATTTAATTTGTTTAAGCTTGAATTTATGATATAATTATTTTAGCCCGTATAAAAATATATTATTTTATTTTAGTTGGTCTAAATATTTTTTATTTAAATTTTTTTTCTTGGAATAATAGTATTATACTTTTTAACACTGTTTAATAGTATATAATATTTTATTTTATTCTGACTTCCACGAATCTTAATAGTGCGATGTAACAAAATAGTATGAATATTATAGAAATAGAAGAAACCTATAGTTATATAAACCTATTATTTCAACCAAATCCAAGTATATATATTTAGTTTGTTTAGAATTTAATTTTAGTGAAGGTTTAATATAATTTTATTTTAGCCAAGATGAGTAGTATATTATCTTAGTCTAGTTGAATATTAATTTGTTTTAACTCCATCCAACAAATCAAATTAATCATGTTTAGTTTTTTTATTAGTTATTTTAGCCCGGCTGAATCGTATAATTTTTAGGGAATTAATAGTGTATATTATTTTCTTTTACCCCAGACAATTGTATCTGCCAACGAATTATCTTTTATCTTTTAATTTAAATAATTTTTTAGTCGGTTCAGTTGTAATATTTCGGGTGAATTTTATGTATTATTTTGTTTTATCCTGAATTTTATTATGCATATTTATTTCTAATTTTATTTATGTTATTATTTTGTTTCTAATTACATTAAATAATAAGATTTTTATTTTTTCTTAAAATAATTAAACTTGAAACATATGTCTATATTTTATGTTATTTGTAATTAAGTAATTTTTTTGAAAGCGTATCTTTTGATGGATTCTAAAGAGAATGGAACTGTAATTAAGTAACGTGTTTTAGGTGAACAAGGTGATTAGCTGGTTATTAATGATTACCATAGTTGGTCTAATTATCTTTGATCATAATTTTAATTTAACTTTGATCAATTTTATAATATATTATTTATCCGGAAAGTATATATTATTTTGTTTTAACTCGGTTTAATATTATAATAGTTTAACTGGATGACTAATATTTGTTATTTTGACTTAGTCTAAGACACATTATACCAATATAATCCAATTAAGTATATTTAATTTTCTTTAAATTTTATTTGAACCGGGGTTAATATAATAATTTTGTTTAAACCCGTATGAAAAGTGTAGATTGCTTTGTATTAACTTGAGACAATTATAGTGAGCAAATTATCTTTTGGTAGTACAAATATATATATCTATAATTTATAAAATAATATCTATTTTACGGTTTAATTAAATAATAGTTAAATTAATTGTTATAGTAAATATTGTTTTAAAATTTAATATGATAAAATTTTAATTAGTATAATAATTTGACTAAATTAAAAGGGTTCTAAAAAGGAAAATTAAAAAGTTTAATATAAAAAAAATAAAATATTAAAATAAGGGTAATAAAGTAATTTTAGCAGGTAACAACTGACAAAACTTTTAATGTTTCGTCTATTATAATATAATAATATAGATTTTTCAGTTTTTAAAAATAATGAAAGATTGATAATCAAAATTGATTTAATTTGACCACAAAAAATCAAATATTACGGATAAATTGGGACAAAAGAAATATTTATTAGGCGCACAATAAGCTCCTATGTGACATTTTCTAATTGATCCTCATTAATAATGATGGCTCTGAAAGCAAAAAAATTCTAATCAATAAAAGTAAGCAAACTCATCAAAAGTGCGTAGAATTTAGTACTTAAAATGTGGTACGAGAAAGAAAAAAAACCCGAATTTGAAGAGACGAATGAGAACAAGACGATCAAGGCCACAATTATCAAGAATATCATCTTCTGTAAGTTTAAGCGCATCCTTCACCCATTGCACTGACGGAACATATCGCCGGAGAGAAATGAGAGAATGACGACGATCCACCACTGGTATATCAGCGTAAAGATTGCCTTCCTCGAGAGATATACGTCGAGCATAATATAAATCAGCGTTTGAAGGCTGTCTTTTAAATATTGAGAAAAGAGATACTAGTATTAGTGCTACTCCTATGTTGATCCCTGCCGATGCTACTAGACTTTCCCCTGTTATCATCCCTTTATTCCTAATCCAATCTGTATATTTTTATAGTTTGCTTATGATCCTTTATGTGTGTACATTTGTTTGGTTATTCTATCTATACTTTACTACCGACTTTTAAGTTGGGTTCACATCTATGATGATGTAGTAACAGAGTGTTGGCAGCCTTTTTGGTAAAATGTGGCAGATACTGAGGCTGTATGATGACGCAGACTTTTTCTTAGTCCCCCTTATTTTGACTTTGGATTTATGTGAATGCAATGCGTACTTGTAACAGACCCAAGACAATTATTGATTATTTCTCAAACTAAATAAATTTAGAAAAATTGACAAAAATAGCCGATTTTTGAAAAAATTTAACAAAAATAGTTATTCTGAAAAAAGTGGCCAATTTTGGCCGATTGAATACTCCACTGTCAGTTGGGTATCCCAATTTGTATAAGATACTCCACTGGTAGTTGGGTATTTCATATATGGGATACTCCACTGCCAGTTGGGTATCTTGTATAAAGTGGATACTCCACTGACAGTTGGGTATCCCATCAGCTAAAGTTGGCAATTTTTCAGAAATTGGTTATTTTTGTCAATTTTGTGTAAAAATAGGCTAAATTTATCCTTCACCCATAAATTTACCGTATCAACTTTAATTTTATTCGTTCTAATAAACAACTCTACTTCCTCCATCCTATCCTGCCCAATTTGTTGAAATTTAGATTGGAAACGGGAGAGGGAGAGAGAGAGGAATAAATGATTTATATAGTTAATGGAACATAAAAATTAGTGAAATAGAATTATATCATTTTCAAAGAGAGGGTGCACCATGATGGCAATTAGATCTGACAATTCGGATAACCGGTTTGGTTTCGGATCGGATGTGATTCAGTTCGGGTTTAATTCGGGTTAAAATCGGATAAAATTCGGCTTAAAATCGGTCAAAATTCTGTTCGGATCAAATTCGGTTCGGATATTTTCGGATTATAACTTAATTATTTTTTCAATTTCTGAGATTCAAAAAATATCCTTTTTATTTAATTTAGTATTTTTAATGTAATATAATGTACTTTTACAAAAGAATATGATTAAATAAGTATGATATCATAAACATAAAATTGTTTAAAGTATAAATTTTGCTTATTTCAGGTCATATTCGGTTCGGGTAATATATTATTCGATTTTAATCGGTTCCAAGTTATAATCGAATCTTGCATTTATAATCATTTTCAGTTCGGATATTTTTCGGATCAATTTAAATCGGTTTTCGGATAATTATCGAATTGTATGATTCGGATCTCGGATCAGATCTCGGTTTCATAAATTTCGGTTCGGTTCTTCGAATCCAGACCCATTTTACCAGGATTAGTGGCAATCAGAATGGGCTGCTTGTCTCCATTTTAAACAAAGCTACAAAAGGAATAAATAAGGCCGGGGATTTATGATATTATGCTGCTTACAACCGGAATAAATATCATGTAAAAATGTCTGGAAGATCTGTACAACAATAACTAACAAGCATATAAAAATTCTATTTCAACTGGCGTCTGAAGGCTAGCCAGTACTCTGATTTTGCTACAATTTTAACCGCATTCCTGGTAGCTACACTCAAATAAAGTTGGAAGGTTTCTTTTTTGGGGTTAATAGTTAATACTTTGTAACATTTTGCACCCCATCCAAAATAAGAGAACTGATTTCTAGTATGCAATTGCAAACTGATGGTTCTTCCGAAATCAAGTTCAAAAGGAGACATGCTATGCTTTAAAATGAATAAAGCGTCGAGTTACAAGACATCTTTCGTGTGCTCCGACTTCATGTACTTATGCTCAGATCTCAGTGCCTAAGCCTTGCATGCGATGCAGTATTTGACCACTGATTCACCCACAACCACAAGACCAGTTTCATTTTGTTGTTACGCCATTTTCCTTCCAAAGTCCAGATGAGCATGCCTGGTGCATTTTACTCCTTCCCCATTTTCTCATCTAAATTGCTACCAGGGGCTATACTGCTATTATTGTCAACTCCAGGTACCTCAGTTACGGTATTCCCATTTAGACTTTCAGCACGCATCTCTCCCTCTTCCGATGATTGGTGTTCTACAACTGTAGGTTCTTCAGATTTATATTCAGCTGGCACATCCTCCTCATGGGACCCATTTTGCAATGCAGGTGTATCGGTATCCATCATATCACCTGAGGATGTTGAGTTCTGCAGGCCGTTTTGTCCAGATCCCGTCATTGCTACATTTTCTGAATAAGCTGGAAAGCTCATCATTCGTGCCTGGAAAAAAGAAGTTTTAGTTGACTATAACTTGAACAAGTAAAAATACCTATAAATTTCTCCAAAAACAATCTACATGAAATTAGACTTGATGAATTTACAAAGATGTGTATACCTCAAATTTTTCATATTATATTAAGTGGTTTAATGTGAATAAATGTAAAATTGAATCTAAATAAAAAAGATAGCACAATCAAATCAATAAGGTTTTAATAATCCGTTGCATAGTGTGTGTGTGTGTGTGTGTATAATATTAACTACAAATTATGCTTGGTTACAATATTAACTAATAAATAAATATATATAACAATGTCACAAATTAACTTCATTTCTCAATACTTGTTAAAACGCACAACACAGCAGGAGGATATATTTACAAATTAGCATAATATGACATGATAGGTTGTTCCGTACTAACTAGATCAAGGCATTAAGATTTGACCACTATCCTGTAGTTGCAGAATTCAACCACCAAAAGATATTACTTAAAAGCTAAAGCATGGGAATGCTGGAGCCTGGACATCTTTACAGGTCAAGAAGAAAGAGCAACCGGTCTTGGGCTATATTTGGCTGGAGGTAAGTATAGTACTGGAGTAACGACTTTAGAGAAAGTTTTTTTATTTATTGTGAAAAATGCATGTCCCCCGTGGAAGAATTGACAATTTCAGTCAAATTATTAGTGAAGCCTATCTTCAGGATGAGCTCCCATTCAATAATGTGTAAAGTGTTTGAAGAGAAACAGTAATAACAAATTAACAGAAATTTCAAATAAAGATATAATACTTCATAAAATATTGCTAGCATTAAGAAGGTCCCAAACATTCTTTTCCTATATCCCTATGCAAAGTTAAAATACAAATCTAGATTGCAAATTTATACACTAAACTTACCTGATACACTTGATCCATTTTGTAGTTGACAATACTAGCCATCTCTTCAACCCCACTGACAAGTTGGCCTTGTCCAGTGTCCTCCACATGACGATTGGTAAATGGTGTAACTTCATTCAAATTTAAAACAAGCAGATCTGGTCTCTGAAGCAGAAGTCTAAATGTAGGTTGCAGTTCGTAACATTGTTCAAACAGAGATCGTCGACCAAAAACATATAGCCCCAGACGTGCACGAGACATAGCAACAATCAATCTTCTAACATCACGAAGGTGACCCACAAAGCGAGTGCGGACCAGCGAAAGCAGAATAAAATCATTTTGTTGACCTTGAAATTTATCAACAGTTGTAACCTATAAAAAAATGAGAAGCTCATTTACATTCATATGGAAGGAAAGAGAAAATGTGCCAGCAAATCAGAACACAATATTAAGTACAGCATAAACTACAGGGCTAAGGTAAAAATTCCATCAGTGAACATGGGAGTGAGAGGAAAACCATGATTTAAGTACAACCATTATCTACCATTGGACATCTCAAACCGGGAACAATGATTATATACACGATAATTCACTAATCATCTCAAAATAAAGCACAAACAATTTTCACTGTATTTAGTAAAACTTATATCTTCAAAATTGTTCTGAGCAAATTTTTCCTTAATATGATAGACAGGTAAAGTACTTTGTGCTTATTGGTTAAAAAAGAAACTACGAATTTACAACACTTATATTACTGAGTACTGACTAATCCAATACTTGCCTAATTTACGTTTATAGTCAAACTTACTTTGTGTGGTGGGCCAATGAAATCGTATGGTACACATCGTCTGCTAATGACATCACGAATTAGAAGCTTTTGCCCATTATAAGTTGTCAAGATTGAAATCTTGTTCGCGGGGTATCCCAATAAGCGCATGTATATATAGACACTGACAAGATATTCAGCCTCTCCTTCGTTTTGATAAAACCACGGAGAAGGAGCACTCTCACCTCTCCCATGGTAATCAGGCACATCTACTAACTGATAATCAAACGAAAATCCAGCATTTGCTCTATGAAAAATTTCGTTCTCCTTCACATTTGGAAGATCACCCAGATCCCTATACCTCCAGTTGTAGAGTCGAGCTAAACTTGGCCTAGCTCTACCTTGTGCATTGAGCTCTATATATGGTATACCCAGCCGAACAAACCTTGTGAATAGACTCTGATCCATGTGACTGTACTTTTGGAAAGCCATATTCTTCACAACCGGAGGTAACTGGTGATGGTCACCAATCAAAATACAGCGCTTTAGTCGAGCATATCCATCTTCCTGTCTCTGAAGCAACATTGGAATAAAAGTTTCAATCTCCAAAATTTGAGCACTTTCTTCCATTAGTAGATTATCGTACTTGAATCCCAGCTGAAGAAAATCTTTCCGCTTCAGAGCCGCATGAGTGCAAGTCATTGCTACAATTTTTGCCTGTTTGGTCATCAAGTAATTTGCCCGATCAGCTGTAGACTTGAGCAACTCAAATGCCCTACACTCTTCAAGCTCTTGGAACATAGTTTTAAGATGACGAAAGCACCCTTTAGCTGCACGCATGTCTTTTTCAAAAGACTGGGAAGTAAAAATTGGCTTAGGACTGTTCGTAAAGAACTCTTTGAAGGGGAAAAAATCATGAACAGCATTGGGTTTCACTTTATTCTCAGGCTTAGCACATGCAGCCAGGAACTGTTCCCAACGAGAATACACATGAAGCAACCAGAAGTATCCGGCTGTTTCACATGTATAACCAACATCCTCGGGCAGTTGCAGAGATTTCGCAAGCCTCTCTACTTCAGCAAGTAATTCTAACCGTCTAACGAGCATTGCATTGACCCGGCCTTGGCGACTGAAGTCAAGATCTGTAGCTAATTCCTGTTCACCTTGACCAAGACGTAGAAGATAGCGAGCAGGCACGTCCCTCTGTCATATGAATATCATATGCTTTGTCAAATGAAACTACAAGATATTAAAGCAGCATAATACTTTTAGGAAATATAATACTCAGGCACTTGCAAGTAAAGGGGAAAACAGACATATATAATGCTCAAACTAGATGGCAAGTTGCAGAAATTTAAATCAAACCTGCATTATCTTCTCAAAGAGATCATTCAACGCTTGATTTGAATGAGTAATTATCAATGTTCTTTGTGAAGGACAGTTGTGATAAAGGACATTCAAGATCTGCACAGCAGTATCAGTCTTTCCAGTACCAGGTGGACCAACGACCATAGTTAGCCCGGGCTGAATACCTGATATGATAGCTCCAATCTACAAACCCAGGATAGAGGAATATATAAAAGCTATAATTTAATTTATAGACCAAAAGAAAAGAACATGTCTCCAAGAGTATTTAATACATAAAAGCATATAAATAATTGAAAAATCTTGTGGAAGATAAAAAGCCCATGATCAAACACCTAATCACTGAAATTACACATAAGAAATTAAAATTAATTTTCGAAAAAAAATAAGCATCACTCCTCGAGATTTTTTCAATTTGTCGCCTAGGTCAGCCTCTGAAGGATCTGGAACTGGGTGACAGAGGAGTGCAAAAAGACAACCAGTTTAAGGGACTGATTACATAACTCGAATGAGTAAGGTCAGTGCATTTTAGTTTAGAGCAAAGGGGAGGCTAGGTTATGTTTTCTTAATGAAAATTGGCAGGGGAGTGTGTAGTTTGTTTAAATGCTCATCTTTCTTGTCGAGTATAACAACCAAAACTATTACCCAGTAAATTTACATGATCCAATCATTCCTCATTGTGAAATTAAAGCATATACGGAGAAGGAAAAGATAATTTCTTCTAAATACAAGCAGGATCTCATAAAAATATCAAAAAGGGAAAAAAGATTATATGAGAGAGGGGTTGTATAATTAAAAGCATCCATTAATGACAAAATCAGAAAACAAGACATGAGTTATGTAGATAATAGAGGTCATACTATGAAAGGCAGTTATAACACATATTGTACTAGATATCAAGGAAAAAAATATAAAAATGAAAAAGAGTGACAAAATAAAAAAAAGGATTATATCGGAAACATCCATTAGTATGAAGTGGGACAAGCCAGAACCTATATAACATTAAAGGATATATCAATATATCATGCAAGGAATATCATACATAGATTATACACCACTATAAGTGGGAAGCGATTAAAACCTGTGTCGGGGTGAATCTAACTGAGTTCTGCTTTGGCTGATCTTGGGGATATGGACCTGGATCAGGAGGGATATAAGCCTCAACAATCAGTGTATCTTTCTCAGAACCATTGTCTGCGTTGTCAACAGCGTCGACTGATGCTACAGCAGACTTCTCATTTCCAGGAAGAGCATGAACATTGCCTTTTAGATTTCTAGGAAGTTTGATACGAAAGGGAGGCCTTGGTAAAGAGTTCTCTGTGCCATCTGTGTTCAAAAAAGAAACCTGCAGAGAAGTTATAAACAGTGATTACAAGATATTATTTCGGAACACTAAAGTACAAGCAGTCAAAACACCAACAGAAGTAAACATACCTGATAATCTGGAAAACACTGTAAAACATGATCAGCGTCAAGGAAAGTATCTTTAAAATCTACTGTATCCAGAAGATCGGGCATATTAGTCCACTGTGCTGCAGACGGATTCCCGTAACCCAAAAATATATCATGCAACCAGTCAGGAACAATACAGGTTTCATTCATCAGATCTCTTATTGATTCTAAAATTGCTTTAAAATTGTTTTCCTTGGGCTTTCTCCTCATCAATACATTAAATGTACCGTAAACGTCATCTCCGCCTTTTTCTGCAATATCAGTAACATCCATATGATATTGTGCCGTATCAAGAGCAACAGTTACAGTTCTCAGTTCTCCTTTTGGAGGCTTCCATTCATCTCGTTTGATTCGACCAGTGAAATCATTCATAAGAGTTCCCTCCTCGTCACGCATCTCAATAACTTCACACCCACGTACATACTGAAGACCAAGCTTTTGTGGTACGGTGGCACTTTCTGCCTCTTCAGCACTTAACGGCTCAAACAACGGGCGAATAGAAAGTAAGAATAAAACATCGTGCTCTTTCAGTGAATTCCACTCTGATCTTACTTGTGCCTTGTAACTGGATATGCTGAAAGTAACTTCTGCTGTCACGGATGATGGTTTGACTTCTCCAATTTTTGGTTGCTTTACAGACCGGATCTTAAAATCTTTTATCGGCACTCCCATTCTTGACCAACCACGAAAAGCAGTTTCTCCTTCATTATTGACATAGGCAAGTAAGTGCGGTACTGCCTCTTGGATGTCCTCTCGGATTTCATATGTTGATTCGAGACGAAAGAGGTTGAAATTTCTAAGAAGGTAATCATGAAGGGTTAAAAATTGCAGATTAAGCTTTGGAAGTGCCAGACATCCTTCCCCAGAGTAATTGATGCTTGGTACAAGGCTTTCATCCCACATTATCTGTTCATTTGGGTAAAGCGGTAGAGCATTTATTGCTTCTTTCTGAGATTGCTTTTTTTCAAAATAAGATACCATCACTTCAATAAGAAATTCTTCCCTTTCTGACCACGGATCATTCTTTGACACCAGTTTAAGCTAACAAAAAAAAAGAGATGTTAGCCAACAAATATACATTCAAGAAAAGAAATAATATATGAAGTGATTGCAACCCCAACATAAGCTTTTAATAAATTTACTCAATAATCTTGCAAATGACAGAATTTTAAGTGCCTGCTTGATCAGTTCAATGCACCAGCACAATTAATCTACACCTCCAGTCCACTACATGAGTTTCTATAATTATTATAAGTGCTGTAAATATTTTACTATAAGAAGTTAATGAATCTAGAACGGCAAATTTTCAATGCATAGATATACTGAGGTGGAGTATTTCTATAATAAGCCATAAAGACAGATAATCCGGGGCGCAACTAAAAGAAAAGGATGGAGTTGATGTATGCACGAAGGAAGTGTACTAAAGACACGGTTATCTGAACAAGTGAGCATGCATGTGGCATCAGCATGATATCTTATACCCGTTCAAATTATATAATATCAGATTTGCATCCAACAAAGACAGGAATATGAGACATGATAGAAGCAAATCTTGACTCTTAGATGCCAAGACTGTTCGATATCAGGATTAGCTTATGTGTCATATACATTTGTCAACAGAAAGTCATAAATTCATTCGAAATCACCAACTCACTGTATATGATATATAAATAGTCTATTATCTGACTAACCTTACTACAGACTAGATCTCTAAGCTCTTGTTCGGTAAGTTTAGAAAGCTTATTTGAAAGATCGGCACGCCTATGAATTGATCCGACATTTGCCAGTGCAAGTTCTCGCAGCTGCGTGCAGGAAAATAAGATTGTGATTTATTGACCACATAACTTTCTCAAATTTCAGATAGCAAATATACATTGGAAGAGAAAGTTAACCTTTGGAACTTTCTTAAATGCTAAAAGTTGAAAAGAGTGAACTCGTTCATAATGAGTCTGAAGCACCTCATCATCAGTCATCTGCCTCCCTGAACGGTCATCAATCTCAAAGTTCTCGTAATACTGTAGCAAGTCAACCAATTGCGAAAAGAGCTTCCCTTTTTCATGTTTGTACAGATAACTTAAATGACATTTGGCAACTACTGCTACATCAGCAACCAAAGGCCTAAAGAATCTGCAACAACAAAAATGTAAAGCCGTTCGCACAATCTTGTAGACTTTGCAGTTATCAAGCACTTGCATGAAATTCGTAGCAGGCTCAATCATAGATATTATAGTTCAGACTTGCAAAACCCAGTTGGGGTGCCTGTGTGTGTTTGTGCATTAATAAAGGGCTCTTTCAAATAAATAGAAATTCTAGATCATTATACATCCACGATCCAACATATTTCATGGATTCAGATAAATCTAGTGCCTTGAACTTTCCACGGAAGTACTTGTAAATAAATGTCGAATTGGCGCTCATTGATATTTGGAGGAAGTAGGGCACTCCTCCATATACTTCTAGTAATGATAACTAAACGATAATCTAATTTATAAATCCATAAAAAAATGTCTTGTCACAAAACTTTAGCTCTAAAGATCTTATACTTCGCTTTTAAGACCTTATGAAATATACATGGTAAAGTCAATTAAATACAATCCACAGATATAACTAAAGGTTGTCCTTCAAAACTAAGAGAACTATTCTAAGATTGATATAAATATGTAAATAGCATTTTGAATTTTTGAGATTATGGTGCTGCAATTCTTTCACATGCAACATGTATTTATACAGCAAGCTCAATATAACCGACAGATATAAACTAGATATATGGAAAATCTTTAATATTTACAAACTCGTCTAAATTTATAATTTAAGTACTACAAGTATTATCAAAACATTTATATATTTATAAACTTGTAATGGAACTCTTTAGAAAGTAAATTTACTATATATATTCTATTGAATCGCTATACTAGTATACTGTATCAGTTAAAATAGATATAGAATCCAATCAGACATTTTACTATAATATAAAAAAACTGACAATCAACACAAACATACCTCCTCGTCGGCAGCTGGCTCAGGAGGTCGATAAGAAATTCTACAAATCTCTCACAATACAAGATGGACGATTCATGAACTTGTCCAGATTCATCAACAACCTCACGATCAAGTACCTGTAGTAAGATGCAAGATGAGATCTTTTCAATACATACAATTGAGTTGCGTATTAAAAAGCAGACTACTTAAAAAATCGAGTTGCATATTCAGAAACCAGACTGCTTAAAAAACACACCTCTAGAAACTCTTCAACAATACTCCTCAAGAATTTTACTTCCAGAACAGTCGACAGATCAAACGAATTGTCTCGTTTTTGAGCCTCCTTGGCTTTTTTAGCTACCTTTTTCCATTTCTTAATCAGATCTGGATTAAGGCACAGCTCAATCTACAGCGGAAGGCAGAAGCAATATAAACAACCTACAAATACTGTTCAAAGGAATGGGGTAGCATGAAAACAGAAGAAAAATTAATGACAATAAAATTACCTGAAAACGGCCATATGATAGACTATGCCAACACTGCAAACTTGTTAATCTTAGAAACGTTTTGCTCACCACCTCATCTTCCAAGCTCTATCAACCAAAATATCATAAGATCAATAAAAGATCATATACAAATTGTAATTCCAACAAATTAATCAAAACATAGCTATTATATTAAACATTGTTTTCGTACCTGGAAGGCATTAATCATGAAAAGGAGGTAATTAGTCTTTTCAGCGATACTCAAGCTTCTTCCCTACAATCATATTCAAGATCTCAGATATCATAATTATAAATACATTATGTGCTAGTCAAAAATAGTGCAAGTCTAGGGGTGCAAAGATGATATGAACATGGGCTTGTCTGCGTAAATCCCTTACAAGTTAGAACTGATTTATAAGTTACAATTATCTTATTTGGTCCATTTGTGTAAGAAGTATGTACATTATAAGACAAATTTTGTAAGCATACTTCTGTTACATTAAAGTTTTTAAACTGACTTGAAAAATTAACCTTATCCTCTCTAAATGTAACTTCGAGTATTAACAGAATATTTTTTCACTTCTTAGAGAAAGTCCAACAGACTTTTAAGTCATTCCTTATATATAATAAGGAAAACTAGCTCTTAGTAGTTTAGGACATGGATAAGTAACATTATCTCCAACAATGTTCCTCATACTCAATCCTTATTTAATATTATATTACTGAAAATGCTCATCTCAAACTAAAATAACATAAAAAGAGAGAAAAAAATTGGGTCCATATTATATTATAAAATATAGGTTAAGACATCCCTTAAAAGAGGGAATGAGTTCTTAAAACTAAAGAGTGGAACTAAAATATTAGTGGTTTAAGTAGCCACTAAGACATTGTTGGAGCACAAATTTTTCTCCAATTCGTTAAATTTTGATTTAAGAGCAAGAATAGCTAGTCTATTGGACTTGCTTTTAGGAGTTACTCCCTCCGTCCCGTTGATTAGTATACATGGGAGATGTGGCACGGAGGTTAAGAAAAAATGTATCTGGTGGGAAATATTTAACATATAAAGTAAGTGTGGTGGAATAAAGTAGTTAATGTAAGTGGGTATAGTTATTTATTATATTATAAAACTTTCCTATTTTTGAAACATATACAATTGCGAGGGACGCCCCAAAAAGGAAACCGTATAGAATTGAACGGGACAGAGGGAGTACATTATAAGCAAGAAAAATACTTCTACTTCACGTCATAATAGAACTGCAAGTAACATGTGACTATTCTTAAGGTAAGCCAAATGGGTAATAAAAATCTGCAGAGCTTGATCTTTGAAGGACTGGCTACCCAAATACCGGATTATAATCCTTCTAGTGACAGCTATGGAAAGTGCAAACCAGCGGGCATGTATATAAATATAATGATGGAACGAATGTGGTAAGGATAAAACTACTAGGCATAATATATATTCGGTGTTAACCTGCTTAGAAGGACACTAAATTCAAGAATGTCACACGTCACAACTTATAAGCATTTTATACTTGTGCATTATTCATATGCTACAGATCACCTCTACAGTACATGATGTCTCAGTTTTAATGTAGGACTGCCACGTCATGTTTCTAAGTTTATCCTTCTCCAGAACTGACATTGCAGGCCTCCTTAGTTGTTACATGGATAAAATCAGTACATCAAGTATTGATAAATAAATTGAAATATGTTGACTTTGACACCATCCCTCAAAATTCTTTCAAGGGGATCAGGGACCTGTTTGAAATATATCACGTATTTGGTCTATATGCACAAAAGTATTAGCTATCTTGCATATCTTGTATGAGTCTCTACAAGGGAGATTGGACTCTGTAACAAACAATTTAGATTCACAAATGGCAAAACTGCTCATGGAACAAACCATGATGCAATCGGAAAAAGTAAAACCAAAGATAATATAAGGACAAGAGAGTATGGTCATATAAGTATCTAAACGCGTTAATCAGGACAAAGGACATCTTACTGGGGCTCAAAGATGATTAGCCATTTAACATCACATCTCAAATTTTCATTGAGATGTCAAATTTGACAATATTAGACATTTTTTTATTTTTTGCAATGAAGTAATGAACTGTAACTAATTATGTTGAGAGAGAGGATATAGCAAGATACAAATAATACACTGGATACTAATCACCCAAGTACTGTAATCTTACCTCCTTCAAATGCAGAACCTTCTCGAGAAATGAGTTGAATAGATCTTTATTATCGTAAAAGCACATCCAAGCAGCAACATTCTCCCGAAACTGCCAATTTTACAAAATCCGGAAGATGAATGGTTAGTTGCATGCTAAAATCATGATATAAGTATCTAAAAACATGACATATACAGAACCCTTCTCAATAAACAGCCTCACATGTTCTTATTATAAACCCCCCCCCAAAAAAAAAACAGCCTTTTACTGGTAAGTATCATTCACCAGACCATCTTAGATAAGATCCCTCTTGGGCTTATTACATAGAGTATAGTAAACATTGTACCAGCATACTTGGATTTGGAAAAAAACAAAGCTGAACATGTACTATTTGGCTGTATAATATTGGTTTTCATCTGATAATAACAGCAATATCACCTCATACAACCTGCAATATATACCTATCCCTTGAGTGCAGAGTTTTTGTATCATAACTACTACAAATTTCACTGTTGTCTCCCAAGTCTCAACAATCTGTGCGGATTTTTGGTATCATAATTCAAGTTTTAAGGTGTATACTAACATCGTGTGTGTATAAACACACATAATTACATAACCATGTAAATTAGTATTCTTAACTTCATTTCATTATTAATTATTAATTCTAAACTCAAACTCATTAAATGACTACTTAAGCAACTTTCCTAATATCATCATCTAAATCAATTGCTGATACTTATAACTTTAAGGCACATAGGTTCAATTGCTTTTTTTAGTGCAACTATCTCCACTCACCATATAAGTTACATAAATCTCTCTCTCTCTCCCTCTCTCCCTATCTCTCTCATATCCTTATCTTCAATCTCTAATTACACTAACAAATTTTCATCTCATTCAACATTCTACTCTCCGCAACCAATCATACACTTTATAACATCATGACGAGCATACAATTCACTACACGCAAAACACATAACTTAACAAACAAATAAAAAGCAACTCAAGACAACAAACTCAACAGCACGAAACCGAAAACTACCTTCTCATTAATCATAAGAATCATCGACATAACATGCTCGAAACTCGCCGTCTCGGGATCGAAATTCGGCCACAAATAATTCTCCAAATACTGACTCACTTCCAAAATCATAACTCGCTGTAACGGCACCGTTTTCCTCCCACTCTTCACCAACAACTCAGTATGATAAATCTCCTTAACAAGCTCTTCACTAAACTCCTTCAAATTTCTACCCTCACTTTTCGCCCAATTCTCCTCGGCGATTTTAGTCAGCTTATCTCTTTGAATCTCGAGAAGAGTGATTGAACTCGGTACATTAGTACCAGGCTTTGACTCAGTGAGTGGATACTCGGCGACTCGGTGGCGCTTGAAATCGAGAGTTCCGGTTCCGTACACTTTCGTCATTGGGAATTTGGAACCCTAGAAATTGAAAGTTAGGGTTTTAGATTTCGAAGTACGGAGCTGAGATGAGCTTAATAGCGCTCGATACAGATATATGCAAAAATATAAACTTTTATATTTTTATAATATAACTAGAGTAAAAACCCAGCCTGTATACATGTGCATACATGTGTGTGTATATAGGTAATATGTTCAAATAAAAATAAAGTTTAAAATGAAAACTAGAAAATAACTTAAAAAATTTACATTATGCTTCTTTTATTTTTAAAATTTACATTATGCCCCTAGTTCATACAAAAAATTTTCAATTTTATATTTTATTCACTGCCATGTCAACAAAGACCACTGTCACGTCAGCAAAGAGCCACTGTCATGTCCCGAAAAATTATATTACAAACAAAAAATCATCACATCTGAAAAATAAAAAATCACAATCGAAAAATAAATATCATCATATCCTGCCACCGAAATACAAAAAATCACCAACATGAAACAAAAATCAACACATTCAGCCATTATTTCTGGCCACCAAATGTGGTCATCAGCTCCATTCATTAATTCCGACCACCAACATTATAATAAAAATCGCCATATTTTAAAAAATACGCCAATTTGGAATGAAATTCGGCATAGTAAAATTAGCATCGCCCCGTATCGTCATCACCAACATGTTTTCACCAACACAATTATTAGAAATCATTTTTATGTACACAATAAAATCTGCATAGGGTGGAGTTTTTATTAATAATAGATCTAAACTTTATTTTGGATCTGGTTTGGTAAAAGAGAGAAAAGAGATGAACAAATTCGTAATCGGCGAGGCGGCGGGGCGGAGGTGATGGGGGTAAGGGAGGGGTAGTGGATAGATTGGAAGTTTGAGTGGGCTAAGGAGATGAAAGGAGACGGCAAATTTAAGTGATAAGTAGGGGGAGCAGGGGTGTGGTAGAGAGAGAGAGAGAGAGAGATCTGGTGCTCGAAATTGGTGCGGCAGCGGTGGGGCTTGGTTTGCGGTGGAAGGGGGTGGGAGAAGGTTGTGCCGCGACGGAGGAAGGAGGCGAGGGGATGAGGTGCAGGTTGGGGGAGATGGATCTGGTGGTGTTGGGTTGGGGGGATGAATGAAATGTGTAAGGGTGGGGATCGATCTCGCTTGATGGTTGGTGCCCCTCTCGATGATTGATTGTTGACTCAACATTTATTTCGTGCTTGAGTTGGAGGCTCTGTCGGGGACTTCCACGAAATGAAAACGGGCGGCATCGTCACTCCCCGTTACCTATTCCATCCTAAAGGCGTCCGGAGACAGTCCGAGCTCAAAATAGGACCTCAGAGCCTCTCCTAGCTTCTTTCTTTTTGAACCGGACTTTTGACGGGCCAGCCCTTTTTTATGTTTATGCACCGCTTTACCCTGAAAGGAAAATGAGCTTTGCTCCTCTGGGTGCTAGGCGCTCCCGCGGGCTGTGACCGTTCAATAAATGTAGCGGAAGCTCGACTCAAATAAGGTAAACGGGGAAATAATTTCAGAAAGAAAGCAACTCATCCCTCACAACCTTCACCATCACTCCCCATCATAAAAGGGGATGGAGATCGTTTATATGAAGGAAAGCGGATCTCCAAAGAACCCCAACTATAATCAGTACAATTGCTCGAACTCTCGAGATGCGAAGAATAGCGTAAATAAAGACTCTGTCGCTGAAGTAAGCGACTGCGAATGGACTACTGAAACCTAAGATAGCTATCACCTCAGCGGAGTCTGGTCTTCTTATCGAGATGAGCATGAGCGGCCAAGCCCTGCAATGAGATCATTCGCCCTAAGCCTTGCTTATTCTCCGACAATCTGCTCTACCTCGAAGGGGTTATGAAACCATTGTATGAAGTCGATTCTGATCATATGAAATGAAGCTTTGGTTACTTTCCACCTTTGGGGTAGGAGGTTGTTAGGACGAAAACATGCGCTAATATTCACGCAAGTATATGCGTTCACAAGTAATATAGAATTCTTTCTAGTTTGTTCCCACAGAGACTGGTTTAGGTTAACTTCAATTAATGCACTTTATGCAACGATGGTATGGTTATTATTCAATGCTAAGACAAATAACAATTTGAAATTATTTATAACTAAGATATTAACTAACAAAAAATTAACTAAGAGAACTGAGGTTGATTTACTATATGAGACAAACATGGGATTCTAACTTCATTACTACTTCATTCAAAGTCATTATTCTTAACCTTAGCATGCAATGGTGATGACAACTAATCAGACAACACGAAACTAGTAAACGCCAACTTTCGTTGTACGATTATCCTACTACCAGATATCCACAAAAGAGATAGAAGCTGAATAAACACTAAGTATGTTGAGACCCTATATGTCTATAGAATTTGACAACATAAAGGTTTAATGCACAAGTTACTAATCGTGATTACAGAGGGCAAGTAAGATGCTTAAAATTACCTACGAATCATGCACAACAAATACATGAACCTATGCTAGCATGGCAAGTTCCAAACCCCTATATTCACTGTCGCTTCAATACAGATTAACACGCTATCTTATAAGTTCGCGACGCTCATAAGACGAATAAGCACAACCAATACTAGGATATCATACAATCACCACACACTAAGATATCGAAACAAATTAACTATTGAAATCCATAAGTAAATTCTTTAGAACTCCACGATAACGATTAGTTCATAACCGAACGCATCATCATCGTGGGTTCCGATGAAGCATGGTATAATAAACCAGGTCTTTATAAAACTGAATAAATAATAAAAAACACAAACAACTCGAGTATAAAACATCAATTCAAGCCTTAATGAAGCATTCTAAGTGGATATAAATGCCACTTAACAGAGGTGTATATTTGTGTATAATATTTGGGTACCGAAATTGTAATTATTTACAAAAATACCATTAATTTCTGCCAATAATTTTTAATAAAATTTGGTATGTTTTCTCAATATTTATTGATTAATTTTTATTTTTTAGTGATTTTGGGTTGTAGTTGGTGATTCGTTATATATTGACGATCTGTAGATGGTAGTGTTGGTGGTGATGCGATAGTGATTGTGTGGTGGTGTTGTATGGGATAGTAGTGATGTTGCTTCGTTGATGTTTACGATGATAGTGGTGGTACACGCATATAATCAGGTGATTTTTGTTATGAATTTGGTGATCGGAGTTATGAATTGAAGCAGTGGCTAGATCTGGTGGCCGAAAACTATGGTAGGATGTGGTGATTTTTACTGTTCGTTGGTGATTTTTAGTGTGCAGGTGGTGATATTACATTTTCAGGTGGTGATTTTTGATTTGACAGTGGTGATTTTATGTTTGACAATGATTATTTTCTGGTGGTCGCCGGAGTTGGTGGTGGCCGGAAATGGTGGACGCCGGAAGTGATGGTGGTTAATAGGGGGTTGAAGCAGATAAAAGATAATAAAATATTAAAATTAAATATTAAATATCAAATGAATGGTGAAGATCAAATTGATGTATTTAAATGAATATATAGGATTAGATCGCATATCTCACAATAATGGGGTTCTCATTGGAGTAAGACCCATAATTAATAATAATAATCTAGTAATTTTAATAAGTTTTTATGATTAAAACAATCTACTAATTCTTATTATATAAAAAAACACTAATAATAGCTCAATTTTTTAACATCAAATCATATTAAAATTGATTTTTAATAAAACTATATAGCACATGTGGTAGAGACTTGAAGTTTGTAAGTAGGAGGCGTGGGGTTTGATTCCTATTGAATATAAAAATAGTACTTAATTTTAACAATAATTTTGTAAGAATGACATTTTATAATTTTTCAATATAAAAGGGTAAAATCATAATTTTACAGCCATTAAAATGACTATTTTTACCCCGTGTTGCCATTTAATGTATAGTAGTAATAGTAATAGATAATAGATAGAAGCCACCATTTTATTCACTCAAAATTTAAAGTTAAAAAAAATAATTTGATAAAAAAGGAGAATGTACCTTATCAAATAAGAATTTCAAAGTGAACTAAAAAATTATGTAGCACATTTGGTAGAGACATGAAATTTGTAAGTAGGAGGTGTGGGGTTTGACTCCGAATGAATCCAAAAATAGTACTTAATTTTAACAATAATTTTATAAAAATGGCATTTTTATATTTTTTCAATATAAAAGGGTAAAATCATAATTTCACAACCATTAAAATGGCTCTTTTTACCCTTGTGTTGCCATTTAATATATAGTAGCTAGCGTAAAAGCCCGTGCGAGGCACGGGCCTGTATTTATATGGAAATATTATCTCGAATGAATTTATGTCTATAAGAAATTAATTTTTAAATACAGTAAATGATTATTTTAACTCTATTTTATATCCATACATCAATTACGTAATAATGAATAATATATTCTTATAAGTTTAATTACATTTCATAAAAAATTAAATAAATAAATATGCAATGAAAATGAGATGACATAAAAGTCATCACTGTATTTTCTTTTTTTTTCCTTTTCGAACATATAGACAACTTAAGTGCTGAAAACTTATTTTTGTCGTAAAGTTCGATTCTCGCTCACCCCCGATAATTTTGATATTGGATACTTAGTTTAAGATAGATAAACCTAATTACTAAAAAAAATTCAAACTATACTATTATAACAAAAATACTTGTAGTTTTTTTATAGGGATATGTATTGGGTCATTTCGGGATCCGGAAGTGATATCCGATCCCCAAACCCACCCTACACCCCGAACGGAGATTTTATTCCTTTCCAGTCTTCACCCGAATGGGAAATCCTACGAGAATTCTTGTTAGGTCCACTAGGTTAATACAGAGGGGGTGAATGTATTATCGTTCATTTTTCAAATAAATTCGCAGCGGATAAAGACACTATAAAAAACAAACACAAACACAGGAGCTTCGGGGGATTGATCTTATATTATTAAGAAAAATCTCTGAGTGGGTTGCTTACAAACTTTGTTACAAACGTAAACAAAGCAACAATAACTCTACACACTACAAAAGATAACTTATCAAATGTGTGTATCGCTATCACTCTAAAAAGCAATATAACCTATCAGATACAAGCTATCAATACAAGGCTTTAATTCTTTTGAGTGTTCCTATGTAAGACTAGAATTCTGTACAAAATTTAGCAGCACTTCACTTGGCAAATTGATGATTTGATAGAACGAATCTCCAAAGAGCGAGAGCAATGCTACTGTTTCTGATTGTGATTGATTATTCAATTCACTGTTGAACTGATAGATATAGGTAGGTGAATAGACTGGGAGACGTGGCAAGCTCTCATCCTAGTAAATAGATCTGAACATGTGCAGTAGTCGAAATCCACAAGTCGAATTAGAGTTGCCTTGAATTACTGGAAGTCGAATCATGTTCCAAGAGGAGAGTTGACTAGAATTTCTACTCAAACACTCTACTAGTCAATTTTTACTCAAGGAAATCGACTAGTAGCTTTCAAGTTACTCCACAAGTCGATTTTCTAGAAGTTGAATAGTGCAGAAGTTGATTTCCATTGCCAAGGGAATTTTGACTTAGTTTCTACAGACAACTCCACACTAGTCGATTTTCTTGAAGTCCAAAATCGACTAGTAGATTCCATAAGTCGATTTTGCTTGAATCTTGCCTTAGAAACATTTCTAATTTGCACAATTCGACTAGTAGCTATAGAAATCGACTAGTAGCTTGCTAGGATTTGCCAGAAGTCGATTTTCAACTTCTAGTAGTCGATTTTTATAATTTCTTTGCCTTAGAAACTTTTCCATCCTTAGACAAATCTTCCTCCTTGCTATGCACTTCCATTTGGTTGTCCTGCAACTCATAGAAGTTGACTTGAATTCTATTTGAGCTTGTAATTAAACTCTTTTACATTCTTAAACTTGATCTATGCAATCCCTGAGTCATACCACTTCATGTCTTCCTGTCTTCTGAGCTTCGTCTTCAATCTTCGAACAGTTTTCTTGAATACGAATCTCACTTGACAGTCTTTCGAATGATAGAACTTAGTTTCCTTTCACGGATCACTGACGCCTAGTGCAATGGTCTGGTTCACAAACGACTAGTTCCGCTCTCAGGCCTTCGTACTATAGACTATACAAATCACTGTCAAGTCTTCTACCATATCAAATCAGCTTCACTGAAACCCTTATGACCTTCACACCAATCCAGATTGCTACTTTGAATATCTTCAACCTTATTCCTTCGATGAATGAACATATTAATGAACTTCCTTCGAACTTCTGTTGATGACTTCTTCACTGTAGCTTTCCAAATCATTGTGTATATGTCAAGTCTTCTATCTTCGTACTGGTTTCAATGGATATAGGATTATTTGCAAGTCCTGTCTATGTTGAGTTATCATCCCCTGCATTGTTGTCATAGATGAATCTATCTTTAATCTTCAACTCCTTCTATATCCAATAATCTCCCCCTATTTGGCTATTAAACATGACAGTCAAATTTATACTAGAGAAGTATCAATTTGGAGGATAACTCAACTAACCATAACCAAAAATCTTCAATCAGCTTTCAACATTGATGTCCTGGACTTGGAAATAATACTATCTTATATCTTCTACACTCATACTCATTCAGCTCCAGCAGAGAATAACATCTTCTCTCCCTTTAGTAGAAATGCAAAAGATACGTCTTCAAAATCTCCATATTTCTCCCCCTTAGATAATCAACATGAGTAGGCAGGAAAAATATCTTAGGTGACCTATCCAGTCTTCTTCTAAGTTGAATAAGGTTGCTCCCCCTTAGTTAAATAAGGATATCCACCAGTTTTTTGTTCCACATTTCTCCCCCTTTGTCCAATACTGGGAAAAATGTTTTTGTGTTATGTCATATGTATTCTCCCCCTTAGTTGAGTAATCCTTCAAATGTAGACTACAGAAACTAAATCTCCCACCAAGTACAATTCAGAGAGAAAAGAAGTTCCAGGATTCTCAACTCAAGAAAAGAACTACCCTTATATCACCAAAAATTCCCTTCCAGCTTCCTTATATCTCTCAAGAAACAGAATTCCATAACTAGAACAGGAGAGAACCTCATACAGAAAAAGTCTTCAACCCCAGATCATCACAGCATTCTTGAGAATATTACAAATAAAACCAATCTAGAATAAGAACATGTGCTACAAATTTCCTCACAGTGCAAGTGTGTGATTTCTGTTTAGTGTCCTCACAGTGTGTTTCACTCCACTCTACACTCAAGTATTTGAACTCATCCTCACAAGTGTTTCACTCCACTTAGAGCTCCAGAAGTCCAACAATGAATGTACCTGCAAGAAAATCCTTTTCATAGAAAAGTTGCCTTCCATCTTCAAGGATGAAAACTCTCAGTCAAGAGATTTAGAAATATTCCTTCTGAGAGGGGAAATTAGGATTCTATAAAGTGGCAGAATTCCTGATATCCCTCAACTTGTATGAAGAAGCATACCTTATAAACTCGCCAGTTGATATCTGAGTCCTCATTTACAAGTTTCTATTTTGACTTCGTCAAAATCATATCGAGATTTGAATTCTGGGAAGATAACCAATGATCAATGATATGCCATTAGGGATCAATGATTTCTTCTTATGTCACTTAGACATGAATCAGAGATAATGGTCTTAGGATAAACCAGAGTACCAGAATCTCATCAGAGTTAGAATCCATATGGATCTCAGATTTAATCAAAATTAAATCTCAAGTTCTATCAGTGACCTTGAGATGGTTTGATAAACTTGCTCCGTCAAAACCTTCCTTGTGTGTGAAACTCACACGTGCATTGAAATATTTGAGGTAAGGTAGTGACTCTCATTCAGATGCCCTGGCTGACAGGCAAATTTTCAATAGAAATACAACCTGTTGAGAGAATGCTTCTAGTAGCAGTTTCAGTGCCTTTTTCAGCTTTACATTCTTTTGAGAGAATATAAATGGGCTTTACAGTTGTCTCAGGATTTGAATACTCCACTACTTTGTGAGAGACAGAGTTGTACGGTTGACCTTTCCTTCCTTATGTGGTGCTGCTTGGAACTATCTCCCTCACTCAACTCAACTCCAATTATCAAGGTTCAGAATGCAACTGATCATGTGGTTTTCATGTATCAGAGCAAAAGCTTTGGATAAATTCTGTTTGAGGAGTGTTTGGTTCTATGACTTTGGTCAGAACCTATTGGTTTGATAGGCTCATAGTCAGCTTCCTAAGCCACTGGGGGCAGTTATAAGTTTCAGAATACTAGGACTGGGCCTTAGGAATAAACCATAAAGTTTCAGAATGCTTAAGGATCAAGGAATGATACCTTAGAAGTAACCACAGAGAACACATGACATAATCTACTACCAGAGATCATTCAGTGTGTGATTGTGTGGTGTTTCAATTTGAAGTACATTCTGAAAGATTGGTCATACCTGAACTTTACCTTAGCTGCTTTCTGTGCTTGGATATTCAACGCAAGACTTAAGTAGCAACAGAGTTAGTAGCAATGGTAAATAGCATCATGTATTGATTTAGAATTGAGTAAGTAGAATAATTCTTTTTAGAGAATATATCAGAGCCACATGGATGAAACATGTGATAAAGATGGAAGATATAATCTACTCATTTTAGTTCTAAACCAATATAAAAGGTTATCTAGCATATAGCAATCATATTTTTCAAGTATTTTGTCAAGTATGTACACATGCATAAATATTTTATGTATCAGAGCAAGAGCGTGCATACATACAGGTCAAATAGACATTATGATTTTAAAACAATTAAACACAATTCATGCTAGGAATAAATTTATCTGAGATAGAGTGTTAGGTCCAATACAGAAAAGGGGTACTAACCTATCTCAAGTATATACAAAGCTCCAGATAAACTAACTCAATTACCACATAATATGTAACATATAAGATCATGGTAATCAATTAGCATCAAAATCTCAAATCCAATTATCACTAAGCATACAAACGTACAAAATATGTGATAATCAATTTGCTTCAATCCATGGATAATGAATATAGGTAAATAAACTTTACAAGGCCTTAAAGCATCATCATAGGATTTGTAAAATTTATCCCAATCAAATTACATAATATGTTAACTTCCATTTTTAAGTGGACAAGTTTAACATGCCAAGTTCACTAACCAACTTGCTAAAAGTAGCTTCATCAAGTGGCTTAGTGAAAATGTCTGCAATTTGATCAGCTGTGGGAACAAAAATTAGTTCCACAGTACCATTCACTATGTGCTCTCTAATGAAATGATATTTTATATCAATATGTTTGGTCCTCGAGTGCTGAACATGATTGTTTGAGATTGCTATGGCACTTGTGTTGTCGCAGTAGATAGGAATATGATTCAACTCAAGTCCATAGTCTCGGAGTTGGCTTCTCATCCATAGAATTTGAGAACAACAACTTCCAGCAGCAATATACTCAGCCTCAGCAGTAGATGTAGAAACCGAATGCTGCTTCTTGTTAAACCAAGAAACCAATCTTCTTCCAAGAAACTGACAGCTTCCTGAAGTACTCTTCCGATCAATCTTACAACCAGCATAGTCAGAATCCGTATAGCCAATGAGATCAAAGCCCGTGTCTTTAGGATACCGGATACCCAGATTCGGTGTACCCTTCAAATACCTAAAGATCCTCTTGACAGCTATCAGATGTGACTCTTTCGGATCAGCTTGGAACCTCGCACACAAGCATGTTGCAAACATTATATCTGGATGACTTGCAGTCAAGTAGAGAAGAGATCCAATCATGCCTATATAGTGAGTGATGTCCACCTTTTTACCAGACTCATCTTGATCAAGTTTTGTGGCAGTTGTCATAGGAGTCTTGACAGGTGTTGAATCTTCCATCTGATATTTCTTCAGAAGATCCCTGATATACTTCGTTTGACAAATGAAGATACCAACTGGCTTCTGGCTTACTTGAAGTCCAAGGAAGAAATTCAACTCACCCATCATGCTCATCTCATACATACTCTGCATAAGTTTAGCAAACCTTGCACAAAGTGCATCATTCGTAGACCCAAATATAATATCATCAACATAAACTTGCACAAGTATGGTATCATTTTTATGCTTTTTATGAAATAGAGTCTTATCTATGACACCTCTAGCGAAACCATTCTCAAGTAGAAATTCAGAGAGAGTGTTATACCATGTTCTAGGCGCTTGCTTTAGACCATAAAGAGCCTTGAAGAGAAGATACACAAAATCTTCAAACTCAGGGTCTGTGAAACCAGGAGGTTGCTCCACATAGACCTCTTCTTCAAGCTCACCATTCAGAAAAGCACTTTTCACATCCATCTGATAAACCTTGAAGTTTGAATGTGCAGCAAATGCTAAGAACATTCTGATGGCTTCAAGTCTAGCCACTGGTGCAAAGGTCTCAACATAGCCAATGCCTTCTTCTTGAAAATAACCCTTAGCAGCCAGTCTCGCCTTGTTCCTTGTTACAATTCCATCTTCATCCAGCTTGTTCCTGAATACCCACTTAGTGCCAATAACAGATTTATCTTTTGGTCTGGGTACAAGCTTCCACACTTTCTGTCTTTCAAATTGATTGAGCTCATCTTTCATAGAAATCTCCCAATCAGGATCTCCAAGAGCTTCATCTACTATCTATGGTTCCATTTGAGAAAGAAACCCAAAAAATAGACATTAATTAGCAGTAGCTCTTCTCATCTGAACTCTTGCTCCAGCATCACCAATAATGAGATCTTCAGGATGAGATCTACTCCACTTTACAGCTCTAGGCAGATTTGCCCTTGATGATTAAGCTTGATTAACATTATGTTGAGTTCGACTAGCAGATCCTCTTTATTGTTCTTCTCCCCCTGAGTTGCTGCCATCTTGATCTGTAGAATCTGACACTTGAGGACTGGTTCCGGAAACTGTCTCACTATGCACAATTGTGTTACCACTGTTGCCATTCATATCTGAACCATCTCCACCATTTTCATCAGAATCTGAATCACCATTATGATTATTGTGATGATCATCTCCATTGCTATCTTTATTTGGAACAAACTCATGTTCGTCTTCATCATCAGAAAGATCTTCCACACTTAAGTGATCATTAATATCTTCCTTCTGAATACTCGGGAGCTTGGTGTCATCAAAAGTTACATTAAGGCTTTCCACAACTTTGTTGTCATCAATCACAAACACCCTGTATGCCTTAGACTCCAATGAATAGCCTAGGAAAATACCTTCTTCAGCTTTGGCATCAAATTTACCAAGATGCTCATCGCCCGTTAGCACGTAGCATTTTCCTCCAAACACATGAAAGTAACTCACGGATGGTTTCTTGTTGGACATTAACTCATATGGTGTCTTTTCAAACATCTTGTTGATCAGGGTTTGATTCTGAGTATAACACGCAGTGCTAACAGCTTCAGCCCATAAATACGTAGGAAGATTGGCTTCATTCAACATTGTCCTTGCAGCCTCAACCAACGTACGATTATTTCTTTCTACCACTCCATTCTATTGAGGAGTCCTTGGTGCTGAATATTGTCTCGAGATGCCTTTCTCCACATAAAAATCATTCAACTTTGCATTTCTGAATTCTGTGCCATTATCTGATCTTATGCATCTTACAGGCACGCCAGCTTCTAACTTAATCTTGTTGATGTGATCAATGATCATTTCAGCTGCTTCATCCTTTGAATGTAAGAATAACACCCGCGTGTATCTGGAATAGTCATCAAAAATCACTAAGCAATATTTCTTTCTCGACGTAGACATTACATTGACTTGTCCGAACAAATTCATATGCAGAAGTTGTAAGGGCTCAGCAATGTCAGAAACTGTCTTCTTCTTATGTGATGCTCTCTTTGACTTTCCCTTCTCACATGCTTCACAAAGTCCTTCAGGACAAAATTCCATCTCGGACAGACCTCTCACGAATTCCCTCTTAACCAAAGAATTCATGGTCTTGAAGTTTAAGTGGGAGAGCTTCTTATGCCATAACCAACTGTCGTCTGGAGAAGCTTTACTATAGAAGCACAGAACTTGACCATCTCCAGCAGAATTCCAGTTAGCTACAAACAAATCACCTTTTCTCACTCCATTGAGAGTAAGCTTCTCATTCTTCTGATTAGAGATCAAACACCTCTCCTTCTTGAACAAAACTTCACAGCCTTTATCACAGAATTGGCTTATGCTGAGGAGATTATGCATCAAACCTTCAACCAGAGAAATATCTTCAATGATGACATTTCCAATTTTCAAACAGCCATATCCTGTTGTATAACCTTTGCTGTCATCTCCAAAGGTAACTTCCGGGCCAGCTTTCTCAACCACCTTTGATAGCAGGGCTCTATCTCCAATCATATGTCTCGAACATCCACTGTCCAGAATCCAAATGACCTTCTTCTGCTTAATGCCCTGAAAACAAAGGAGATTAAGTTTTCTTTGGTACCCAAACTAAGTTGGGTCCAGGGGACTTAGAAGCATTTGAATATTTAACATTCTGCTTCACAGAATTGACAGGCGTAGTATGATGTGCATTGTCTTTGACTGTCCCTGTGTCACTTACAGAAGCACCAGCAGACTTGCTTCCGGGCTTGGTGACAGGTGCCTCTTTCCTAACCTTAGGAGGGCTGACAGTCTTAGACCTACCAGTGTGTGTGTGTACATGCTTATCATGATTATGCGATGAAGTGTGTGAGTGTGTGGAATCAAGATAATTGTTCATGAAATTAACAACACGTGGCATGCAAACACAATTATTGCACTTAGGAGATTTAGGCATGCTAGACATTTTATGCATATTAACATTCTTAACATTATCTACCTTAGCCTTCCTACAAGCATGAATAAGATGACCAGCAGATCCACAATTGTTGCATAACTTTCTAGGGCCATTGCCTCCTATCCTGCCATTTCTATTTCTGCTTCTTTTAGTTTTGGAACTAAAACCTAGTCCAGCCTTAGATGTTTCAGTATCTGAGTCAGCTGACTTACTAGGTTCCTTTGCCTTTTTATCTTTTAATTCATTTAAGTCCTCAACAAGCAACTCATGTTCAATGAATAGTCTATCCTCATCAAAGGGATCAGAAGATGCTTTCTTGTACAAAGGTTTCTTAGCACTTTTCAGAATGTGTGGTGTATCAGGTGGATTATCTACTTTTTCAACTTTTCATTTTCCACCACACGTTTCTTACTTGACTTTCTAAGCTCATCATAATCTAGCCCAATTCCAAGTTTACCACTTACAACCTGGCTAGATATGAGTTCCTTCGCAAGATTAGCAGAATTGGCATAAGCTTGTAACTTAGCTTCTAATTCCTTTATCTTATCATCTCTCTGAGCAATGGTCTCAACATGATTATTAGCCTTAAGTTCTAGATAGTGATGTTTTTTCCTAATGTCTTCAATATTAACTTTCTCAAGAACTAACTTATCAAGTTCTTCCTGTAGTTTCTTTACCTTTTCTTTCCAGTCACCTACAGTACCATTAGCATTCTTCAAGGAGACTATACAGTGATAATAGCTCAGATTTATGGAATTATATCTATCAATGCATGCTTTCTCAGTGCATTCAACTTTTATACTATCAAATAAAGATGCAGCAGGTATAGTGATAGACTTTCTAAAAGCAAGGCAGTGTTCATTCTCACATAGGTTTTCAGTATGAAATGGAGGTGAGTAGGAGCAAAGGATTACCTGTCTTGAAGAGTATGGAGTGTCAGCCATGAGTGCCAGATTTCCAAACTGCCCTTCCTCATTATCAGTATCGTCCCAGCTTCTACCCTCAGCTATGTAAGACTTCACTGGATACTTCTTCGAACCTCCAGAATCTTTCCTTTGATAAGCCTTTCCTTTGTCTCTTGCATGTTGACTCCTTCTACATTCAGTGGCAAAGTGTCCCATTTCTCCACAGTTGAAACACTTGACATTCTTTCTATCCACCATCCCTGTCTTGTAGCCTGAGTCTGAATATGATGGAGATTTCTGACCCCGGTTGCTGCTACCAGATCCCCTAAAGGCTTGTTTCCTCCTGAATCTCAGGTTTCCAAACATAGCTGCCATGTTGGCCATGGTGGGATCCTTCATATCTTGCAACTCTTCCATTGTATAATAATCCCTTGAGTCTCTAGAGAGATTTCCATCATCAACTTCAGCATCACAAAGCACTTGATCATTTGTCTTTGGCTTTTCAGCAGTTATGTCTAAGTCCTTGTGTTTACTAGCTACAAGAGCAGTTGTCTTCAGTAACTCAGCATTCTTCACGTCCACTGCACCACTTCCATATATAATCTTTTTCTGTTCCAATTCCATTTCATGAGTCTTCATCTTCCCATATAACTTGTCCAGAGACATAGTCTTGAAGTCCAAGCGCTCACGAACTGAATCTCCTTTACTTATGAGATGAGTGGGCAATGTCAACATAAAATTCATGTTTATCCCTTTCTGTTCATATCTCTTCCCATAGATGCTCAGTTCATTTATCAACTTGTTCAATCTTTCAAAGACCGAAGTTATGTTTTCACCTGGGAGAGATATGAATGCCTCGTACTGGGTAGTTAGAATATCAAGCCTGTTTTCTCTGACATCTTCCGTTCCTTCCATTAACAACTCTATGGTTTGCCACATATGCTTAGCATTTTCACACACAACAATTTGATGGCTCATGTCATCATCCATGGATTCCATCAACAAGTGTTGTACCTTGGCATCCAGACTATCCAATTCAATATCCTTCTCAGTGTAGTCATCTGGATTCTTAGGAATTCTCTTCTCATCATCATTTGGATCCTCTATCTCAAATACAAATGGTCCTTTCTCGATGACCTTAATGTATTTGTGATTTGCAGCTCTGAGATAAAGAAGCATCTTCTTCTTCCATAGATTGTAGTTTGCCTTATCGAATTTCGGAACCTTAAGACCGCCAATCTTTTGAGAACTCATTCTTACAGATCTGTAAAATTTTCGCAATACGAGATCTCAAACTGCAACTATCCAATCAGTCACACAACACAACCAATCAACATAAACCCAATATACACAACCAGAAGCTATCCCAGTCTCCGTTCAACCAAAATCTAACAAAAAACTTGCTAACCTAAAGGATCTGATCCGTATATCGATCAACAAGCTCTGATACCAATTATTAGGTCCACTAGGTTAATACAGAGGGGAGGGGGGTTGAATGTATTATCGTTCGTTTTTCAAATAAATTCGCAGCGGATAAAGACACTATAAAAAACAAACACAAACACAGGAGCTTCGGGGGATTGATCTTATATCATTAAGAAAAATCTCCGAGTGGGTTGCTTACAAACTTTGTTACAAACGTAAACAAAGCAATAATAACTCTACACACTACAAAAGATAACTTATCAAATGTGTGTATCGCTATCACTCTAAAAAGCAATATAACATATCGGATACAAGCTATCAATACAAGGCTTTAATGCTTTTGAGTGTTCCTATGTAAGACTAGAATTCTGTATAAAATTTAGCAACACTTCACTTCGCAAATTGATGATTTGATAGAACGAATCTCCAAAAAGCGAGAGCAACGCTACTGTTTTTGATTGTGATTGATTATTCAATTCACTGTTGAACTGATAGATATAGGTAGGTGAATAGACTGGGAGACGTGGCAAGCTCTCATCCAAGTAAATAGATCTGAACATGTGCAGTAGTCGAAATCCAAAAGTCGAATTAGAGTTGCCTTGAATTACTGGAAGTCGAATCATGTTCCAAGAGGAGAGTTGACTAGAATTTCTACTCAAACACTCTACTAGTCGATTTTTACTCAAGGAAATCGACTAGTAGCTTTCAAGTTACTCCACAAGTCGATTTTCTAGAAGTTGAATAGTGCAGAAGTTGATTTCCATTGCCAAGGGAACTTTGACTTAGTTTCTACAGACAACTCCACACTAGTCGATTTTCTTGAAGTCCAAAATCGACTAGTAGATTCCATAAGTCGATTTTGCTTGAATCTTGCCTTAGAAACATTTCTGATTTGTACAATTCGACTAGTAGCTATAGAAATCGACTAGTAGCTTGCTAGGATTTGTCAGAAGTCGATTTTCAACTTCTAGTAGTCGATTTCTATAATTTCTTTGCCTTAGAAACTTTTCCATCCTTAGACAAATCTTCCTCCTTGCTATGCACTTCCATTTGGTTGTCCTGTAACTCATAGAAGTTGACTTGAATTCCTTTTGAGCTTGTACTTAAACTCTTTTACATTCTTAAACTTGATCTATGCAATCCCTGATTCATACCACTTCATGTCTTCCTGTCTTCTGAGCTTCGTCTTCAATCTTCGAACAGTTTTCTTGAATACGAATCTCACTTGACAGTCTTTCGAATGTTAGAACTTAGTTTCCTTTCACGAATCACTGACGCCTAGTGCAATGGTCTGGTTCACAAGCGACTAGTTCCGCTCTCAGGCCTTCGTACTATAGACTATACAAATCACTGTCAAGTCTTCTACCATATCAAATCAGCTGCACTGAAACCCTTATGACCTTCACATCAATCTAGATTGCTACTTCAAATATCTTCAACCTTATTCCTTCGATGAATGAACATATTAATGAACTTCCTTCGAACTTCTGTTGACGACTTCTTCACTGTAGCTTTCCAAATCATTGTGTATATGTCAAGTCTTGTATCTTCGTACTGCTTTCAATGGATATAGGATTATTTGCAAGTCCTTTCTATGTTGAGTTATCATCCTCTGCATTGTTGTCATAGATGAATCTATCTTTAATCTTCAACTCCTTATATATCCAACAATTCTGGATATAATTAAAAATAATAATAATGTATTTTTTTTATTTTTTTTAAATCTATTAATTCGTATTATACAAATCCATTAGTGATATCTCATATTTTTTAAATCAAATCATATTAAAATTGATTTACAATATAAAGAAATGATAAATTAAAATTCAGACAAATATTTTAAATTATAATGTAAAAAAATGATCAACATAATTTTAGATTAATTTAAGAATAAAATAATATTTTATTAATATTTTTATAATAATTAATATAATATATAAATATGTTCTTATGTATATATATACATATAATCGGGGTCGGGGAGATACTAATCCTAAACTCCACCCGATCCCTGAAATTTTATAAAACCTTCCTCGTTGCTAGGCCTGTCCCCGAAAACTTCTCGAAATCCCTGACCCGAACGGGCTGGAATCGATCAGGGTCAGGAGGGACGACGTTGATTGCCATTCCTATTTATTTCATTGAGATTAAAAAAATGAATAGTGAAAAAAGAAAGCAGATTCATTACTAATTCATCTCAATTCTCCATTGTTAACACTTAGGCTGACTGAGCGCGTAAATGAATAAGAGTGTAAAACATTTTAAAACTAATAAAAAACTAATATTCTCTATTAGAAGATAATAACAAATGAAGTACACTCAGAAAAATATCATGATAAAAAATAAATTTTCCAAAATGAGGGTGTAAAAATGAATGTTGTCTAATTTAATAAAACTTTCAGCACTAATTTTATTATTTTACAAATATACTTAATATAAGTAATGAAATGCACTAAATTTAATATATTATTTATATTATATCAAATTTTAGTATTTTATTTTTCTGTGTCACTGCTCGACTAACCCAATTCATTGTTCTAAAACTCGAACATTTTAGCCAAGATATCGACCGAGTACACATAATTGAACTTATTCACGAGCTGATTTTTCTTTAGTCTAATAAAACCTGATTTTGAGTCTAACTCGGGTCAAACTTATTTCTACTCGGATTAAATATTAAGAAGTCTAAAAATAAATAGAGGGTAAGAAAAATATTGAACAAACACAATTACCTAATTATTTTAGAGTCTTACAAAATTTACTTACTCATCTCGTTGTGTAATCTATATATGTCTGATTTTGTACAAAATTAACATTTTTACCTCCGTAATGAATTATAATTAATATCTTTTTTGTTATGCATGAGTATGTATATAATAATGATAAGAATAAGAGTAATTCATATATTTTCGATTGGTTTCATCTTTAAAAGTAATATATATATATATATATATATATATATATATATATATAATTTTTTAGATGATACATATCTATAATAAGGGTATCTCCAATCACATCTTTATATGCCATATTACTTCATTTCTTACTCTATATATGAAGTTACGGGGCTACAGCGATGATTACCCTGTCTTTATAAATAAAGGAAAGTACCGTGCAACTTCAAATTTGGAGTTACACTATAAATATGAAGATATTGGTTTTATAATAAACCCTCTCACATGTTTCTATATCACGTAGGCCCAACTCTTTGTGTATTTTAAAATTATTTAATTATTGTACATAGTGATTATGTAGATTTAAAGTAAAATTTAAAGGATTGATTGGAGATGAAATGGTAATATAAGTAAAAAAAAGTGAAATCTGAAGATAAAGTTATTTTAAAATAGAGCAATGCTTGGAGATGACCTAATGAATTAGTTTTTAAAGTTAAAATTTTAGTATATTTGATTTTTTTTAGATCCAAGTACTCCCGTATTAAACCAAATACTTTTGACTCGACAATCACAAAAGTCAAACTGAATAAAACAGAATTATGATTTTTTGAAAATAAATCCAAAAAAAGTATAAAAAATGTTTAATTTATAAAATATATTTTAAAATATAATTGATATGTGTGTGTGTCTAACTACAAAATTTAAATTGTAACTATATAATTATATAAACTATCATTTTATTTACTCAAAAGTTAAAATTAGAAAAAGGAGAAAATATAATTTTTTTAAACAAAACTTTTAAAATAAAATCAAAGTTTATTATAGCACCATGGTTCCAAGATAAAATTTAGTCACAAGTTCGATTCTCGTATATTTGATTTTTTTTATCTATTACTAATTCCAAGTATTTCCGGATTAAACCGAATACTTTTGACTCGATAAACACAAGTCAAACTGAATTAAAAAATTATGATTTTTTGAAAAAAATCCAAAAAAAAGTTAAAAAAAAATTAATTTTATGAAATATATATCATAACAATTACAATATAATTGATATATATATATGTGTGTGCGCGTTTGTGTGTTTGTCTAACTACAAAATTTACATCACAGTTATCTCCTTCTATATATTATAAGAGGACAAGGGGCAAATTGAGCCATTTTAATGGCTGTCAAATTACAATTTTGCCCTTTTATGTTGAAAAATTATAAAAATGTAATCCTCATATATAGTTTATATTAAAAATAAGTATAACATTATATCTCCTAAGAATCGAACACAAGACCTCCTACTCAAACATTTCATGTCACTACCATTGCGCTACATCACTTCTTGAGTTAAATTTAAATTTTTTATTAGATAATCTACATCCTCTTTTTTTATCAATTTTGTTTTTATTACTTTAATTTTTGAGTATATAAAATGTTGGTATATATTATTTACGTGCCTCCATTTTGTTTAGTTTTTGCAATTTTATTATAGAGGACAAGGGGCAAATTGAGCCATTTTAATGGCTGTCAAATTACAATTTTGCCCTTTTATGTTGAAAAATTTTAAAAATGCCATCTTCATATAGTTTATGTTAAAAATAAGTATAATATTATGTCTCCTAAGAATCAAACACCAGACCTCATACTCAAATATTTCATGTCACTACCATTGCGATACATCACTTCTTTAGTTAACTTTAAATTTTTTATTAGATAAGCTACATCCTCTGTTTTTATCAAGTTCATTTTTATTACTTTAATTTTTGAGTATATAAAATGTTGGTATATATTATTTACTTGCCTCCTTCTTATTTAGTTTTTGTAGTTTTATTATAAAATTTTAAAAATGACACCACCTCATATTTGTTTCACTCACCTCATATTTATTTCCAATTTGTTTCATTCACTTCACATTTATAAATTTTCTTAATCAACCCCGATTTGTTTAAATATATATATATATATCAGGATGAGGTATATATTTTTTTATATATTTTATTTAATAAAGTTTTATAAAAACAGTATTTAAAAAATTATAATAATTTTAAAATAGTCTATAATTTTATTGATCTATTTTTTACATTATATATTATATATATTTTTAATTTATCATTTATTTAGATTATAAATCAGTTTTAATATGATTTAATATTAAAAATATGAGATATTATCAAAAAATTTATGTGTTACGAATTAGTAGATAATTTTTTATTTAAAAAATATACAAAATATACAAAATTATTATTTTTAATTATTCTCCGCATCCCCGTGGGAATCTCCGTTCTGGCGGAGACCGGTAACGAAAAGAATCCCCGTTTCGAATTCAAGGTGTGTTCGGGGATCAGCAGCAGAGATAGTAATCCCCGACCCCGAAGTGACCCGCATATCCCTACGAACAATTTCAAATATTTTTGTTATGATGATATAGTTTTAATTTTTTTTATTAATTAGAATCACATACCTTCCAATAAGGGTTAAATATCGATATGGTCACTTAACTCAAGCCCATGTATCAAAAAACACACTCTAGTTATCGGGGCCTCACTTGCATCACTCTAGTTGACGGTAATGGAAGGCCTATTAGTCAGAGCCGTTGACCTGACGGGAATCGTTTAAATTTTAACGGAATGCACATCAGTTTAGACGTGGCGCCATGTGACATATTACGTGGCATACAACTAAGCTGAATTAAATTATAACACGGGTAAAATATAAAAAAACGGTTTAATATATTCACATCGGGGCATTTGGAGCAAATTAGGGTTCTAGAGGCGATTTGGGCGAAAAAACCCTAAAAGGCGATATCGTTCAATTGATTGGGAGATTCTGCATACATTGTGAAGAGTGCTTTTGTTTGTCTTCAATTAGAGGTATATTCGAAAAACCCACCTATTACTGAGAAGAAAAAGGGTCGATTTTGTGTTTGTGTATGTATGTTGATATGTTTAGATTAATGTAATTTATGCTTTTTGTATGTATTTACAGCATGCCTACTACTGTGTACCTTCACCATCACGGTGATTTTACACCACCTCCTAATATTAAGTATGTTGGTGGAAGAACAGAGGTTATAAAAGATTTTGATTGTGATACTATGTCATTTCGTGATCTTGAAGAATTTGCTGAAAAATATTCATATGATGTTAATGCTTTGGTCTATTTCAAGTGTGATGGTCTTCATTTGAAGAATGGTACTAGGTTGGTTTATGATGATAAATATGTTCTTGATTTGAAAGACTGGCCCCCTGTAGATAAAATGTTAGAAATTGAAATAGTTACGGGAAATAATCAGAGTGAGCCAGATAATGAGAGTGATGGTGTCTACTTGAGTGATGATTCAGAGGACCCTGATGATCCAGACTTTAAAAACATGAGTGACAGTGAAGATTCTGAAGAAGAGAGCTTAGTTCCTGATGATTATGTGAGTGATGAGGAAGAACAAGTTATAAAGAAAAATGCTAAGGAATTTAAGGATAGTATGTATAATGCTATGAATATACCCACCAAGTCCCCTAGTGAGGAGTCTGAGTTTGATTCTCAAATTATGAGGTCCCTCTCTTCTTCAAGTGAGGATGAGAATGCTAAGATTGGTTATGTAGGTCCACCTAATCCAAAAAGAAGGAAAAAGTTGAGAAGCAGGAAAAGTATTGGTAGTGTTCCAAGATGGGAGGTTGGTCAAAAATTTGTTAACATGGCAGAGTTTAGGGACCAAGTGAGAACATATGGAGTTAGTGAAAGAAGAGCTGTGTAGTTTATAGCTAATGATGCACATAGGTGTCAAGTAAGTTGTGAGGCTAAGTGCCCCTTCTATATATGTTGTAGCAGGGACAAGGATGGTCATGCTTGCACAATTAAAACACTGGTGGACACACACTTGTGCACTAGCCATACAATAACAAAATGGCAAATGTTCAGTACTTAGTGGAGGTATTTGGGGACAGAATTAGGAAAAATCCATAATGGAGTTGTAAGGAGATGGCAGAAACTATCAAGAATGAATTGGAAATTGAAGTGCCTAGAATTAAGATTCTCAGGTTAAGGAAAGCTGCACTTGAAGGAGTTGCAGAGAGTCTTAAGCAACATTACTCTAGGGTTAGGGACTTTGGCCATGAGGTTTTGCTAAGTAACCCCAAAAACACTGTGAAGATTTCAACTACAAGGCTTAATCCAGATGACCCTATCAAATTTAAGAAAATATATGTGTGTTATTTTGCATTGAAGGCTGGATGGAAGGAAGGGTGTAGACCAGTTATTGGTTTAGATGGTTATTTTCTCAAAACAATCATTGGTGGGCAGCTACTAGCAGCTGTAGGGAGAGATGGGAACAATTAAATGTTCCCAATATGTTATGCTGTTGTAGAATCAGAAAATACAGATTCATGGAGATTGTTCATTGGTTTGATGAGTGATGACTTAGACTTGAATGAGGGCAGGGGCTTGACTATTATCAGTGACCAGCAAAAAGGGCTTGAAAATGCTGTGAAGGAGCTTCTACCTAGGGTAGAACACAGATTTTGCACAAGGCATCTGTGTTCCAATTTCACAAAAAGGTAAAACTCACCATTTTTTATTTTATTTTTCTACTTTGTGATATTTTATATAACTGACCATTTGATATTTTGTGCAGGTTCCCTAGCTCTTTGTTGAAGAGGATTTTTTGGAATATTGTTTGGGCTACACACAAGGTGGCATATACCAGATCAATGAAAGAATTGGAGAAGCACTCAAAGGCTGTTTATGCACATTTATCTAAACTGGATCCAAAACAGTGGTGTAAGGCATTTTTTTCCACTCATTCCTTGGTTGATAACACAGACAACAACATGATCAGAGAGTTTCAATTCATGGATAATCAATGAAAGGTAAATTGAAATTTAATATGTATTTCATGCATTCTATTTTGTATTTTACCATCTGTTTCATGCATTTTATTATGTATTTCATGTATTCTATATTGTATTTTATTATCTCTAATAAATTGTAGGTTTATGCCATTGTTAACTATGTTACAAGAAATACACTACAAGTTGATGACAAGAATGAGGCAAAAATGGATGACATGATGAAATCTGACCTTCAGATTTGTCCTAAAATTAAAAAAATATTTGGACATCTTGATCACTGAGTCAAGGAAGTGATCTACTGCATGGGATGGGCATAAAAAGTTTCAAGTTAAGTTAGACACAAGATCAGTGACAGTGGACCTGGATGCAAGAAGCTGTGATTGTAGGATGTTTGACTTAACTGGCATTCCTTGCCATCATGCCATTGCAGCAATTCATTCAAGGAGGCACCAACCTGTTGATTATGTTTCAGAGTACTATAAGAGGGAAAAATACTTGGAAACATATCAATACTCACTTGAAGCTATGAAGGGGGAGGAATACTGGGACTTTCAAGCTACTGAGGAGTTGTTGCCTCCAGACATACCTAAAAAGCTTAGAGGAGGCCTAAAAAGTTGAGAAGGAGAGAGGCATGGGAAGGAGGGTTAAGGAGTCAAGCAACACCATCTCAAGGTGTTATCTTACAAAGGTTTTCCAACAAAAGGGTGATGTGTTGCAGCAACTGCAGACAAGAAGGCCATAGAGTGTCAAAATGCCCAGGGAAAGATGAAGCTAGGGACACAGCTGAAAACAATGAAACTGCAGAAAATGAAAAGCAAAAATCTGCCAGTAAAAGGAAGTCCACAAACACTACTCCAAAGAAGAAAGCAGCCAAGGAACTAAAAAGACAGAAACTCACTGTGAGAAGGCTAGTGAAAGGGATTAAAATCAATGAACCACAAACACAATCTTCACAAACCGGGAAGAGCAAGGTCAATGAAGCATCTTATACTGGTAAAGGCAAGGCACTAGCACCAGAATCTGAATCAGAAAATGAATCAGATCACAGTGAGCATGAGGTGTGGAGACTATTTGAAGATGATTATTTTGGGCATGAAGATGAACAAGGAAAAGCATTGGTAGAGGAGAAAGAGACAGATGAACCATTGGTAGCAGATGAACTAAAAGATGATGAGCCATTAGCATTTTTCAAAAAAGTTCCTAGGAAGAAAATGCCATTGGTGAAGGGTCAAAATGCAAATGAATGGAAGAAAAGTGGAAAAGACTATGTAGATTTTAGTGACAAACTAAGGGGGACTATAGGCACTAAGGCTTTTTTCATGCCTACACCAGGCCTAATTCCTTTCAATCCTCCAAGGGGCACACCACCAGTATCAACTCCCCCAGTCAGACCTGGAACCAGCAACAACTCAGCCAGAAATGCACAACAAAGAAGCACTAGAAGGATGATGGGGAATCCTCTACCTCAGCAAAACCCTCCACCACCTCCTCCTCCTCCCAGCAACAAGTATGGACTCAGATTGAGTACTAAGCTCAAAAGGTTGAGTGGATTCAAGAACACTCCAGAAGATCCAGTTAACCTAGCAGACTGGATTATCTATCTAATGATTATGAAGGATCTATTTCCAGACTTCTAAATATGTAATGTTAAGTTCCTCTCCAAGACTTATGTATTTTGTTTTTTGGTATTGTAAGACATATCTATTTACCATCTGATTGTAAGACATGGTATCACTTTTGCTATTTGGTATTGATGGTTAAATGCAGTTGAATGAATTTGTTTCCATTACCATTAATTTTTTAGTAAACATTATACTTTGGCTATTTACGCAAAGACCAAAATTAGGTCTACATGACCTTTTCATTCATTGCAAAATATACCATACATTGACTGTTACCAACCACTACTAATTACCATTCACTACTACTACCTACCATGGTACATCAACAATTACTACACTACAACTACATCAGCATTAACACAAATGCAACCCCTATCACAGCTAAGACAATGCAGATCTTCAATTTTTTTTCAGGTTTGATTTGTCAGCCTCCAACTGAATTCTTGCATCAACTAACAACCGCATTTCCTCCTTCAAAATCTTTCTTTTTTCAACACTTTCTGCTAGATCATCTTCAACAAGTTTCAACTTCTCCTCTAGATAGATTCTCCTGTGATTTAAGTGAGTAATCATTTCCATTGCCCTGGGACAAAAATCTTCTTCAAACCACTGAAAGAAATGGCATCCTTCTTCTGCCTACATATACAAAAAATAAATTGCTTTTTACAACTACATAAATCTTAAGTTAAAAAAAATAAACAATTACCTTAGGAATTGCACAAGTGTAAAAACGCATTCCAGGATTTTTTAAGGTCCATGATACACAGATTCTAGCTCGTCTCCCACATAAACATATTTGGTGCTCTTCCTTTTTCACCGAAGATGAACTATCGTTGCTTCTACCCATGGGGCTTCTGATTGTCGACATGTTACCTTCAATTTTGTGCAATGAATTAAATTAATATATGATGGACTTACATTTCTACTAATTTAAGTTGATGAACCCTAATTTATACATGCATATAGAGGTTGTATATCTTATATAGCCGTTATACAGAGGTTACATATCCACGTAGCAAAAATCGGACCGTTATGTCCACTCTGTCCAACTACTCACTGCCACGTCATATTCCCGTCAGGTCAACAGCTCTGATTAACGGGCCTTCCATTATCGTCAACTAGAGTGATGCAAGTGAGGCCCCGATAAATAGAGTGTGTTTTTGATACATGGGCTTGAGTTAAGTGACCATATCGATATTTAACCCCTTTCAATAAATATCAGATCTCAAGATTATCAGGGTAAGTTAAAATCGAATTGTACAATAAAAAATAAGTTTTCACCGCTAAAATTAGCTAATACTGTTTTAATAGAATGTATGAAAAAAAAGAAGTAAGACAATCCAATGAAAAGTTAAAATGATCAATTATCGTATTAAAAAATTATTTTTGTATAAATGCAAACTCGTTCGAGATAATATTTCAATATATATGGAGGCCCGTGCCTCGCACGGGCTTTTATACTAGTATAATTGTATAAACTAACATTTTATTCACTCAAAAGTTAAAATAATAAAAAATAGAATTTGATAAAAGGAGAGCATATGGCTAATCTAATAAAAAATTTAATTTGGACTCAAAAAGTTATGTAGCTTGATGGTAATGACATGAAATTTGTAAGTAAGAGGTAATTGATATATATATATATATGTGTGTGTGTTTGTCTAACTACAAAATTTACATCACAGCTAGATAATTGTATAAACTAACATTTTATTCACTCAAAAGTTAAAATAATAAAAAATAAAATTTGATAAAAGGAGAGCATATGGCTAATCTAATAAAAAATTTAATTTTGACTCAAAAAGTTATGTAGGTTGATGGTAATAACATGAAATTTGTAAGTAAGAGATAATGAGTTCGATTCCTATTGAATACGACAATTCTACTCATTTTTAACAAAAATTGTGTAATAAAGGCATTTTTATAATTTTTCAAAATAAAAGGGAAAAAATGTGATTTCACGGCCATTAAAATGGCTCGTTTTACCCTTAGTTGACAGATAATATATAGTAAGAGACTAGCGTAAAAACCCGTGCGAGCCATGGGCCTCCTTATATATTGAAATATTATCTCGAATGAATTAGTATTTATATAGAAATAATTTTTGAATACGATAAATGATTATTTTAACTTTTTACTGGATTGTTTTACGTCTTTTCTTTTTCATACATACTATTAGAGCGATATTAGATAACTTTAGTGATGAAAGCTTATTTTTTTATCGTATAGTTCGATTTTAACTTACCCCGAAAATTTTGAGATTAGATATTTATTAAAGCTATATGATCTTAATTAATAAAAAAACATCAAAACTATATCATTATAACAAATACATTTGAAATTGTTTGCAGGGATATGCATCGGGTCACTTTGGGGTCCGGGATTATTATTAGGGTTGTCAAAAAAATTTGAAAAATCCGATATTCGTCCGAAAAATTCGCATTTGTATCCGAAATAAAGCGGATATTATCCGTATCCGAAACAAAACGGATATTATTCATGTTCGAATCCGACAATTGCGGATACGGATACGGATATAGGCATATATGTATCCGATAATATCTGAATCCGAATAAATATATTATATTTAAATATTTATATAATTGAAAATTTATTATATTAAATTTATAGTGTATGTGTGCATGTGTATATAAATACACACATACATATATATATATATATATTTAAATATTATATTTATATAAATTTTATATAATTGTAAAAACCGTATTGACATATATTAAAAATTATTCGAGTTCAACAATTTAAAGATAAAAATTATATTGAAAATATAAATAAAAATTAATTTATGAATAAATTAAAATAGTATTAAATCGCTTTAACTCTAATTTCAATTTTTAAAATTAAATTTTTAATTTTTACTGTATTTTTTCAATTTTTTTGAATTTTTAATATAAAATTAAAAATTCTGATTGAAAATCGGATTCAGATCCGAATATTATCCGTATCCGGATAGTATCCATCGAATCCGAATTCAGATATTATTCTTTAAATATTTCTAGATTCGGATACGAATTTTCGGATTCGGATTCGAATACGGATATAGACAGATCTGTATCCGAATTATCCGTTTGACAGCCCTAATTACTATCCACGCTCCTGATTCCCGAAGACACCATGAATCCGAAACATGGATTCTTTTTACTACCGATCTCCGCTGGAACGGGGATTCCCACTTGGATGCGGAGAATAATTAAAAATAATAATTTTGTATTTTAGTATATTTTTTTAAATAAAAAACAATCTACTAATTTGTAATATATAAAAACATTGATAATATCTCATATTTTTAAAGTCAAATCATATTAAAAGTGGTATGTAATGTAAATAAATGACAAATTAAAAATATATATTATATTATTATGTAAAAAAATTGATTAATATAATTATAGATTATATTAAAATTATTATAATTTTTTAAATACTATTTTTATAAAACTTTATTTAATAAATATATAAAAATATATATCTCATTCCGGTATATATATATATATATATATATATATATAAATCGGGGTTAATTAAGAGAATTTATTAATGTGAAGTGAGTCAAACAAATTGGAAATGAATATGAGGTGAGTGAAACAAATACGAGGTGGTTTTATTTTTAAAATTTTATAATAAAACTACAAAAACTAAATAAAAAGGAGGCGCATAAATAATAGAAACCAACATTTTATTTACTCAAACATTAAAGTAACACACACAATTTCATAAAAAGAGAGAATGTGACTTATCTAATAAAATATTTAAAGTAAACTCAAGAATGTAACACCATGGTTGTGATATAAAATATTTTAGTACGAAGTTTGGCTTTCGATTCTTAGTAGATAGAATACTATACCTATGTTTAACAAAAATTGTGTTACGATGACATTTTTATAATTTTCCAACATAAAAGGACAAAATTGTAATTTGGGAGTCATTAAAATGACTTAATTTGCCCATAACCCTCTTTTAATATATGGAAGGAGACTATAATAACTAAATTAAAAAAAGGAAGTGACGTCAATAAAATATATAAATTAGTATTTATTTACTCAAAAATTAAATTCATAAAAAGAGAGATAATATGACTTACCTAACAAGAATTTTAAAATGAATCCAAAATGTTATGCATCAGTAGCTACATAAAATTGATAATAAGGAGGTAAATGGTTTGATCCCTAGTGGATACAATAATTTCATTTATGTTTAACTAAAATTGTGTTTGATAAAAAGAGAGAATATGGCTTATCTAATAAAAATTTTAAAATGAACTCAAAATGTTTTGTAGCATGTATGGTAGCTACATAAAATAGATAAGAAGGAGGTAAGGGGTTCAATTCCTAGTGGATACATTGATTATATTTATTTTTAAATAAAATTGTGCAAGGATGGCATTTTAATAATTTTTTAACATAAAAGGGCAAATTTGTCATTTCACAGCCATTAAAATGACTCAATTAGGCCCTAGTCCTCTTATAATATATAGAAGAGATAGATAGAAGATTTCATTTTAGAAAAAAATTTGAAAAACTCAAAAATAAAAAATCGATCCCAACAGTTATTTGGACAGGTTTGCCAGAAAAATCTCGTTCTTTATTTATTCGGATCGAGAATTACCGCCCAATCTATATGAACATTAATTAGGATTTCGGATTTCGGATTTCGGATTTCAAATCGGATATGCGATCGGATTTCGGATTTTGGATCGATTGGTCTCTTGCTGGGCTGTATAGCTCATTCTTACAATTTCAGGTTTCGCCTAAGAGTTCGAGTTGGATAGCATTGGAGTTCGATGACCTTAGTTTTGGAGTAGATTGACTTTTGGACCGTTTCCGTTAGCTGCGCTTTTGTAATAGGATTTTGGATTAATAATTGTATTAGAATTTAGTTTTGTATTTAGATTTAATAGTTCGGAAGTGCGGGCCGTTACAATTATCTTGTGAGGTTTGTGTGGCAGTAAATTTGTTAAAATATGATTTATATAACTTATCATATAGCCAAAATAATATTAAGCGAAAGCCGGCAGATCAAAGTGTGAGAAGAAATATTTTTTATATATATTTTAAATATAAATATAAATATATAAAATATATAAAATATATATAATATATATAAAAAATACATGTAATATATGAATATGTTAAATCGAGTAATTACTATTATTAAGGAACAGTGGTCAGTACAACATAATGAGAATAATAATTGATTTTTTTTAATATAATGTGATTGGTCAAGATTTTAAGTCATTCTCTTGGTGCTCTAAATTGATTTATTTAAATCATCTATTAATTAAAGTTTATTTTGTGAGATTCACGTTAACCGCAAGTTTGTTAAAATCTATTTTTTCGAATGTAAGATCGAGCGAAAATAAAGTTAAACGAAACTCGATTGTTAAAAAATAAAATATATGAATATATTAAATTAAGTAACTACTGTATTTTTAATTAGAATTATTAACTAACGATGGTTAGTATAATTGGATGAGAATGGCAAATAAAGAAATTTGTAATATTGTGTGATTGTTCTAAAATTTAGGAGTACTTTTTTATTGTTCTAAAATAATTTAAAATTTTATGATCGGTTGATTGCATACCTAGTTAGACTCACTTATAATAGAGGAAGGATATGTATGGGAGAAGTAGATTGTACCCTAATTGTTCTATTTTTTGGGTGGGGCCTCCTATTAGTTAAAATTGAATAGAAAGTATGTAATTATTTAACTCAATGATTTGGTTAGCTCAAGTATTATTGCTGAGTTAAAAAATAAATGTAATTTCACGAGTTTCGCATGGATTGTAAATTCGTCAAAATCTAATTTTTAGAATTTAAGATATAGAAGGAAAAAAAATTATATAACCCAACAATTTTTAAAATAAAATATATGAATATGTTAAATTAATTAAAGCCGATATATTAGTTAGAATTATTAACTAACTATGGTTAGTGTAATTGGATGAGAATGGTAAATAAGGAAATATTTTAATATAACTTGATTGGTTTAAAATTTAGGAGTTCTATATTATTGTTTTAAAATAATTCAATTTTTTTTATTGATCACCTACAAATCTAGTTAGCCTCGAATTTTATAATAGATAAAGAATATTTATGGAAATAGTATATTTATAATATAATTGTTCTCTTTTTTTGGTGCGGTCTCCTATTGGTTAAAATTGAATTAAAAAAGATGTAATTGGTTAACTTAATATTATGATTAACTAAGGTATTATTAAAAAATAGATGATATATAAATTACAATGTTAAAAAAATTAAAATAACAAGATTCTCTAGAGGTAAAGATCTTAATTTTTTGTAAACCAGCTTGTTTTTGCATAGTATTTCTATTCGTGTAGTTAGATTTACGAGAAAATTGTTAAAACCCTGATTTTGATATGCTTGAATAGAGAAATTTACTACCTGTCAGGTAGCTTCTCTTTAACCTAAACACAATAAATTCTCTTTTATAATAAAAGTATTGTAGCACGCACATATCTCGATTACAAAATTATATTACAAATAACAATCAAATATAATCACGAAAATGTGCCTTTATGTTGTGTTGGCACAACAATATTTGATCATGTCTTATTGTTAAATTTTTGGGGATGATAACATTTAGATCAATTCAGAAAGTTGGGTACCAATTTTAAAGGGGTTTATGAATTGGTCATGCATTACATAAAACATGTCACTTTTTACATGGTCGGGCAATTACGATGTGATCGAGGGACAAACACATTGTTAAAGAAGTAATTTGTGTCGTGGAAGACATGCCTAAACATAAAAAGACTAAGTCATATTAACAATTTTAAAATTTAGTTGACTTGTAATCTTATGAAATCTATAATGGTATTTTTTGATTCTGTAAAAATGTTGAAAAAAAATAGACTTAAGTATTTTTCAGTAAATAGTCAACAAGCTAATAATAAATCTCTGGAAGAAGATCAAGCCTGATCATACCTCTAGATGAAGATAAACATCTTGGTGAAGAATAATAATGTAGATTGAAAAATGCTCTAAGTCAAATGTCAAGAAGTCATAGATCAAGAAATATCGAGAAGTCATTTCGAGAAGTCAATTTGGGCCTATAGAGAAGTCACTTTACTTGTAGAGAGGTCACTTTAATTGTATAGAAGTCAATTTGGGCCTATAGGGAAGTCACTTTACTTGTATGTAAGTGACTTTACTTGTAGAGAAGTCACTTCACTTGTAGACAAGTCAGTTTGACATGTAGAGAAGTGAAGATATCGACAAGTCAACAAGTCATTTACACATATAGATAAGTGGAGATATCGACAAGTCAAAATACATGTAGAGACGTGGAGACATCGACAAGCCATTCTACATCATAATACATACATCATAAATTAGGGGAGATTGTTGTGCAAGACATGCATGTACATAACAAGACTAAGTCTCTCTGACAATCCCGAGAATCATTTGTATGATAATATTATTATATTTCGTGTTTGTATTTCTTGATTCTGTAAAAATGTTAAGGTGATTAGACTTGAGGATTTTTCTATGAACAACCATCAAGCTAAGGAATAAACACTGGAAGAAGATCAATCCTGATCATGCCTTAAAGAGAAATGTAGAAGCTTGAAATTGAATAATGTTGTTTTTGGAAAATGTTCTAATCACATATCGACAAGTCACATATCAAGAAGTATAGAGATATATGTCGAGAATTCAAAAATGACTTGTAGAAAAGTCCAAAGAGTTATCGACAAGTCAATATGCTTGTAGAGTAGTGAAGATATCGACAAGTAAAAAAAGTCCATGTAGAGAATTGGAGATATCGATAAGTGAAAATCTACTTGTAGATAACTGCAGATATCGACAAGTCAAAAGCCTATGTAGAGAACTCGAGATATCGACAAGTCAATCTACTTGTAGAGAACTGAAGATCTCGATAAGTTATAGTACTTATAAAGAAGTAGAGATATTGATAAGTCATTTTACATATCGATATGTGACTTCTCTATACAATAAAATAAATCTCGACAACAGCCTCAAAATTCAGAATACAGACAACTTGGAGATCCAAGATTATCAGTCAACAAACAATTCTATTATTAAATTGGAAAGTCTACAAATGCATCTTAAAGAATGCAAGATCAAGAAACAAGATGAACTGGACAAAGGAGGGTCACAAACCTGTTAGATTGTATGGAGATTTGCTGCACTTAAGGTGGAAGTAGACAAATACACTTTAGAATATGTGTTAGTTCATTTTAGTGATGCATGTTGTTATAAAACATGTCACACGTCATTTGTTTAGTTGTAACAAAACAAATCAAGAAATCTTGTATTCTCTCAAGAGAAGTAGCTAAGTTCTTATCATTCAAGAACAAAGATTTGTAGCACAACAAATTTAATTTAATAAAAATTAAGTGACTTTTGATAAATTACTTGTGTCTTTACATTGATTCATTTATCACTATAAATTAATTTCTGGTTGTTAAGTTCCAAAAGCAAAAAAATACTATTTGATAATCAAGAAAATTAAGAAAAAACATTCACCCTCCCCATCTGTGTTGCACTTCATACCTACCAAGTGGTATCATAGCAAAATCTGAAAGTAAACAGATTAGATCTTGGAAGTATGACTGCGTAGAAATGTAGCAGTATCAAGATCTCTGTCTTTGAAAAAGTGAATTACACCCTATGGACGAAGTATATGATGTTGTTCATCAGGATGACTAATCCACTATATATTGAAATTCTCAAGCATGGACCCTTCATTCCTATGGTGAGGGTTAGGGTTGTGCAAAACTGAACCAAAACCGAAAAACTGAACCGTGCTAATTCAGTTCGATTCGGTCCTGATTTTTCAGAAATTCGGTCTATTCGATCTGGGCCGAGTGGATCGAAATAAAATTCGGTTCGGTTTGGTTCCTTTAAAATATATTTATGTCCGGGACGAATAGACCGAATCATAAATACTATATTATCATATTATATACATTTTACATATATTTTAAAAATTATAATCATAATTTTTAATTTGTAATTATATTTATACACTCTTAGAACTCTATATATCATATTACTTTAATTATGTTTTAGATTTTATAATTTTTGATTTAATTTTCAATACATTTCTTTTAAAAAATCAGCCCATTCGGTTAAAAACCGGACCGCACCGAATTATTTTGATTCGGTTTGGTCCAGTCCATAATACAACTTCGATCCGATCTGGTCTATGAAAAAATGACGATTCAGGTTTTTGGTCTATTCGGTTCAGTCCGGTTTTGGACCGAATGCTCAGCCCTGGTGAGGGTACCTGAAGCAACTGATGGTGATATGGTCATTCCTCGTCATTTTGCTCGTAAAGATCCATCTACATCTACTGAACCATAAAAGGAGAAAGTTTCACTTGACAGTAACTTGCAACTCATTCTTATTGAATCTGTTGATAATGTCATGTACAACAACATTATCAATTGTGAGTCAACCAAGCAGATATGGGAAAAGATAGAGATTCTGTGTGAAGGTACTGAAGAAGTGAGGTCAAACCAAAGAAGGATTCGAGTCTCACAATATGAGGGTTTCATGGCTAAACCTAAAGAATGCATAATTGAGGTTTTTGAAAGGTTCAACAAACTGATAAATGATTTGCAGCTACATGACAAGTATTATGAAGCTGAGGAGGACAACCTAAAATTCTTGCTCACTCTTCCTGACCATAAAAAATATAAGATCTCAACAATAAGAGAAGGGAGAGATCTAGGGAGAATAACTTTGGAGGTTTTGTATGGCATTCTTAAAATCTATGAGCTGGAGATGATGTAGAGAAAATCATTAAAGCTAAGTCAAGGACATGTTGTAGATGTGTCAAGTGCCTTGATAGCTATTGACAAGAAAATACATAAAGATGAAAATGAATCTAAGGCTCTAGTTATGCAACCCGTTGAGCAGAAGAACAAGGAACCTCAAAAACAAGTCATTTTGGAGTTGAAAGAGAATGAGTATTATAATCTTGATGAGTTAGATGAAATGGACCAGTCTATGGCTTACCTATCAAGAAAGTTTTTAAATATAAGAGTCAAGAAGCCTAGGTACTTCAATGGTAAAGGTCAAACATCCTACAACAACAACTAGAAAGGAAAGACTCAGACAAATGTAACTAGAAAAGGTGGCTATAAGTCAGGATTTGTGGATAGATCAAAGATAGATGTTACAACTATAATGAACTTGGTCACCTTGCTACAAAATGCAGAAAGCCAAAGAAGGTGAAGAAAGATAAGGCTTATTTGGAGGTTGAAGCTAAGTATGAAGCACTTTTGAAGAAATAACAAGGAAAAACTTATATTACTGAAGGAAAGAGTTGTGATGACACACATGATGAAGATGATGGTGAAGAATATGAAAATTATGCTCTCATGGCCTTGAAGGAAGGAGAGTCCTCTGCATCGAAATCTGAGGTACCTATTCAAACCACCATTGATTTGAATGCTTCACAATATAAGAAAACTGTTGAAAATATGAGTTTAGAAATGTTTTACATTCACACAAGCATGGTGGCTGCTACTGAGGAAACGAGTAGGCTATTAGAAGAGAATGAAAAACTTGAAATTGAGAAATAAGAACTAGAACTGCAGCTTGTAAGTCTAGAAGCAGTTATACAAGAAAATGAATATCCTAAAAATAAGCTGAAATATGTAGAGGAAGTAGAAGCTGTGTTGAGAGATAAAATTGAGAAAAAATGATCTTAATCTTAAGTCCTTTAAAAATGCATCTCAACTGTTGGTCAATACCATGAAAAAAATAAGTCATGTACTAATATAGTTATTGGATTGGACTATGAGGCTGGTTTATCTTAAAAGGAAAGTCAAATTGACAAAGGGAAAGGAAAGTATGGATAAAGAAGTTCATGTTATGCTTCAAAAGGTGAATGCACCCTTGTTCAAAGTCTGTGAGGTGAACTTCAGTGAAGAGGAGCTTATCATCAAGCAATAAATTACAAATGAAGATGAAAAAAGAAAAATACCAAACATACTCTCAACACTGAATGTGAGAAAAAGCCTGAAACTAGTCCAGTCATCAAAACACCAATAATTGAAATAAAAAATAAAAGCACATGAAAGAAAAAGAAGAACAGAAATGGAAATATAGGTGTCAACAAAAGCAACAACTATGCCTATGTTGCAGATGCTCCCAAAAAGTAGTATCAAAGATGTGGCTCAACAAATCACCTAACTTATATTTATAAAAAGATTGTTATTGAACCAAAGTATGGAGCCTTCAAGTACAATGAAGCTCAAACTGATGACCCCTACTCTTTCGGTGATAAGTTTGATTGCATTCTATGCAACATGAAAGTTATGACTAGCTGTCATAAGTTGAGAAACGATCTAAAAGAAGTTAACTTTGGATCCCTGATCAAAGAAGAAAATGTTAATCAAACTAAGAAAGTTATTTCTTTTGATTGTTCAAGTTCTACTTCTAATAACTCTGTCAAGATGAAGAAAGTGCACAATACTGCCTGGGTAGCTAAACACACTTAAACCTCATTGTGTGTAGCACAAGAAGAATAAAGTCATGTGGATCATTAACAATGGATGCTCTAGGCACATGATAGGGGATAAAGCCCTCACAGTTTGAGGAGATGGATGACCCTTTGGTGAATTTTGGAGACAACATCAAAGGATTCACAATGGGATATGACAGTTTGATTTGTGGAAATATGGTCATTCATAATGTAGCATTGGTTGCAGGTTTTAAGTAATCTTCTAAGTGTCATCCAATTTACAAACAAAGGCTTCAAGGTTATTTTTGACAAAGAAGATTGTTCAATCACAAGCAAAAAGACTAGTGAAGTTGCTCTAAAAGGAGTAAGGAAAGAAAGCCTATTTATTGCAGACATGAATTCGGCAAACAAGGATAAGATATGTTGCTTCTCCACCAAGACATCAAGGGAACAAAGGAAACTCTGACACATGAAGCTGTCTCACTTAAACTACAAAGTAATCAATACTCGTGTGAAGAGAGAATTGGTGAAAGACATGCCGGTATTGGAATTTGTATAAAATGAAGTTTGTGGATCTTTTCAGAAAGGAAAAATATAGAGATTCAGTCACAAAAGCAAAGATGTGAACTCCATTAATGCTCCACTACAACTTATCCTTATGGATTTGTGTGAAGCTGTAAAAATGATGATGGTGGATGACTACTCAAGGTACACTTGGGCAGAATTTTTGCATTCAAAAGATAAAACTCCACACATTATCATTGAACACATAAAAATATTGAAAAGCAGGCTGAAAATTAAAACTATGTAAAAAGATTGAGGAGTGATAATGATACTAATTTAGAAATTCTATACTAAGTGAATTATGTAAAGACAAAGGCATTACTCAAGAGTTTTCTGTTCCAAGGACACCTCAATAAAATGGTGTGGTTGAAAAAAAAAGAACTCTAGTTGAAGCTGCAAGGACAATGCCGCAGGATGCCAAGTTGCCAACCAGTTTTCGGGAAGAAACTGTTAACACATCATTATAACACCCTCCAAATCCGGGGTATAGATTTGGGGCATTATTAATAACAACTACAAACTAAACATGCACAAGCGGAATATAAATATAATAAATACCCCAAACTACTGCTACTCAGGATCTTTTAAGGTTAAGAGTTGAAAACAAGAACGACACACTAACTTTATTAAAAACCCAAATAAAAACAATATGTCTCAAGAACTCTCTTTGTTACAAAACTTTATTCTATCTACATTCTCACCACACAACTTTTATTCAAACCACACAAAACCTTTATTCAACCCAACATTACTACTTATCCTGTTAGACCTGATCTGGTAACTCAAAGCTCTTTTCAGGGATAGGAATGAATACTCTTGGTATAAGAGGGTTCCGCTGCTTGACTCGCTTCTTGACTACGCGGGTCTTGATGGGTTTCATTCTCTACCTTAACTGTAAAACAATAGGAATAACAATAAAAGGGGATGAGCCAAAATTGCTCAACAAGCCTGCAACAATATATATATATATAGTATAAAGAGAGAAGAATAAGTGAACCAAAAGTTGTTGGTTTAAAAAACCATCTGTATCTGGATAGGATAATAATTTGCCAACACTGGCGAGTGCCAAATGAACAAGACTGGAAATAAGAACCAACATATGCTCTATAACCTGCTGATCAGTCAGGATACAGTGCGGATCTATACCCAACTGCATAGACCCAACCAACATAAGGAGTACTCAGGCAACTATGGCCTATTAATTAAAGGTCTGGGTAAAACCCAGCCCGTATCATAACCATCCAGTCCAAAGCTGAGCATCCGGAACAATCAGAATGCTTTTGATATATCCCAATATCAGGATATATCGGAGTATATATAACAAGGGTAAATGTATAGAAATATGAATAAATGATTCAATAAATTGGGAGAAATCAAGAATCGAAATGAAATAGAAACAAGATTCAATAATTGTGTAACAGTGTATATGAACAAGAATTATCAAAGGTAACTGATATGGGAAAATGGGATATAATTCACTATTCTGAATTTAGAATAGGGGAAAAACTTGCCTTGCGCGTACTTAACCTGGTTCAACTCACCGCCTTCTGTCTCTAGCTTGATCGACCTTGCGGACACTGAACTAATCATAGAAAGATAGCCGTTTAGATAACTTACTACACACGCGTATCTCGAATTGATACTACACAACCCTATCAATCTACCCATGCGTTTCTATCTGACTCGCATATATACACATATAATTATATAGCACGTATGGTTCACATAATCACGTAAAGCACATAGCACATAAGGCACATAATTAATTTTTGGACTTATAAATATTTTTAGAATCGATACTAGACTTACATCTATAATAACTAACCCTATCTGATTTTATTATAATTTTTCGGGATTTACTTGACTCGAATCTACCCCTATTAGGGCATATAAACCATTAACTAACACAATACAACTCGATTTTGGAAGAAATTATGACTTATAATTATTTTTATTAGATTCGTTTCATTTTTCTGAGTTTAGGGGTCTTCGTTTCGCTCAAATCGGACTAACAGTTTAATTATTATGAATTAAACAAGATTTAATTATTAATAATTAATTATAAAAAATTTATTATAATTAAATAATCCTTAATTATATTTTTTAAATAATTAATTAATAATTATTGTATTTTAAAATAATTAATCCCTAATTATTAGGATTAATTACAATTTATTACAATTATTTACAAATTATCATTACTGATTAGATCGATTATTTATAAATAACCAATCGACACAATTAACTGATACGCTATTTATCGAATAAATAAATATTACTCGAACCATAATTTAATTCAACGATTAGCTACTCATATAAATACGAGCTACTCGCATTCCTTGAATAACTATCGAACTATTGTTATTATTATTATTATTATTATTATTATTATTATTATTATTATTATTATTATTATTATTATTATATCTTATACGATTAATTAATTAATTATTTGCATTTAATTATTCGATATAAATTATTATTACAACACTCTTCGAATAAATATCGCTCGATTACTAATTCTAACTTATCGAATCACTACTCGAATAGGTACGAGTTACTCGGAATATTTAACTAATTATCGAAGTATTATTCATATTATTCGATTACTTATTTATTAATTAGTTACCTAATTATTAATTAATTACCTAATTATTAACTAATTAGATAACTAATAAATAATTAGATAATTAATTAATTAATTAAATAATTAAATTCAAATTTCTCAATTAATAAAATCATTTAGAAATTAATTATAATAATTTTCAAAATTTAAATCTAATTTTTATTTGATTTTTAGAATTAATAAAAACTGATTTTGATTTTATAAAATAAAAGAAATTAATTAAAAACACAAAAACAGTTTTCAGAAAATTGGATTAGGGTTTGGTGGATTGAAGCCGGGTCAAGGGTTCCGGGTTAACGAGTCGTCCCCCAACCCAATCGGGTCGGGAAGAACAACCACCGCCATCACCTGATTCCGGTGACGGTGGCGGTTCCCGGCGGCACTCCGGCGACTATACAGCCACGAACAGCTCGATTCCAGACTGATTTTCCTTCGTTTTTCACCGACAGCACCACAGGAACGTCCTCCTCTTCCTTTTTCATCGATTCGAAGCCGTAAACACGAAGAACATCCGCCGTTAACGGCGGTTCTCCGTTGAACACAAACCCGAAACCAATAAATACAAAACCTGTGCCGTTCGATCCCAAATTCAACGATCTACGCATTTCTAACAACGAAATCTTCTAACAATCAGTCAAACTAAAAACCCGAATTCAATGATTAAACCCGAAAATATAAATCAAAAATTGATTAAACTACGCATGAAATTGATAACAGAAATTGATAGAAGATCAAAAAGAGCTTCACAACCATTACTTACATGTTTGATTTGGTGCACAGAAACACTTCCAAAATCCGGTTTGATTCCAAGAACTCCAAACCCTAATTTCATAGAATTGGGGATTTTCTTGATTTTTCTGATTTTTTTATGATTAATTAACTATTTAATTAATAATAATTAGCTATTTATATTTATGCAAAATAATACCCCCAAATAAAATTAAGGGGCTAATTACACTCCTAATAAAAATATTTGGCCCCAATTTTTATAATTTTTGGGTATTAATAATGATTTTTTAAATATCCAATAAATACAAAATAAATGTCAAAAATTTCCAAAAATTATGAATATTACAAAAATGCAAAGACAAATAATGTATGATAATTTCATGATCATAAAAAAATAAAAATGTGATTTTTGTGGGGTTTTTGGTACCCGAAGGGTTCCGGAAAAGTCGTTTTTCGCGAAAAAGGTAAATTTGTAAAACGTCTAGGGGTTCAGAATAGCGATATGGTATAGGTTGTTTTTGGCAAAATAGGGCCAATGATTTTGTTTGAAATACGGGCTTTTAAAACATGGTTTGAGCTGTACGGGTTTTGATATAAAATATATAACTTACGATAAAACATTCAATAAATATCCAAAACACGTTTAGATCAAAACAGACAACACATAACACATAGCAGTTAAGGTTTAATGACTCAACACATTTAATCACATAATAATACACATAATTTATCTTTATTATGATATAATACAAGCGTAATTTCTCGGTCGTTACAATCATACTATACTCAGAATAGATATTTGTTGAACAAAAATAGTGGCAAGTCATCCTACTCAATTATGTCAAAAAGGAAGCCTATAGTTAAGCATCTTCATGTGTTTGGAAGCAAGTGTTTTGTGTTAAAAGACAACTCTGAGTATGTTGGGAAATTTGACTCAAATTTGAAGTAATTTGGTTGGCACACACTTGAGTGAGAGAACATCTTTTGAAACTCCCTCTTTTACTCGGGGGGAATTGCCAACACTCAATTCTAGCATCACTAATCTCATCTCGAAAATTTCTTCTTCATATAATGAATAACTTGAATCTACCTCTCAAGCTCTGCCAAAATCAAGTGACACAGTTCTTAAAACTGTGATCACCACTCAGAACCCACCTTTGGCTGGTGAAAGGCTACATGCCGAGGTAGACCTTGATGACACCATCACAAACATAGGGGTTCCATCAGTTTTTACTGAAGACCTTGTGGTTACAGTTTTCAATGCACCTTCATGTGCACAAAAGTTCTCATAAATTGCAATGTTTGAAGGTAGTACTCTTGAGGGGGAGCTACTTAAATCCTCTCCAATTTCATTGGAGGTTTCTCTTAAAAAAACAACTCCCCTCAAAACTTTAGCTAAAATTGCCTTGATAATTAAAGCTAGGAGTCAAATTGCCAATGATCTAGCTATTTGGGAGGTAAGTACAACATCACATTTAAGTGCCAGTTATTTGCAAGAAGAACAAGGGTTTGAGGCCATGGTAGATGAAATTAACCTGGTCAACTCCCCTCCAATTTAAATAGAGGTTCACTTACCAAGTGAACAACGCACTGTCAAAACCACAATTTCAACTATGAGTTCAACTATGATGCCAGTCACAGGTACCACACTCCACACCATCCCATCCACCTCAACCACCATCTAACCAGACACAAACCTACCCTCCACATCTACACAACCCTCACACCTCATCTCTCAATGGCTACTAGACACTCAAGCTCAACCTGTCACTATGAATGACCTCCATGTACACCAAACTGAAGGACTTGCAACATCACTCAACAACTACTTACCACATATATGTCTAACCAAGACTATCAATCAATTCTTTTGTCCTACAAAGATGATGTTGAATATCAACATGCAAAGATTGCAGATGAAGCCGAACAAGATAGTAATGTAGATGATTGGCTGTCAAAGGACTTCAGCACTGAGATGGAAGAAGCTTTGGCCAGATTCAGGGAAGAATATGTCACAATATTAGGTAACAATGCCAAAGCACTTTTTTGTGCAAGATATGCCTATACAATAACAAGAATAAGTCAAATTGACATCCCTAAGATTTAGTTGGTTGATAATCAACTTTGTATACTATATTGTATTACTTGAGTCTGTAAAAATGGTTAGAAGATTAGAGTGAAGTATTTTTCTGTAAATAGTTCAAGCCTAAGGAATAAACTCTGGAAGAAGATCAAGATAGATCATGCCTCAGAGAAATGATACAGAAGCTTGGAGTTGAATAAACCTGTTTTATGAAAAATGTTCTAAGTCAAGTTATCAATAATTGACATATCAAGCAATATAGAAAAGTCATTCGAGAACTCTAGAATAACTTATCGAGAAGTCCAAAATGGCTTATAGAGAAGTCTCAGAGATATCGACAAGTCAAATGAAAATATGAAGATTGGAGATATCGATAAGTCATTTCTGTATGTAGAGAACTCATAGATATCGACAAATCAAATTGAAGACATGAAGATTGGAGATATCGACATGTCAAATTATAATTAGAGTTCTCAGAGATATCGATAAGTCAAAATGTATGTAGAGATCTCTGAGATATCGACAAGTCAATTCTACATGTAGAGATCTCAGACATATCGACAAGTCATTTAGCAATGCAAATATCAAGAGACCTCGACAAGTCAATTATACCTATAGAGAAATCAGAGATCTCGATAAGTCACTATACTTATCGAGATGTCAATTCTCTATAGAACAAACCGGAGATCTCGATATACCTCTCAAATACAGAATGCAAATAAATGAAGATTCAAGATTATCAGTCAACAAACAATCTATCATCTAGATTGAAAAGTCTACAAAGTAGTTGGGGATAATACAAGATCAAGGGACAAGATTAACTAGACAAAGGATGGTCACATACCTACAAGATTCTACACAGATTTGCTAAGCCAGGAATGGAAATATAAATAGGTTGCGTTAGAAAAGGGTTTAGTATATTTTAGTGCAAGTTTTGTAAACCCATGCTGCTAGTATATAAAGCATGCATTGGTCCTTAGTTTAGAAGTAACAAACAGATTCAACACTCTTGTATTCTTTAAAGAAAGAAGATTAGTTATTTACTTATAAAGAACCCATGATTTGTAGCAAGACCTAACTTGATTTTAATACAAAATTAATTGAGTTTCAAAATATTGTATTTTCTATTTTATTCCTGCTAACATAATATAACTGCATTTCTTATCTGCTTTGTTCACACAACCAAACAAATCCAAAATGGCTTAAAAATATCCAAAACACATTCAATGAACTACTGGCAGTTCTAAGAGTCTCTCTGGAGAACAACTACATCACTTATAAGAGAGCTTTGGCCAATAACATCAATTTCTTAAGAGTGGTAATAGTAAAGGTTGACAACTTTTTGGAGAAGAGAATAGTAGCCAATGTCAATGATTGTGTTTTGGATAGATGTCTGCAGGTGTCTCTCTCAAATCTTCAAAGTATGAGAGCATCTGAGCTGGATGTAATAATTGACGGAGTTAATCCAGTGATTCCAGAGGACACCAAATTGCTCAAAGAACTCAAGAAAGCTTAGATAGCTGCTTTTCCTGAAGCCTATCTACATCCAAGCAAGGGGTGGCCTACATTTTTCCATAAAGTAAATAGTGCATATACTTCACAGTACCCAAAAACTGTGTAAGGTGAAATACAAGATTAATTATGATATTGGAAACTGATCTAAAGAGGAAGAACTTCAAAACAGCTGAAGATGAGGAGATGATTAGGATGTTGGGAAGATACCTACAGAATGCTGATACCATATTGCCTTCTACACAGTTCAATACAAAAGATGACAAGGATGATGATGAGCAGAAGAATGATGAGGAAAAACCTTATGGCTCAAATCCAAGTCAATCTACCAAAGCAACTGGTAGCAAAGTAGAAGAGGAGAAGAAAGAAGAGAAGAAAGGTGATGATAAGAAAATGGGAGATGAAAGGAGAAGGAAGAAGAGGGAAGATAGTGAAGGAACCAAGAAAAATGTCCTACCAAACTCAAACCACTAAGCCGAAAACTTAAATACTCAACCACCCTTAACCTATAAGCCTAAACTTTTGTACAAACTAACTGCAAACACCTTACTCAAAATATCAATCACTTCTATCCAAACCACCCTAAAGAAAATCTCAAACCTATCTTCATTTAAGCCACCAATCGAAACTCATTACAAGACTGTTGGGAGAAAACAAAAAGAAGCTGCAAGTTGGAAAAGGGGTTATCTGGAATTGCTTTAATCAGACTGATTTTCTACCATTAAACTGGTGCATCACAGATGATGACTACTTTCAGCAATTAGCTGAAGAAATAGTCAATATTTAGGTTGTATCATTGAGAGAAGTCAAAAACTATTATCAGGATGGCTCCTTCACTCTACTTGGCAGGGAATTAATGGATACACTTTTAAACACAAAATTTAAGAGGGTGATTAGCTTAATGAAGGATAAGGACACAAGTACAAGGGTGTTAGGTCACACACACTGTAGAAGGGGGTTGAATACAGTGTATAGCACAATCAAATCGAATTCAAATAACATAAGTAACATAAAACATACTTTATTCAATGCAATAAACTCTGTTATAATATGGAACTGTCCTCTCTCAGTGATGAACAAATATCACGAGAGCTGCTAGCAATGAATAATATTCTCGATAATGATAACACTTATAGTGTAAACCCTATGTCTGTGTTTATATACTACACAGTTACAAGATAATCGCTAATTGATATGGAATATAATTCTGCTTCCTAAAATATATCAATCAGATATCTTTTCTTCCAAGTATTCCATTCTTCATAGAATTCCTTCTTCATACATATCTCTTCTTACGTTTGTCTCGATCTTCTTTCCTTTCAATCAACCGCCTTCCTTATCTGAAAGTTTCCTTTAAGTTCTGATATTATCTCCTGATAAATATCTCCTGAACCTTAAGTACTGATCACTTAAGTTCTGACTTCAGTATAAGTGCTAATTTCAGTTAAGTACTGATTTGTCCTGTTTAAGTAAGATCTGAAAACTAAACATAAATCATATTAGTCATGACATTATCAAATATATCTAACAATCTCCCCAACTTGTAATTAGCATAATATACAAGTTTAACAGATATTTGATGATGTCAAAAATATTAAGTACAAATGCATGAGAAATTGACTAGATAACTACAACTTACAGTCCTTAAAGCTTTACCAACTTTAACTTCTGATAACAACTTTAGTCTGTATATATATCAGAATTTGAGCAGTTGTAGATCTTGACTTGGCTTCACTTTCTGATCTCTCTGATGTCAGGAGTTGTTCTGAGATAATTCTTTAACAAACATCTCTCAGCATATCTGAGTTCATCAATCATCCTCCTTTTAGCATCTTTGAGTTCTGCAGAATCTTCACCAGTTTGAAAGATAGCAGCCCTGAGATCATTTATTCTAGCTTTACTTATGTCCTGATCCAGTTTGATCAAATATGCCTTGTCAGACTCAAGATTGAATTCTACAGCCTTATAACCCAGAAAGGTAGTTATAATCTTAGCAGAGTTAGGCTTCATCTCAACAATATCACCCTTGTGATCTCTGTACTTTGGAAGATATGTGCTATCAGACTTTACAGAATAAATCCTTTTTTGTCTCTGAATTTGAGTCTTCAAATAGTTTGCAACACTTTCTGTTATTCTGTCATTCACTTGAAGTAAGAATAAAACATGTTCTAGTTCTTCAAAATACTTCAGTGGTATAACATTTTCCCTTATATGGTAAACCCTACCATCTGTCATGAAATATAACAAGATATGTTCTTTCAAGTAGGTATGGTAGACCATCTGTACAGAATGTAGTTGATTCAATCTTTCAGGAGTTGCTCCAACACCTGGTTCACTTAAGGAAGTTGGATCATTGGTTGTGTTCTACACTCTTCTTTCATCAGCACTACCCAATCCAGATTTATCTCTTGCTTCCTTTCCAGTAACCACTCTTGCTTCAAAACCACTTGCTGCAGTCTTCAAAGGTTGAGTCTATTTGGCTTTAGTGAAACCTGGTAGGAGTAACCTTGAGGATTTAACATGAGCAATGTCAGAGGTTTCCTTTGATTTATCTTCTGATATCAAGTCAACTTGAGCTATGTCAGAGGTTTCTTGCTTCATGGTTATATCAGAACTAACTATATCTTGACTCTGAACAACTTGAGCCATGTCAGAGGTTGTCTTAGAAATCTTCCTTGAAGTCAGAGTAAGATCAGCATCTTTAACATAAATTTCTTCATCCATAGGAGGGACATAAACCTTTATAGGTTCACCAACTTTTTCTTTGCCCTTGGACATTGGATCTATCTGTAATTGTGATTTGACCTTAGTTGCCACAGGATTTGTCCTTTCTTTTATCATAATGCCTTTAGCCGTAGGAAGTTTCTTTTTAACAACAGAAGCTTCAAGTTTTGAGTTGACTTTTTCTGACTTGAGTCTAGCTTCTTCTTCCATTAGACTCTCAAAGTCCATTCCTGGATTTTCTTTCAGAAATAACTGTCTTGAAATTTCCTCATCAAGATCCAAAAGTTCATCAGAACTTATCCTTTTACCAGTATCAGAAGTTATTCTTCTCCCAGTATCAGAACTTGTTATATGACTTGTAGTTCCAGCTCTTCTTGATGAGAGACCTCTACCTTGACCATGACCTCCACCCATTCCAGAGTTTCCTTGGTCATCTTTTTCATCATCCTTCCCCTTCAGTGTCTTAACATTTTTGCATTTGGACTTAATTACTTTCTCCCCCTTTTTGGCATCAGCAGGTAAAAGAAGAGAGACAAGCAATTCCACTGAGGATTAAATTTCATCGAGTTGAGATTGCTGAGAAGCTTGATTTTTCAAAATTTCATCAACTTGAGATTGTTGCTTCTCTTGGGTTTTCTCAATGTAAGCAACTCTGTCAAAGGTAGGTTGGAAAAAACTTTTCTTTTCAAGTTTCATAGTCATTTCTTGCTTGAGTATAGCTTCCTGAATTTTATGCACCTCGGCATTAGTTGTTGAGTGTTAACCTTGAAGGTGTCTAGTACTCAATGCAGTAACTCTCAGCTGTGTCTTGAAATCATCATTAACTAGCATCTCATCAGCTTTTGCCAAGTGCTCAGCAAGAATTCTTTCATTTGGAACAAAGGTAACTGTGTTCCACTCCTTAGTCCACTTTCGTCCTCTAGGAGTATCAATCCAAGGTACTGGTGCATCTCCTCTAACAAACTTTTTAACTAGTTCAGCTTTTGAAGGAGCTTGTAGAGGTGCATGTCCAGAAGGACCAGCTTCATCAGCATCTGCATTTGTAGCAGCATCACCAGTATCATCAGCATTTGCAGCATCAAAACTTACAGAGTTAACATCCTCTGATAGAAGAACAGTATGAGAGGTTATTGAGGCTTCAACATCATCCTCTAAGTGCTGATCTGCTTCCAAGTTCTGATCAACGACCATATTCTGACGCTCACCTATAGTCTGATCTTCAATGTCTAGATGTAGAGAAGGTGTTGTAGACAATTCTGGAGTTTCATTAGCATCAGGAATTGGTGTTGTTGATGGATTGATTGGAGCAGGTGGAGCTTCTAAGTAGAGAACCTCAGGCATAATTAGGTTGTGAATATCAATCTCAGCAATTGTGCCTGGGTCTGCAGTAGATACTGGTTCATTTACAGGAGACACAAGTGGTGTAGATACTTTATCTTGAGCAGTTTCCTGAGTTGGTGACAATGGAGGTGTAGATGCAGTAGCTTTAGCAAATTCTGGCTCTTTTGAGATCAGAGATTCCTGATCTCCTTCCTTAGCTGTTGTTTCCTCATCCTATGAAACTGACTCAGCCATGTACCTTTGTGCTATCTATTTCTTGTATCTCTTTGAAGGTGGAGATTCCTTGGGAGTTTCAGCAGAATACATCCTTCTAAGCCTTTTGAGAAGCTTAGAGCCCCCAATTCCAGTATCCTTCTGAGAAGAGACCTTCTCGGCTTCTTTGACAACAGGTTCTGACACAGGAACCTGTTCCTCACTGTCTGACTCATCTCTCAGAACAATCCTCCTTCTCTTCTGTGGTATCTGAGGTACAATCTTTGTCCTCTTGGGCTTTGAAGATGAAGGCCTCACAGTATGTGCTGATGATGAAGGTTGAGATATCTGTGAAGGTTTGATATATGTTCTGATAGAGGGTTGAGTAGGTTGTGGTGTATATGTGGTATATTCTGATGGTTGTTGTGGTGTCTGGGATGTGTTGGTGGGTTGAACATCAGGGTAAACAGATCTGTAGGTTTGAGGATCAGCATTTACCAGGATCTGTTTTACAGACTGAGGTATCTGTAAGGGTCTAACCACCTTTTTCTTAAGGTCAGCATTTACCAAGTCATTAAAAGCCCGTTTTGCAAGCTTAAAAGGTGGAATTAAGTCAGTGGTAGGTTGGGGTACATCAACACAATAGAAGTTATATATAAGCTGACAGAATCTAGCAAAGTATACTACATTCATATCTTCTGTCATCCTATCCCCTATAAAACCTAGCACAACTCTTGCAAAATCAAATTGAGTTTGGTGAATAATAGCATACCCGATGTGTTGACTCATAATTGGAATGGCATCAAAGTTGGAACACTTATTAGAGAATGCCTTAGTGATGCAGTCGAAGAAAAAGCTCCATTCCTTTCTGATATGTGCTCTTTTCAACTGTCCAAGCTTGGCCAAACTCTTCTCATACCCCAAATTGGCCATGAGCTGCTGTAGAACAGGTTCCTCCGCTGTTGAGAAAATGCAGCCTTCTGGTAAGTGTAGAGCTTTACGAACTGCTCCAGGAGTTACCACATGCTCAACATCATTTACTTTAAAAATAATGCTTGGAGTACCAGTAGCACCACCATTATCAAAATGCCCAGTCTGCCAAAACGTCAGAACTTGTTGGCTTGAAATTACTTGAGGTTGGGTCAATGCATACCCAATCTCACTGTGTGCTAGAAGATCTTGCACAAAGTGCAAATCAGATGGAGCTTCAGCATGGTTCAAGATTGCAGCATAGTTGTTGGGTACAAACTTGGCTACATCTATAATCAAATCCTTAGGTGCCATGAGAAAAATTGAGAAATTAGGTTGCCTATAAGGTGTTTGATAAAATATCAGTATGAAAAAGTGTCAGGAGATGAGAGAGAATAGTAGTAAAAAGAGAGAGATAAAATATGAAAGTAAATAAAAGATTTTAGAATCTTTTCTCTCTTTTACTTATACACGGTATAAAAAGTAAACGTTGGACACCTTTCAGACATGCAGCAGTAAAGGATAATTAATGGGCACGGGAATACATTAATCATTACTTATCACATGCAGTTTTTCAAGGAAAAACTGTTCCACTTACCAAGTAATCCCATTAATTAAGGTAGTTCAGTTTTATTTTAAAATTTAAAACTGTTCCCACTTAATAAATTATTTTCACTGCGAGACCAATATTCTGTAAAAATATGACCATTGATGGAATGACCATTAAGAAACCAAGTAAACAAATATTGACACGTCAGAATCAGAACTTGATTTGTATCAGAGTTAAAACGGTCATAAGAATATGGGTAATTCAGGATTTAAAATTGCATCAGAATATCAAACGACTCAGAGACAAAATCTTGCATAAATATAAAATTTCATTAATATATTGAGCAAATACATTCCATGAAATTTAAATTACATCACAAAATTACAAGATTATCCTAAGCTACAAGTCCTAACATCAACAGCTTTTGTCCTAAGCTTTAGAAGCGTGACAAGGCTGACAGTGAAGAGAAACAGGGAGCAAAAACTATTTCTTCTTCCTACTCTCAACAAAAAGAACAACGAGGCGAATGATTCGCTCATGCTGTCGGAGATGACGGAGATGTAGATCTTTTCGGACTATCAACAGATCACGTTTAATGAGCTCTGGAAATTGAATCCAGAGATTGTGAGGGATGTTGTTGATATGGTATGGAGTTGGAATTCCATTGAGAAAGACATGTACTGTCTCAGTACCATAATTGTAAAACCAGCCAAATGCAGCCATTTGTGGTGATAAGAAGAAGGCGAGAGTGAGTTTGTGAGAAAATGAGAGATGCGGTGGCTGGAATGAAGTGTTGGTTTATATAGCCAATGGAATGTCAGGAGACGCAAGGAAAATTGAATGATTATAGGTAAGAGTAATGCTATCTCGTCTCCCTAGACTAATGAGAATAAAAACAACCATTGGAAGTGTAAAACAGGATTTGATACGCACATGAAACAAGTAAAATTACTGCGCATGGACATGTATCACTAACCCTAATTATATTGACTGTTAATATCTCACACAAACATATTCTGATTTTAAATAAGATTGTTTTAGATTTTAACCACAAATAATTCAAGTAAAGAATCAGAGTGTAATATCAGAACTTAGACTTATATCAGAACTTAACAGTCATCAGAACATGATTTCTTAACTCAAAAAGGAAATGCCTATTTCTGTAATGCTTCACACAAATTCTGATTTCATTTCTTTAGAACTTAATCATCAGAACTTCCATCATAACTTGTCCTCATAATTTATGCAATCTGACACATAAACTGTTCATCGAAAATATCATTTATCACCACAGTAATTTTCATCATTCATATGGAGTGTATGTGTGTGCAGTAAGCTAAATATCAGATAAAGATTAAAGTCTGATTCACTTCAATATATCTTAAAAATAAGGCATAACTAAGAACTTTGCTCAAAACCTGTCATGATTCTGAAGTCTACTTTAGAATGAGTTCATGCATGAGTCCACCTCAACTGTTTTGTGCTCATTTTTATGCATCTTTTGAAATTCCAGTTTACAGTGGCTTCTTAGTGTAAGTGAGTCACGACTGCTTATCAGAATTTATGCAATTATCAGAGTATTTCTCCAGTAATTATAGAGTGTGGAAAGTCACCAAGAAAAATATTTATTTTTGCTTTTCTGATGCATATTACTTAATACCAGCAATGCACTTGGGTCTTCCCTTCCACAGTTTTTACTGTAGATCTCAAAGGAGTACCTGATATTTATTCTTTTGATAAGTGAGGCTTATCAGCACTTAGTACATTCACTAGATTTACTAACATCAGAACTTAACAGATGAAAAGCATTATTCTAGTTGTTGACTTAGTAATAAGATAGACAAAGTAAACTTAACTAAGCTCAATATCAGAATTTGCTTGTGTCAATAGATTTCCACATAAATATTTACTTCTAACATGGGATTTGTTAGTATATTAAAGACTACCAGGTCAACATCTATGTAATAACCCCAAAATTTTGAACTTTTTGTAACCCTTATGAATAGTGTTTTTGCTGATTATGCTGAATAAGAAAACTTTTCATGCCACACTTTGTAGAGGTTCTTTTATTGTTATCCTGAGATCTTATTAGTACTCTATATGGTATATAAGTGTATGTAAAGATCGTCAGAATCCAAATTCGAAACACTTTGATTTTTCCCGAAAATCCACCAGATACAGAAAGAATTGAGTATAAGGTAACAGGATAAAAAGGATTTAAATTCAAGGAGTATAAGAGAGGATCATAAAAGGAATATAATGTATTGAGAAAGGTTAAGGAAACCCAAGTAATAAGATCCCGGGTATGATCCCTCAAACGATAAATGAGAATGAAAGTTAAGCAAACCGTATAACAGATCAGCGGTCATTAGCCAAGTAATTAGGAGCTAATCAAAGAGATTAGTGATAATGATGTCATCATACCAACAAGAAGAGGACAAGTGTGGGAAGATGACATAGGAGGATGACATAAGCATGACCAAAAAGGGAAGGAAGTGTTGGTTGATTATAAACCACACAAAATTTACCATGGTTAAAAGGTTAATTAATCAAAACAAAAACAAAACAACCAAGCCAAGGCAAAACAAATCAAAAAATACAAAGTTACTTCACCTTTCCATCAAGAAGCTCTCGGCTTCATCTCTTTTTCAAAGAAAGAAAAACTCAAATTCAAGTTCCAAGCCTTGTTAATTAGTGAGGTAATTATCTAAGGTTCCTTGTACATAGATATAGATATCCTATAAGTCTAAGCTTCAAATTCCTTCACAATCTCTTCCTATAATTCATGGAAGAAGAGAGTGAATAGTGTTTTTCAAGAATTTGAAATTTTGATCTTGTGTTTTTGTTTAGATAAAGCTTTAGTAAGGATTTTCCATGGTTGTTTCAAGCTCATTAGTTACTCCTACTCACAAGGAAGGTATAATCTCTTAACCTAGCATAATTATTGAATGTTAAGAGCTTGTTATGAGTAGTATAGTTCATGAGAGGCATGATTATTGTGTATTTAGAGATTGGTTGGTTTTGTGATGTTTTTGGAGTTGTAAATCTTGATTAGTAGTTAATGAACTTAAGTAAGCTCTTAGTTCATGATTGAGAAGTAGTATAAATTGGAAATATTGAGATATTGGGGCTGTTTTAGTAGTGTATGGATGGAGTTTGGTTGTAGTAATGATTGTGGATTGATTGTGGATTGATTTGGAGTAGTATAAAATTTGGTAATCGCGTAAACATAGCCGTCGTAATGCCCGATTTACTTTAGACTGTTTTTGTTCTTAACATCAGGACCCGTGAACTCACTGTTAGGTTTTGACCATTACCATGATTAGATAGTTCATGTTACGAGCTTCGTTTTGATATGTGGTTCGCTTGAATCCGATGTACGGTTTAAGAGAAACGACCGTTTTAAGTAACGGCATTTCGCGACCAAACCATTACCCCCGCCTTACTTTGAAACCTTGGGTAAGGCCCTTAAATGACTAATTGGAGTATAAAACAATTATGTAAAGTGGATTAGGAAGTTGGTAGGGTACTCGCGAAAGAATCGCCTTAAAACCCTTAATGGTTAATTTATTAAAAATGGTGGAGCCGAGGGTACTCGAACGACTTAAGTGAATCGTTAAGCGCAAAAGCGAACGTTAGGGTCTAATTGGTTAAAGTATAGATTCAAAAGCGACTTTGGTTTAATTCCAACTTATATGATGTTTATAGGTTACCAGACTCATCCCAGGCCTTTTATCACCCCCAGTCGCTCAGGCAAGTTTTCTACCCGTTATACTGTTGTTGTGATGTATATATGTATATGCATTATCTTGTGATAGATGCATGATGGTTAATTAGCAAATCTTGCGATATATTGGAGCATGCTGATATGGTTTATATGCATGTCTGTTTCGTAATCTTGATATCTATCTGTTGATTCCAATGCTTATAATTGCATAATACCTATGCTAGAGATAAGCAGTAGTTGCGTATACCCTTAGTATAGGGGACCCAAAGACGAACATTTTCTAAAACCGGGAGTCGATGTTCCCGAGTATATTATATATATTATATATATATAGTTTTCAAAACTATTAATCGAATAAGGTTTATTCGATAACTTTATTTTTATTATTGAATATTACTTTAAATATTCATTCGAGGACTTATGACTCGGTTTATTTTATCTAATGAATATTATCTTGAATATTCATTCGAGGACTTATGACTCTGTTTATTCTATTTAATGAATATTATTTTTGAATATTCATTCGAGGACTTATGACTCCACTTATTTACTAAATAATATTCTTTATTTTATTAAAGAATAATGTTTCGATAATCAAACTTATTTTCGATTATTCAAATAAAGATCGTACTTCTTATAAGTATACCTTTGGTTATTTATTATTCATTTCAAGTATGAGTTTTAAAACTTCTACTTCAAATAATTTATATAAAGATTATCCTTATGGGAATATTATTTAAATAATAATATTCAGATATTTTCTAATATATCGGGACTGATTTATTTTATTAAATCAGCATTACTCCAAACATTCTTAAAAATGTTTTTGAGTCTTCAAAATGATTTTAAAAGTTAGAGCGGATCCCAAAACTCATTTTTATATTTAAGATCTTCCTTTCAAAGGGGATTTAAATACTCGCTCAAAACCTGAGGGATCCGGCTCTGTGGTGTATTTTATATTCACAACGAGGTTGCTGTTTTGATAATGAATTGATTACTTACCCAACGTTCGGGAAGTAAGTCCATCTATTGAGTCGGCATAAGCAACATGGGCTCAGTGGGCGTCCATGAAAGTGTAAGTGGCTCAGTGGGAGTCCATCAAATGCGTAAGTGGCTGAGTGGCAGTCCAACATAAGATCCTATTGCGGCCAGGGTGATGACCAGTGGGGAATTCATCCATCTACTAGTAGAAAAGGTTACTTATTGGTATCTTTGCCTGATCAGCAAGATATCGGGTTTATGCCAAAATTCTTTTCTTTCCAAAATTCATTGGATATTACAAACTTTGTTCATACTTTACATGACAGAGGTTTCCTGGAAATGTATAAGAGATATACATGTGGATATATATATTGGGACTTAATGAAGTACCTCGTAACTTCATTTCATTCAATAATATTTCAAAGATTTAATCTATTTAAGTCTTAACTTGTGGTCTCATCTATGGGATGAGCTTTTGAAACCTATTATACTCTGAACAGTGGTAGTTCAAGTAGTTTTCTAAAATGGTATAAGTATAGTGAAGTAATTGGTAACTTCATCTTCCTTTAAGCTTATATCCAGTAAGTAATTACCTTACACTTGATAAAAGAATTCTAGTAAGTTATCCATTTAGATACTTGCATTATTGTTTACGCTATATATTATCTTGCGAGCTGTAATGCTCACACTTGCTTCATTTTTTCATCACACAACAACAGTTAGGAAAGATGGCCAGACTCAAGCAGACCCAGCGCAAGCGCGTGGGAAGCGTCCCACGTCTTCCCGTTGATATCATAGTTGCTATAGCTGCAGAGGTAGATCTATTTGTAGATCAGGCATTCTACTTTTGGGAATCAATTATGTATAATTATAACTTATGGCAGATAATGGCAATTAACTGTAAACTTATCAAGTAATCAATTTGGGTTGTAATAACTTTTAAATTGTGGATTCAAGGACTTGTACTTATTTCAATTTCATCTCTGAGACTATAACGTGTAGTGGTGTGTGTAAATGTGGGGTCACAACATGGAAAGAAAGACCGTGACGACCCAGATCCCCGACCCCGGATCTGGGGGTGTTAAAATCTAGCATATTTATCCTCATTGGATTGAATAATCACAGAAACATGCATATCACTATCAGAGTTTAGAAATTCACATCAAACAACAATCAGTACTTAAGCAATTTTCAATAAGCACAGAATACACAAAGATAGTAATATCTGTAAATACTGATCATAAAGTCTGATGCGTCAGAACAAAAACTAAGCAGATTTAGAGAAAGAACCTGAAACCATTCCAAGTTCATTTACCAATTTTGTAAAAGTAGCTTCACACAGTGGTTTGGTGAAGATATCTGCTAGTTGTTGATCTGTTGGAACAAAGTGCAATTCCACTGTACCTTATCCATATGTTCCCTTATGAAGTGGTACCTAATACTGATGTGCTTTGTCATTGAGTGTTGAACTGGATTACCTGTCATAGAAATAGCACTTTGATTATCACAGTAAATAGGGATTTTAAAATATGTTAACCCATAATCCAGTAACTGATTCTTCATCCAAAGAATCTGTGCACAACAGCTTCCTGCACCAATGTATTCTGCTTCTACAGTTGATGTGGAAATTGACTTTTATTTCTTGCTAAACCAAGAAACCAATCTGCCTCCAAGAAATTGGCAGCTTCCACTTGTGCTTTTCCTGTCAATTTTGCAACCTGCAAAATCTGCATATGAGTAACCTATTAGTTTAAAGTCTGATTCTCTGGGATACCACAATCCCAGATCAGCTGTTCCCTTAAGATACTTGAAAATTCTTTTCACAGCTGTTAAGTGAGGTTCTCTTGGATCTGCTTGAAATCTTGTACAAAGACAGGTAGCATACATGATATCAGGTCTACTAGCAGTTAGATAGAGTAGAGAGCCAATCATACCTCTATAATCAGTAATATCTACTGATTTACCAGTATCCTTATCCAATTTTGTTGCAGTGGCCATGAGAGTGGATGCACTTGAACAATCTTGCATTCCAAATTTCTTCAGCAAATTTCTGGTGTACTTGGTTTGACAAATAAAAGTGCCTTCTTCATTCTGCTTGACTTGAAGGCCCAGAAAATAGCTAAGTTCCCCCATCATACTCATTTGATATCTTGACTGCATCAGTTTGGCAAACTTCTTGCAAAGTCTGTCATTTATAGAACCAAAGATGATATCATCAACATATATCTGAACCAAAAGTAAGTCCTTTCCATGGTTGAGGTAGAACAGTGTTTTGTCAATAGTTCCTCTGTTAAATCCACTTTCTAGAAGAAACTGAGCTAAAGTCTCATACCATGCTCGTGGAGCTTGCTTAAGGCCATAAAGTTCTTTATCAAGCCTGTAGACATGATTTTGATATTTGGGATCTACAAAGCCTGGAGGTTGTTCAACATATACTTCCTCTTCTAATTCTCCATTGAGAAAAGCACTTTTCACATCCATTTGAAAGACAGTAAACTTTTTGTGAGCAGCATAAGCCAAAAATATCCTTATGGCTTCCAATCTAGCAACTGGTGCAAATGTTTCATCATAATCAATTCCCTCCCGTTGATAATATCCTTTTGTAACCAACCTTGCTTTATTCCTTGTAATTATACCATCACTATCAGTTTTGTTTCTGAACACCCACTTTGTACCAACAACAGATCTGTTCTTTGGTCTTGGCACTAGGGTCCAGACTTTGTTTATTTCAAATTCATTTAACTCTTCCTGCATTGCTTGCACCCAATCAGCATCTTGAAGAGCTTCTTCTACTTTCTTTGGTTCAGTCTGAGAAAGAAAAGAATTATAGAGACATTCACTTGAAGTAGCTATTCTAGTTCTGACACCTGCATCAGGATTTCCAATTATTAAGTCAGGTGTATGTGATTTAGTCAACTTCCTTGCAGATGGAAGGTTTTTTCTAGAACTGGATGCTCCCCATGATCCATACTATCTTCATCAACATTTTCTGATGCTCCCCCTGAAACTATGCACTCTGAGTTGGATCTTTCAGAATTTAGGTTTTCAGAACTATCAGAACTTGGCTTATCAGAACTTGATGAATCAGAACTTGAAGAGCCAGTTGTATGTTCTGATGCTTCTTGAGATGTGGTTGTATCTTCAGTATGCTCCCCCTGCACAGGTGCGTCTTCCTTTGATGTAGTCATCACAGTTTCAATAACATCAGGGTTTAATCCATCAGAGTTTGCAGTATCAGGATTTAGACTGTCAGGATTTTCAGTATCAGAATTTAAGTCTTCATTTTCGAATCTCAGCTGATCATGATCATTGAAATCTTCAAGTCTAGTAATCTTCTTATCATCAAAGGATACATTGATAGATTCCATGACAATTCTTGTTCTTAAATTGTAGACTCTGAAGGCTTTTGTGGAAAGTGGATATCCAACAAAAATTCCTTCATCAGCTTTTAAGTCAAATTTGGATAGCTGTTCAGGATGAGTCTTAAGAACAAAACACTTGCATCCAAATACATGAAAATACTTCAGATTTGGCTTCTTTTTCTTCACCATCTCATATGGTGTCTTTCCTTGCTTGTTAATAAGTGTTGCATTCTGAGTAAAACAAGCAGTCTGCACAGCTTCAGCCCAAAAATAGGTTGGTAGCTTTGCTTCATCAAGCATAGTTCGTGCAGCTTCAATAAGAGTTCTATTCTTTCTCCCAACAACTCCATTTTGCTGTGGAGTTCCAGGAGTAGAAAATTCCTGCTTGATTCCATGGTCTTTGCAGAACTCTTCCATTGTCAAATTCTTGAACTCAGTGCCATTATCACTTCTTATTATCTTCACAGAATCTTTGACCAATTTATCCAGTTGCTTGACATGATCAATCAAGACAGATTCAGTTTCACTTTTTGTGTGCAAGAAATACACCCATGTGTATCTGGTGAACTCATCCACTATGACCATAGCATATTTCTTCTTTGCAATAGACATGACATTCACTAGACCAAATAGATCAACATGTAGTAGGTGATAAGGCTCAAGAATTGATGATTCAGTCTTGCTCTTGAATGAAGATTTTCTTTATTTAGCCTTCTGACAAGAATCACAAAGGCCATTAGGAGCAAATACTGACTTTGGCAGTCCTCTCACAAGATCTTTCTTGACCAGTTCATTTATATTGTTGAAATTTAAATGAGAGAGTTTCTTGTGCCAATTCCAGCTTTCTTCAATTGATGCTCTACTCACCAGACAGATTGCAGACCCATCAGTACTTGTTAAAAGCTTGGCTTCATAAATGTTACCATGCCTGTATCCTTTCAGAACAACTTTGCCTGTAGATTTTCTTATAATTTCACAGTGTTCTTCAAAGAAATCCACATGATAACCTCTGTCACAGATTTGACTAACACTCAGCAGATTGTGTTTAAGTCCTGAGACCAGAGCTACTTCTTTAATGATGACATTCCCATGATTGATATTGCCATATCCCAATGTTTTTCCAATGTTGCCATCTCCATAAGAAACACTTGGGCCAGCCTTCTTCACAAAGTCTGATAGTAGGGCTTTATTTCCAGTCATATGTCCCGAACATCTACTGTCCAGAACTAGGATGTTTTTCCTGTTGCCCTGCAATCACAAAGACCACTAATGATTAGTTTTAAGGACCCAGACTTGCTTGGATCCTTTGGCCTTATTAAGTTTGTTAACATTTGCAGTGGATTTAGCATCAGAGTTTATGTTAACATTTTTCTTATCAGTATTTATACTATCAGACTTTGTATCAGAACTTACACTAGAAGGAACAATGCTAATTTTCTTTAAAGAAGGTTTTATTTGATAATAATCATAGTACAAACTATGATATTCCTTACAAGTATAAATGGAATGCCATAAACTATCATAATGAAAACAATGATTTTGTGGCCTATATCTAACAGACTGACTCTTAACTCCTGACTTTGAAGGTAAGGAGTTTATGTTCTTATTCTTCCTGCAAAAAGAAGCCAGATGGTTAGAACTTCCACAGTTATGACATGTTTTTCTAGGAGCATTAGGAACAGGCTTATAATCATTGCTTTTATTTACACCTTCCTTTCCATTCCTATTTTTCCTAGGTGACTTTACCTTGTTTATATTCTTAACTTCTTTCAGCTTATGCTTAAGCTGCTTCTTTGTCATTAAGCCCACGTTTACTTCAGTTGTCTTTTCCTGTTTTAGTTTATCAGAAGTTAATTCCTTTTTAACTTCTAATTTTTCAGTTTCAGACTTTATAGCTACAAACTTAACAGGTTTTAACTTTGGCTTTTGTTTAACAACTATAGGCTTAATTTCTATAGTTCCTTTATCATTCTTATCATCTCCATAACCTAAGCCCTCTTTCCAGTTTCCACTACTTAACAAATTCTGAGTTGTTCTGCCAGAGTTAGTCCAAGTCCTGATAATCTCTCTTTCCTTTTCTAGCTCAGTTTTTAGAGATTCATTCATTTTAAGTACTTCATCCCTAACATAGAAAGCATCATCTCTATCTTTCTGAGTTTGATGGAACATGACTAACTCTTTTTCTAAATAATCATTCCTCTTTTTACAAGCAAGATTTTTAGAAGTTAATCTTTCACATGTTAAAGTTTGATCTCTATAACTAATAAAAATGGTTTTAAGATATCTTCTCAACTCATTAATATCATCAGTATGAAATGCATAAGTAGTTTGAGGTACCTTTAACTCAGCAGCTTCAGGACTGCTATCAACATTTGTCATATCAGCATTTGCCATCAAGGCATAGTTCTCCTCACTTTCAGAATCTGAAGTGTCTGTCCAACTTTTCTTCTTTGTGACAAGAGCCTTGCCTTTTTCACTCTTCATTTTCTTGCAATCAGGAGATATATGGCCTTTCTCACCACAATTGTAGCATTTGACATTTGAGTGATCTCCACTGTCAGACTTCCCTCCTTTGCCTTCAGATTTTCTGAAATTCTTCTTATCAGAACTTGCACCTTTCCTGGAAAACCTCTTTCCCTTCCTGAACTTCCTGTATGCAATCCTTGTGATTCCTTTCACCATAAGAGCACACAACTTCATCATCTCTTCATCAGCATCCATCTCAGGCAAGCTTTCAGTTTCTGAGTCATCATCACTATTAGAACTTGATGACTCAGTATCAGACTTTGTGATGAGCGCTTTTCCCTTGCCTTTCCTTGAGGTAGCTTCCTTGGGGGATTCTACTTCAGCCTTAAGAGCAACTGTCCTTGACTTTCCTCCTTTCCTCTTGCTTCTTTGTTCCATCTCAAGTTCATGAGACTTGAGCATCCCATAAATTTTATCAAGAGTTGTTTCTTCAAGATTATAGTTGTCTCTTATAATTGTTGTCTTCAAATCCCAACTTTCAGGAAGAGCTAACAAGAATTTAAGGTTTGAATCTTCAATATCATACTCCTTATCAACTAGTGACAAATCATTCAAGAGTTTGACAAATCTGTCATATAAATCAGTTAATGACTCATTAGGCTTTGATTCAAAGTGTTCATACTCTTGAGTGAGTATTGTCTTCCTGTTCTTCTTAATCGAATCAGTTCCTTGGCACCTTGTCTCCAAGACATCCCATATGTCCTTTGCAGTCTTGCAGTTAATTACCCTGTTTGACATTACATTATCAATGGCACTATGCAGCAAGTGTCGTACCTTAGCATCCTTAGTAATTGAAGTAAAATCTTCAGCAGTGTAATCACTCTTCTCATTTGGCATAGACTTTGCTGCTTCACCTGCAACTACAACAGCGAGTTTTGTTGGCTTGTGAGGTCCTTCATGGATTCTGTCAAGATATTCTGGATCAGTAGCTTCCAGAAACATAGTCATCCTCACCTTCCATATGGGATATTCAGATGGCTTCAGTATGGGAACTCTAATAGGCTCATATCGACTATGGATTTGAATCATTGGTGGTTCTTCAGTTTTGGTGGGCTTGGTTGGAGTTTCTGCTTCAGACATAATTGTTTTTGGATCTTAAACTATTTGTATGTTAACAGATAGGCTCTGATACCACTTGTTAGGTCACACACACTGTAGAAGGGGGTTGAATATAGTGTATAGCATAATCAAATCGAATTCAAATAACACAAGTAACAGAAAACAGACTTTATTCAATGCAATAAACTCTGTTACAATATGGAACTGTTATAATGACTCATGTATTTTTATTTTATTTCTAATATTTGGAAGTGTAATAAAAGTTTAAGTAAATAAATAAAAGGGGTGTATTGATTTTGGCAGCGGTTACTGATTGTTATTTAATTATTTATGATTTGTTGATATGTGGGATTTGAATTATGTGATTTATTGGTGAGTTATATGATTTTATTTCACTTGTAAAAGTGATTTTATTGTAATTTTAATTCCATAAATATTTGGGTTGTCTTTAAAATTGGTTTTCTAATTTTATAATTTCAATAATTATTTTCAGGACTTTTTAAAATTGAGAAATCAATATTTCGTTAATTATTCATTTTTAAATGATTTTTCTGAGTGTGTTAAATGCTAAAATCCATATTTAATTATGGGAATCTTTAAAAATTATGGAACTTATATTTTATTAAGATCGTATTATTCTGAGAATTTTAAAATTATTCTGGAAATTTTCGGGAATCGTTTCACCCGACCGTCGTTTCGTTATTTGTGAAAAAGCAGGTACAACGAGCACCTTAAAAAGTGTTTTAAAAATCTCAAAAATTATGTCTTTGTAAATTTCGGGATATTTATGACATTTTGATATTATTTTCGTAATTTTCGGGAATTGTTTTGCGTGCACCTCGGTCCGTTAATTTCGAATTCGGGGCAACCCGGACTTTAGAAAGTTTATATTTATCCTTGCAGCTACGTGTACGTTTTATACATAAAGTTAGGGACACGTGTTTGTGCCCTGTGTCCAGTTGCTACACCTGTTAAGGAAATAAAATATTTTTTTTATTATTACTCCCTCTCCAGTTCATCTCGGTGCCCCGGTTTAATCTCACAGTCTCTCACTCTCGATCTCCTCTTTCTTTCTTTTCCCTTCCTTCGATTCTTCCCTTCTGTTATTCCCTTTCTTCTTCGGCTTGGCTGCAGTTGCTGTCCTTTCTTTCTCTTTCTTTTACAGCCGCCGCTGTTGTTTTCCGGTAATTAACTTCCGGCCGCCTTTCTTATTCCGGTTGCCTGATTCGATTTGTTCATGCAGTATATGCATATATATCTCCATATATATATATTTGTGTGCTGTGTATGTTAGTGACTGTGTATGTGTGTGTATATGTTTTTGTGTGTGTGTGTATCGACGGGTGCGTGTTGGTGCTTGTGGCGGTGGTTCGCCTGTGTTGCTGTTTGTTCTTCTCTGTTTGCGCGTGTGGCGCGTGGCTGTTGGGTTAATTTGACATTATTTAATTAATTTTCTGCAGGATTTTATTTGAGTAATTTCGTGATATAAATTATCGAAAGTGCGGGAAATTTTTTAATTAATCGGTGAAGTTTTGCGTTGGAAACCCGAGAATTTATCGGGTACCCGTGAAATTTTGCCGCCGTCCGCGATGACTTTTACGAGCGGACGGTGGATGATGATGACGATGTTCTGAGTCCTAAATTCTATAAATAATAAAATAAAATAATTATGTAAAATATGTTTGGATTTAAATAACTAATTTTGATTGGTGTTGGGATGTACGTTATATAAATGGTGGAATAATGTTGTGGATTGTTGTGATTTTGATGTCGATTATAATCGACGGGTAGTCTTATAAATTAAGAAGATGCTGCCAAAATTTTCTAAAAATATATTTTATAAACGTACATAATTATATTCTACGTGTTATCCCTATTTATGCTCGGGATATGTGATTACATGATTATAGGTATATTAATAATACGAGTCGGGCTATCGGATAGGGGGTAATAAAAAAAAATCTGAGGATATCAAGCATGTCGGTATAACTAATTAGGGTATTCTGTAATTGTAGATCCCAGTCGAGTTTTTCCAGGATCAAAGTCAGCGTGAAAGCTACTTAGGGTTTTGTAAAGCGTTGCAAGGCAAGTACCCCTGACCATTCTTTTATGGTTCAGTGCATATGAATAGCTAAATGTTTTATTCTCGTAATGGAACAGAAACGTTTTAAGTTACGTATCCCCCGTAGTTATAATTCACTGTTTTCAAATTGTTTTGGGGGAAAAGTAACTTCAAAAGGTACCTATCTCGAATGGAATGATTTGCGAAACGGATTTTATATGTGTGCTGGTTAACTAAATGATTTTGTAAATGAGATAGGTACAAGTGTTTTGAAAACTGGATAAAACGGTCAGATATGGGATACATTGGGGCCAGAGTAGGCATATTGAGGTGGCGTAAGAGGCTAATTCGGTTGTGCGCACTATAAAACCGATTAGTCCAGCAGGTCAGAGACCTAGCTAGTCTCTGAGTTCCGGAACAGGTAAATGGGATGGCAGTTAGAGCCGTCTGGTGTTGATAGCCTGATCAACTGTCTTCACATATCCGCTATGTATCTGATTGGGATTTGTGAATTATATAAGAGTATAATTGGTTGATACAGCGGTTTTATAAAATGATTAGCATGCTAAAATTGGACTCTGGTATTACACAGCACACTGCTATAATGTTTTAACAAAGCATGCTAAATAGTGATATCCAGTTACCTTTGATTTTTATTATGAAATATTGATATCATGGTTACAGTACTGTTCTTTTTATTGTTACATTCCGGTTTTTTATTCTGTTATTCATATCTTGGTACTGCTGAGCGATTATGCTCACCCTTGTAAACTGTTATGTATATTTCACAGATGCCTAGAAGATCAGTCAGACCGACCCATGTTCCCGCCCCTACTGGACCCGGCTCCTCTGAGGTAGTTTGTATCAGGCCATGAGGTCTGAGGAGTTGCTGAATAAAGTTAGAATGTGTTAGATGTTGAATAAAGAGTTTGTAGTATTGAGAACCTGAATTATACTTGAACCTGGATCGGATCTTGGTTTGGGGTCAAGTTATTATATTTTAATAATAATTCTGTTGTTTATATTTTTGGTAATTGTGTTTAGTGACGTCAACTCCTGACCCCGGGGTTGAGGCCGTCACAGTTGGTATCAGAGCTACAGGTTCAAGTCCCTGATTCAGGTTAGGGATTGTGTCAAGTAGGTGATAACGTGAGTCTTTAAGTGTGTGTCAGTAACTCATATAGAGGAGCAAACCTTTAGAGTCAGTCGAGGGTTCCGAAGGCGTTACCCTGGAATCTATTAAATGTTTTAATAGAATTGCCTTGACCTGGTTGTGTCTTGTCTGTATATTTATTATGTTGACAGTGGCCTATTGCGATTTCGAGTTCTCCATCTCGGGAGAATCCCTCTGATTCGGATAGCTCAGATTCTGAGAGACCCCTTGATGCTGTTACCGAGGAGACCCCTATGCCTCCTTCCCCAGTCCCTTCTTTTGTGCCTCGAGACATCCCTGGATCTGGTCCTCGTCCCCATTGGGTACGTAGGTCTGTGTCTGCTGTTAGGGATTTCCCTCCCGGCTGCGGTCCCAGTTCTTCCATGATGAGACCTCCTGTGGCCCCTAGTGGTACTTCTTCACCGATCCCTTACCATGTTCATAGGGCGGTGAATACTTCCTTTATCAGAGATCAGAGTCCGAAGTTTGCTGCTCAGTTGGACCAGGTACCTATTGCACCATTTTAGGGTATATCTGCCCCTTCCCCTGAGGTGCGAGCCCGTGTGAGAGCATTGACCCAGATGGCTGTAGAGAGGGCTAGATCTGTTGACCATTTCATTAGTTTAGAGTTCAGAGCTGTGCAGTATCAGGACCTAGTGAGCTGGCTAGTGTTTGAGCTAGGTTCCATTGGTGGCAATGGTAGTGGCTAGACAGAGCTGCAGTAGAGGGATGCAGAGCTACGAGTTGACCTCTAGGAGATCTCTAGTTGTTTACTCTGTATATGTACATTATGTTGTGATAGTTTTTAGTATGTGAGGCTGCTATGACAGCCAATTTTGGTGTGTATTCGGATGGTTCTTTTTAGTTGGATTTTCAGTTGTACTAGTTGGATTCTGTTGGTTACTGTATTTCAGCTGCTTTATATTATTGTTCAGTTTTTAGATATTATGTGTTGCTATTATTGTTGTTTCTGTTGCTGGCATTTTTTTAGATTATAATCATTCACTCAGGACATATCCAATTAAATTGGGGATGAGAATATTGTCTTTGTGGCAACGCTCTCCTGATGCATAAATATAAACTGCTGGAACAATCCATTTTCTTATATATGACTGTTATGTTTCAGGAGATGCCACCAAAGAGAAATTCTCAGCCCAATAACGGATCTGCTAGGGATCCTTCCATGAGTGATTTGATGAACTTGTTGCGTCAGCAGACTGTACAGCTGGCCCAACAGCAACAACAATTCCAGCAGCAGCAACAACAATTGCAACAGCAACAACAACAGCAACAGCAGCTCATACAGCAACAACAACAGCAAATCCAACAGCAGCAACTACAAATCCAACAGCAGCACGAGATGAGAGGGGCAAATTAAGGTGTTAGTTTTAAGTCTTTTCAAGCAGTCAAGCCGCCAGAGTTTAAAGGAGAAGTAGATCCTGTCGCTGCCAGGATATGGTTAAAGGAAATGGAAAAGGCGTTTGCGCTCACTAAGGTGAGTGAGGATTTAAAAACTGATTATGCTAGTTATTTTCTGAGGAATGAT